>NW_027526445.1:77886091-78166091 GCF_048455015.1 Haemaphysalis longicornis | reverse complement strand
TTGGCGTTCTGGGCGCTTGAGGCTTTGAATTCCGATTTAAGTCTGAACAACCATCACAACCCGTGTCGTACGCTTAACTTGATGGCGAAAATAAAGATTCTGAACTGACTCAAGAAGAGAGACGTGTCGCGCACTAGTAACAGTACTGTTACTGTGCTCTTTCTTCAGTGGGAAGATTGGCTAATTGAAGCCCCTTTTGCTCCACGCGGACTTCGTATTAACGCCACGTGGTACTGTAGTGCTGATCTGGAGGGACTGGTGGGACGGCAATACTGTAGTACTGTAGTACCCACTGTAGTACTGTTCCCTGTGTTAAGTAAGTATGATTGGACTTTTCTCCTTGTTGTGGCTTTTTGGTTTCCGCAAGCAAAAATTTAAAATAAACAAAAACATGCACGAGCACGAAAGCACGAGTTGTGTCGAACAAAATTAACTTTGAGAACATAACATACCCGCAGTACCTGGGGCCACTCCGTGTATTACTGCACGAATCTTGATATTTGTTCTAGAATATGCACTTCATTCGAGGAAGAATTCGATATGTTCACATAGACATTTTCGGTCTAACACCAGCTCTCCGAATCACGCTTCTGCGTTTTGCTGCTTCTATAGTAGTTTTACCGCAGTGTTGGTTAGGATATACCAGGATTGCCCTGTTATTTTTTGCCCTGCCTGACGACACTTACCTGTCACAAAGAAAAAGGGGGGAAAATAAGCCCAGTTCTTCCAACCGTGAAGCGTGCTTAATTGCCCGAGCTGCTTTCCTCTTGCGTCGGCTCGGAGGCAAGGGAAAAGAGCCAAATAATAGCAAGGCCGACGGCACGAAATTTTAGAATTCGCACGAATTAATGGAAATCTTAATCTCAGTGGAGGGAGGATCCTTCCCGTCTGTCTCCCCCAGCGGAAGCCAGAAGAACCTACTCCTGCGAGAGAAGTGCGCCCTCCTTGAATGGGAAGGGCAAGGGTGAGTTCTCGGAAACTTCCCTTACCCCTGCGTGACGCGGGGCCTACACCTACCGCCCACTTATGTTGAAGTCGACCTACAACACCTTGCTATTGCAAAATTCAGCCACCTGCGCAGTTTAGATGGGAAGACAGGTCACAAAGCGGATCTCTTGGTCTTCACTGAATATAACTTGTCTTTTCTGATGTCTGTACTTTTTTTAAGAGAAAGATAGTTAAAAAGCGAAAATTTCTACATGCCCACTTTGTCAAATCAAAGTACACAATGCACCACACTCAAAGCCAAAATTGCAACGGCCAAAGTCACCGCTAGTTAAAGCAGACACCAGCACGGCCTTCTTGATCAGGGAGGCGAATTTCCTCTCATAGTTGCATTCCTTACGCTCGTCATAGTAAGCAGTCGATGTGCGAAGAGAATCATTATTTATCACTGCAAAATGCCCGTCTGAGATGGCTTAGAGTTGTAAAGGGTACCAAGTGTTCTGCGGTCGAATTGCTCCGCTGCATGATGGATTTAAAAATTGAATATATTATCTGGCCTAACTTTGAGATGACCATACAATCTGCGCCGAAAAAAATTAGTGAGTAATCATAAATAAAATCTCATGCGGCCCACTTGAGCACGACATTTCTCTTGCGCCTTATCACGACTGCAATATAAATTTTCGGCTTCGCATTGTGCGCCTTCGGCCACACCGGTCGTCCGACTGGAACGTAGAACGGAAATGATTATTTTCTCTACTGGAAATGCAACCATAAAACATGCTGGTTTTTGTATGACGTCACGGCAACCTATAGATGAGAGCGCTCCAAGGGTGATGGTGTATGCTAGATACGTGTGCGCCAGCGCTGGAGACGATTCTCAGGGGCAGGTTCTTCAAAATTCGTAACGGCCCACAAAATGACAGTACAAAGTGGATTGCCAGCCGAAAGTGGCTTTTTTTTCTTGTTGGTCCTTCGGTCGTATCCCGACGTTATTACGGCACGCATCTCATATTAGGGCGATCTGCCCTAGATCGTTGTTGTTCTAGTTTATGCGTAACTACGAGGAATATTTTTTGGCAACTGCAGGCATGAGTAATGAGAGAATTATCGAGTGGAGAGGATGATAAAGCTTGCACAATAAACGAAGCCAAAAGTTAAGGAGCTGGGGAAGAAGAGATTAGGAGTAGTAATTGAACGCACACGCTATCTCAGTCGGGTGAAACAAAAAGGCATTCTCGGGGCAGAGAAAGGTGGTTGCCCATTTCGCCCAGTGGTTTGTAGCCTCGTTGTTAGTTAACTTGCCGAAAATTAAAACCTCTGAATCTTCAATGTTCGTTTGATATTGCGAAAACCTCGAGCCTTGATTTAACTACACAAACAAGACATGAATAGGAGCGGTACCTGCTAAACACTGTAAACGTTTTGCTGGTTGTAAAAATCCCTGCGTGGATACATTCTTTACGGATCGGCAAGACGGAGCTGACAGCAATAATGACAGATGGTGAATCCACCTATTTAGAAGGCGAGGCAACGGTCTCATCAGGGTTGCATCAGGGCCGCCATGGGTAAAGTCATACCTGCTTCCACCCAACCGGTGCAACCGCTTCTGATTACTCCCTACCCAGTGCCAGTGTTCATTACTGATACTTCCTCTCACATGTGAGCCAGCGGAAGCGGTTTGTACACTTGTGTGAAAAAGTTTGCTCGCGATTACGATAGTCCCTAATTTCATTATTGGCCATAGCAGCAGTGCGCTGAGGCAGCACCTATTCGTGGGTTCTCTCCACGGCAATGATGATGAGCCTCTGTGTAGGCGGCACGAAGTGCGCCTCAGCAGAGACAGCAAACTGCGTCTTTGGAAGCGAACGCACACCATCGTCACCCGAACGCCGCCTCCACAATCCTCGAACGTGGTGCCGACCAGCACATCGTGCGGGCACAGTTTACTGCCTTCTCCCGTCCCCGACCGCACACTTTCGAGAGCGCTGGCTCGCGCAGCCACGACGAACCGCCGTCCCCTCCCAATTTCGCGACACTTTCGTCCTTTGCCTTCTGTCATAGTTCGCTTTTCCTTGCACTCCTAGGTCTTGCCACCGTTCACACGCTAACAAGGACGGCGAAATGGCTCAGCCCAGAAACATGGCAGAAAAAAATGCGCCCAAAATCAAAACAGACTGCTCCTACCCAGTACTTCAATCCCTGGTGGGTTCGTTCCTGGTGTGCGGGTGATCAGTCGGGCTTGATTTTACACAAGCGGGCAAACCACTTCCGCTCACTGACGAGCGGGACTCACAGTCAATAATCAAGGCTCACTCTGGCTAGCAAGTGAGCCAAAACGGTGGGACTGGTTTGGTATTATCAACGTTGACTGCTCCCACGGCCGCCATGACACAACTCACTGATTTGTGTTGATTTTCGCCAACTGGCCGTACTGTTGCGCTCATTGAGCAGCCGCAGTCACTGTAACTGTTGATAATGACGCTGGCTACTCAGTGAGGGGAAGCGGATTGGCCGGTTCGGTAAAAATAAAATCGGGCTGGTCACATCTAGAAAATTAATCCGAGCTAGTGTGGTTCTGCATCGGCATGTGATGACTCTGTTTTCATTTTACCTAAACGGCCAAAGCGCCTCCGTTCAATGTCTAGTCAGACAGACGATCGATAATTGACAATAACTGTAGCTCGAAAGCCAACAGAAACGCTTGGGGCGGTTGGGTGAAATGAACTCTAACTGCACCCATTGCGGCTACGATGCAACACCAACAATACCGTTGCTGAAGGCGATGCGACTTACTTATAAGTCGGCCAGGGCAGCTGGAATGATGCTTATGCGCGCCCGGCGCCAGCCTTGAATAATTTCTTGTTCTTGCTTTCCTTTATTTTTTTCTTTTCCTCGCATTTTCATCGTCACCGGTTGGCCCCAAAATGGTGTCGTCTGCAGATATAGCCGCCTTGGACGGTGGCGAGAATAATGCAACAGAGAATACAAATGCACAAGTTCGGCGTAGCATTGTGGTTGTACAGCTCGGTGGAAGCAGAAGCGGTTTCGAGCGCAGAGGCTCTGTGGAGTGTCTTATGGCCAACTTGTAAATACGGTTAAATGTTGTAACAAACATCTATGTAACGAATTCCTGGATTAAATTAACTTTTTCAATTACCCATTGAAAGGCCCCTTGAAACCATTGTGTTCGCGACACCTTTGTTAGGAGGCTATTGCGACGGTTAACCTTGATGTAACGAATTTGCTACGCTGATGAGTGATTGTTTTCCGAACTCTTTAAGAAAATCGGTAGGAGAAATGTACCAATTTAGCTAACTTTTCCGGTGTCGCTAATATAGCTAATTTTTCCGATGTAGCAGATTACAGTGCGTATCCACGTGTGAGTGTGGTGTCGGCATCCGACTTTTGTGGTGCTCGGCCTGACCATTGGCCTGCAGTCGTGCTTTTCCGCTGCTACCTGCGGTGTGCGTATGTTGGTGATAAGTTCTGCTGCTAGGAAAGAAAACGTTCGGTCTCTTCAAGGCAAACGCGCAATTGTACTTGCTGTCTGCGTCGGCGAGAAAGGAGAACGCTGCCATGTGGTAATTAAACAACTTGAGGTAGGAAAAAGCGCATCAAGTTCGGGAAAATTGGCCCTTTCAATGTAAGCTTGGTAACGTTTGGTTACGCTGAAGTTTGGTTTGCTTCTCGTTAAGGGGATAAAAGTGTCAAAAGCTATAGGTGATACTTAAGTTACGTTTATGAATGCAAGGGTAAGTGGCCCTGCTTCTTTAGAGGGATGTGTAATTGATTGCAGGGTTTAACGCGCCGACGCCACGCAGACGATGAGGTGCACCGTAGTGGAGGGCTCCGGACTAATTTGGACCACCTGGGGCTCTTTAACGTACGTCGAAATCTCGTACAAACGGCCGTTTTTTGCTTTTCGCCTCCATCAGAAAAGCGGCCGCCGCGGCCGGTAATCGAACCCGCTACCTCGTGCTCCGTAGCGCGACGCCTTAGCCACTGAGCCACCGCTGCGGTTTCGCAGCGCTGTGTAGTGGCTAAGCTCGTGCTTAGGCACTACACAGAATAATCCTTCTAAGTTAAGTTAGACTTAAGCTGTGTCCAGTAGTTTGATTACGTTTCGGCTTCATTCTCGCGAGCCTTAATTAGAAACCTGCGTGTAACAAAAAATTGCAAATTTTCATTACCTTCGTTATTTCCTGGTTTAACTGAATCGCCGATTGGATAGGCTTTTTCTACCACGGTTTTAGCACTTTCGCTCTCCCGCCACAAAATAACATTAGACGTGCCCGAGCTATGTCACATTAGGGGAAAGAAAAAAAATTCATTCTTTAGAGAAACAACGCGAAATTTAGGTACTAGGCTTCTGTCTGGCGAAAGAGCTGAAACGAGAGTAGGCAGGGTCACTGCACATGCGCTGAACATTCACTGCACACACGCAATGCTTCGCGCAAAAGTATAAACCACAATAATACGCCTGACGTATGAAAATTCAAGTTCCATTTATTTTTGCCTGTTGTATCTTTTGTTACAACATTTACGAAATTGCAGCTGTCAAAAAAAGTATGGATAGTAGATATACCGGAGCACTAGTGTGCGTTATTTACGGCGTGTTCGAATTATCGGTTTGAAAGTCAGTTTGCACCGCTGTTACTACGAGAATTAGTTTTTGCAATCAGCTTAGGTGAGTACACGTCAACATTTTGTTGCCTAGCAGGGTGGCGAGCTTGCATTTCCAGCTGTGGATGCTCCGTATAGCTTCCGGTCCACTGAAAAAAAAAGGTTTCAATATAAACTTGGTGAGCACGGGAAAGTGTTTGACATTGCGCTGGGTGTAATTAAATTTCTATTCCACCGTACAGCTTGTCTTCAAACGTGAGATCTCAGAATTTTTTTCTTCTGTACGTCTTCCAGGGGTAACAAATGATGTTTCAACTTTCCAACTGCTGACGCTCCACAATGCAGAAGCTTGAAAAACTAAGAACTTCTGTACATATTTCTTTTATTCGGACAAGCAAGCGTAGGTACAATTTAAAAAAAAGATGGGAATGTTCTATATATCACATTTTAAACGACACAATATAGAACTGCGAGAAACTGATTTCTCATTATCGAAGAAGTGAATTGAGGATTCGAAGGTATTACTCCAGAAAATTTGACGATAACAATTGAACTGCTGCTACCAAAACACAAAAATTTTTTCCCACTGAACATTTGCTTTAAAATTGCCCTGATAAGCTCGCGTATACATACGAAGTACTACATCGGTTGAATAACTAGAGTCCAACCAGTTGCGTTGCGAAACGATGGTACAGTGAACATGCCACAATACAAAACTGTGTCGTTATTTATAATGCGGCCAAATGAATATTAGCTCGTTGATAAACATTGATAGAAAAAAATGTCCAGCGCCGCGTTTAGAGTCTACAACAAAAAACAGCAACCTTTTTCTCTATGTCGAAACTTCGTGCGTTAGAAAGTAACTGCCGTGCCGCCGAATTTTTTAATAATAGCGCGGTAGCGTCGACCGGCACTCGTTGAGCGCGTTATCACGGTAAACAGCGCGAAACAAGCGAGAGTGGTTTGTGCATTTAGCATGTGCAGAACTAACTCGCCAGTGCAAACATCGTCTGCTAGGCTGTTCTCGCATGCAGTACAGGAACCCTGTCCGATGTTAATCATCCAGGTTGTGCTGATAAAGACGCACACGAAATTGGTGTCACCACCCAGCAATAAAGTTAGCCGGCTGATATAAGAGGAAGGCGTTGTGTCGTACTGGCTCAAACAGCCTAGAAGACGATAGTTGCAATAGCAACATTATTGTGTGCATGCGAAATGCCCTCGCTCGTTTCGCCGCTTTCTACCGTGATAAGGCACGGACTTACCTGCCCGTCGAAGCACACGAGGTATTAAACATTTCGGCGCCAGTACATCCTACATAACATACCTTCGTAACATTAGGCACAAAGAGGAATTGCGGGTGTATTGAACCAGTTTGTTCAGATAAAAATCTAGGATATCTCAGCTGTGGATTCGGCTTCTTACATAGTTATAAACCAGTGATAAAAATTTGACAAGATTCAAGTTTCCGGCTGGGGGCGTTACAAAATATTTAATGGCAGTACCTGGCACCGAGTTAAAATATTTGAACATTTTTCTGCAGATCTTGTTACAATAGTCATGCTCGGTTCGTAGCATTCATATTAAGCAAATGTCGGTGCCCTGCACTAGACAGTAACATCCGGTATTACGAGTCACGCACGGGCGCCCATACAAATAAAGGCATCTAAGGTAACCTCATAATATTACGGGCGAGAAGAACAAATAGTTCAAGAGGCGCAGACGAAACTACGTTAGCTGTTGATACTGTCGCCGGCAGGTCAGACCGCGGATAATTCAAATGACAGCGACGAACTAATATATTCATCACGGCCGTCTTTCGTTACACCGTGTCTCAATTTCAAACCCATAGATTGTCGGCACGGCATGCTGCAGGCAGTGCGTGATAACGGGTCGAGTAATCTCCACTCATTTACCGATGCCATAGCGGGCGCTACAGACAACTTTATAGAAAAAGTGCTGCGCTCACAGGGTCCTCTTTCTGGTGCAACGCGCCTATACGCAGTTATCACGGTCTGCGTGTTTATTCGACGTGAACATTTTGGACAGAACTCTGTCTGGTTGGGTTAACCTTGTTGAAGAGGAAAATACACCAACAAAGGTCGTCCATTGATAGCGGTTCCAACTTTGTTGGGCCTACTTGACTCCTTCGTCACGGGTTACTGTGTACGACAAGAAACAGCAGTTATATAAGGCGTCTTATTTTTCTTTGTTCTCTCTACTGGCATCTTGCGATCATGCACCGGATGCCATGGGTGTAGACGGTGGGACGAACTCCGATGGACCTATTCAGGCCTTCCTGGTTTTCTTGTAATGACCCAGGACTTGAGGAGTATCTTTTCTGAGTAAGGCGTTTCGGTGCCGTCCAAGTCAATCTTGTGGCAGGCTTTTTCACAGTGTTCGGCCAATGCAATCCGCTAAATGTCCGACTTCAGAACGTCCTTATTGCGTTGTCGGAGGGCTTCCAGAAACTTCCTTCTCCGGGAAACACAACTAGCGGGGCATTGCGCGCAAGCAAGTTTTGTAGACAACCGCTTGTGCTTTTTTCTTTTGGTGAACGCTCTTTCAGTCGGGGCATAAGCCATCCAAGCGTTGACACTGGGTCGTGGGAGACGACAGTGCTTTTCTTCCACAGAATGCGGATTGATGTTTGTCTCGTTCCTGTAACACAAGGGAACGGAAATACGGCTGCGTCGTCGGCGGAGAGGGTAGGAGACAGACGCCGGAGGCAGGAGAGTGGTTGTTGACAAGCGGCGTCAATAGAGCGGAATGTTCAGTGTTGAAACCCGATCATGAAGGTGGCGTTCAATGCGGCGAATGAAGGTGCTCGTGTATCCATGTCTCTTCAAGACCGGGCATACTGATTCTTGTTCTTTCTTCTGGTAGTCTTCTGTGAGGATACAGTTGGAGGTATAAGTAAGAAGTACGAAGGCTGACAAAGAACCCAACCCCACAAGTCTAAAGAGAGCTGAACAAACTCCTGGTTAACATTTTAAAGAATTGCCACCATTTCCGTAGCCTATAACTACGACTCAACTGCAGGAATGGCTCAGCGCCTTGTTTTTACAGGCTACCCAAAATTCACAACTTCAACACTCGCAGCCCTGCCCAATTTCCTGCATGAGGGTCTCTTCCCTCTCGTCATCAAAACATCCAACCACGTCAAAAGCGCGGGCCACTTCGTCGAACTTGTTTGTGAAGTACCGATCGACTGAGGTGACAAACACCGTCTTTATTGGTTTCATGTCACTTTCATCCGCGTTCCTATTTCCCGGCAGTGGCAACCGCCGCAACTGCCCTCAAGATCGACGACCGCGTGAGGTGGATCCCTTTCCTCAGATTCAGAAAAACAACGCAACTTCTGCAGTTCTGCAAGCAGAGAACAAAATTCTGCTACAAGCAGGAATATTTCAAGCAAGCGAGTGGGACTTCGATGGGGGCTGCTATTTCCGTAACCACAGCGAATCTGATAATTGAAAAAAGTGGAAGGAACCAGACTGGGAAATTTTTTTCGAAAAGCCCAAGCTGTTTTTCCGGCACGTCGACGACTGTTTTAGTATCAAAGAAACATCAGAACACATTTTGCCCGCTGTGATGGCTCAGTGGCCAGTGCGTTGCGCTGCGGAGAACGGGGCGCGCGTTTGTTTCCTGGCCGCGGCGGCCGCTTTTCTGATGGAGGCAAAAATAAAAAAACGCCCTTGTTTACGAGATTTCGGCGCACAATAAAGATCCCCAGGTGGTCAAAAGTAATCCGGAGCTTGTCACTACGGCGCGCCTCATCACCTGCGTTGCGTCGGAGCGTTAAACCCTAAAATCAATCGATCAACACTTCTTCCTGTAGCAGCTAAATTCTATCAAATGAGCCATCCAGTTCCCCATAAAAAAAACGGACAGTATGTTACCATTCATTAGGGCTTTGCTAAAAAATTAGTCGCGGTCCCTGTGTGAACAAGGATGACCTGCAAAGCTGCACGCAGTCCATGGAGTGCACGAAACAAAACACGTTTATCGTAATTGGCGATGGAGCATATTTCTTAGCCAATTAGCCGAATGAGCTCTGACGGATCCAAACTTTGCTCTTGCAGATAAACATGGAACTGCATGTATCCCTCCCGCGTTGTGAGCATCTTACTGTTTGTGTAAGGCTGGTTTCAGACTGTTGCCCCAACTGTCGTAATAACTTGAAAGAATGAATTTTTTCACGTCTCAGCCAACCGAAGTGCGCGACATGGCATTTTTTTAAGTCCATATCACGATACGGGTTTCGCGTCGGTAATCTGAACATAGCCTAACACACAAATCCAATTCTCTCTACCACTAAGGACTCCGTACAGGTCCCACTCGGCCGTTTAACGTCCGCGTTTAAATCACGCACCAGCACGACGCACATGCCATCCATCAGTGAGGGCATGAAACCCATAGCTGCGCGTGCACGCCTCCACTCCTTCTTCCCACAATTCTACACTACAAACCTGCGCTGGCATAAACTGGCAACCGGTCATGCGCACGTGCATAAAAAGGACACAAGCCGTCGACAATATCTCCTGAAAGCCCTATGAAGAAGTGATATTGCTCACGCCGGAGTTCCAAGGGGGCAATTTGCACTTAATCCGCGAGGGATTCGTCGCTACTCCACGACTGGAGCTAGAGGCAAGAACAACGGTGACAGCAGTTCTGCGTTCTTTTTGCACTCATTCGCTCTTGTGGTCGGGCCAACGCTTCGATTCTTCGTCTTCTTCCACCAAACCAATGGCATGCATCTTTCCCAGAAAGATTTAAAATCTGGATGCCTTGAGCTCTATTCTCAATTACAAACATGTGGCAGTCCGTTTTCCTTCCCACTCGTATGCATCTTACTTAGTGTGCAAGATGTCTGTGTAACACATCAACCCACACCCGAATCACTCGATTGAGGACAGCCGACCAACCGCATTCAGCCTATGTAATATGGACATCTAAATACCAGCACAAGCGGCATTTCACCGGAAGCGGTGAAATGCTTCCTGATCCATTTCTTGAGACGCAGCAGAAATACGCCGTGACCGAAAAGTCTGCAAATCGCGCTGCGCCGACATTTCATATTAGGTGGTGTAGTAGTCGTCAGTGCATTTTTAACGCCCATCCGTGCTTCTGTTTATTTTTCGCAATCATCTGTTAACCGCATACAGCCGTTGGCTGCCGACTGGCAACTTTCTAAAGTGGCATCGGGGGAGGCGAGGGGGAAAATAGTTGTGAAAGAAATGTCAGCGATGGTGAAGAGGAGCCCCAGAGCACCGCCGAGTAAGTCGATCACACCACTCTGTTGAATTGAAGCCGCCGGCAAAAAACACCCCTCCTGCCCTAATCACAGACCTGAACAAAAATGACACACGAGCAACTTTACACGGCGCGTCGAGCGCCGTCTCCGCTATCGGGCTGCAACCATGACAATTCCGCTCTGTTGAAGCCGCCGGCCAACAACACCTCTCCTGCCTCACCGTCTGCTCCGCCCCCCCCCCCCCCACCTCCGCCACCCACCCTGCCCGCCATACGACCACCCTGTATTTCATTGCTCTACGTAAAAGAACGAGTGTAACATAGTCTCTCGTTCCTCCAAGAAGCCATTGTCGCCTCCCACAAGCCAGTGTGAACGCTTGGACGGCTGTTGCCCCGACGGAGAAAGAGAATGCCAAAAGAAAAAAGTCCAAGCGCTTTTCTACCAAATGTCTTGCGCCAATTCCCCGCAAGTTGGGTTGGCGAGACGAAGAACATCCCGGAACGCCTCCAACGATACAAAAACCGCGTCCGTAGTCGGATATTCAGCGCAGTCATTTGGATAAACACTGCTGAAAGCTGACCACAAGATTGACTTGGACATCGAGCCGGGGATTGACACCAAAGACTATTACCCAAACAGAATACTCCTCGAGTCCTCGCGCATACAAGCCTGCCGGAAAGGTAAAATACATATCTCGGAGCCCTTACAGCCATCTATACCCCACTGCCTCTGACGCGCAGGGCAAGATGCGAGTAAGAAGAACAAAAGGAAAAGAACAAGACACCTTAAATAACGGGCACTCCTTGTCTTACACAGAAACCCCTTATTTCTTTTTAGGATTCCCGATACTCCGTTCATGGTATTGCCACACAGAAAAGAATCATATACAAAAAATCTCCATTAGCGCCAGCAAAGTGGGTCTGTGCAAGTGGGAGGTTATAAGCATGTAGGCGCATGAAGGACATAAAATTCAAGATGGGGCGCGGCAGACAGAAGTGCAGTCGATTCACTTGTGGAAATTAGAAAAGGAGTGGATAAAACTGAACAGAGCTCGTGGAGGCACAGAATAAAGGGGGCTGCAGCGTTGTCAAGCTGTTTATGACAGCTTTTTACCGCGGTTCTTTTTCCTGTATGTCTGTTTATGCAACAGGAATGAAGTTTCAATAGTATTATTAGTATAAATTTCAGAGGAGATCAACCCATCTTCCTGGAGGAAACGTGCTTGTGGCCGCACCGGAATGAAACGTAACAGTGGAGATAGACATCTAGCCACACAACGCTAAGAAGACAGAAAACAGAAAAAATGGATGAAGATTTTTTTTATGTACTGATGAGACAGCACTTGCAGGGAACAGATTGTGTGCTTCGAAGAGCTGTTAATGAGCAAATAACACAAACGAGGTAAATGACTGAAGGGCCAATATGTGACGCACATGGCGCCGCTTTCTATTTTAAGGGGGGATGGATAGCAAACCCGACCAAATATTGGTTGTTTTTATTATAGAGCCAAAATACTTTAACACTCTTTGAGAACGTCCCCACGAAGTGGCATTCTCAGATGCGCACCAGAAGTCATTTAAATATGGCGCCAAACGCACCCCACGTGGCCCCGCCTAGTCATGGCAAAATTCGTATTCGCGCACAGGGGTAGTTACATTGGTATTTTTTCTTTAAAATGCGTGATAATGTTTATTTTTATATTTACTTACAAATGTAGCTCACAGTTACATGAATGTTTCTGTACGCTGTATGCCGCAATGGCGTTGTGTAAGTTTAAATGAAATTACGCATGCATTGCGCAACGTTTTACATCTGGTAACTCGCCTATCATACTGTTGGCGCCCACGTAATTGGTTTCTTTTCCGACATATTCGAGCAAT
Organism: Haemaphysalis longicornis; assembly: GCF_048455015.1. NCBI lineage: Eukaryota > Metazoa > Arthropoda > Arachnida > Ixodida > Ixodidae > Haemaphysalis > Haemaphysalis longicornis. The sequence continues at coordinate 78,153,383 of NW_027526445.1, read as the reverse complement.
CCTTTAAGCGTGAAGTCCACTGTGCTAGTAGTATTGCCTCGCTTTCCTCAGATTTCACAAGATGCGACAATGTGACAAAAGCAAACAAAAACTTTAAAGTGCGGTTTCCGAAAACACATTTCCTCTGAGAAAAGGAACATGTTCTCTTCAACTGATTGAGTTTCCGAAACAAATTTTTTTCTGAGTTCTTTTCAGGGCAAAACACACATTCTGAATCAGAATAAGTATGTTCTCCCCAACACTTCTTTCTTGTTCACACTTTTTCCCCAAATAAATAAAATGTGTGTTTGTGCTCTATAAACATGTTTTTAAAAAATAACTGTTACAGGCACCATCAGTATTTTGGTTCAGAAAAAAGCCTGAAGCATTTGCACATATAGAAAATGTTTCATCCCTTCACGTGAAAAAACATTTCTCAAAATGTTCCTTAAGCGGAGCAAAAAAGCTAAAAAACTGTGGATTTTTATTTATAGAACTAATAAAGATTTCTGTATCAAATTTCGAACACGGTTATTAGGCATACATTTTAAATACCCTCCAAAATTTCAAGCCGATTGCTCATAAATCAGTGAAGTTAGCCTGAAACGTAGTTGGACACATATTTTCACTATCTATCCCCCCTTAAGACGTATATGTTCAATCTAGTAGAGCCGAGACCACGACGAACCAGTAGGCAGGAATATGTGCTATTGAGGGATCCAGCACTAGGAAGCCAAACGAAAAATTAGTCGACCAAGGGGAAGAGAAACGCGCGAGAGGGAGATTTATGGATGAAAAATTGGCCGCGGAATTCCCAAAGACAGTCTATTAATTAGAAGCATAGACAGGCGCATGAGCTTCATGTCCGAAGCTTTGGCGTGTTTTCCTTTGAAGAGGATACTGCGGAAACAGTCCAACAGAACTCGACCGATGCTGACATGCAACTGAGGGAGAGCAAAAAAATCCCGGTCCATTTCCGCTAACGGGGAACCTGGGCAGGGGCGAAACATGCAGTGCATAACTGTATTCTTGGTGCCTTGGCGTTTTTCCACCAGACATAAACCGTTTGTGAGCAGAGGTATACAGCTTTGCTGCAAAAGTGTCGTGTCTTTGAAGTACGAAGTGTTCTAGCGCGAGGCGTTAACGAGTGTCGCAGTGTTATTACAGTACTCGTGAAAAATACGTGTTTTATATACGGTATGCTTGGATGGTTTGAATCGTAATTATTACCACTGTGCTTGGTTTTTACGTTTTGTTATTACTTTTCATCTTTAACTTTTCTTAATTCCGCTTGTCTGTTTTTCGATTGTTATTATATTTTGTTCTGGATTTCTCAGTGTCAGATAAATTCCTGTAGCATATCACATCAAAGCATTTCTGTACAATGTCTTCTAACCCCCAGACGTTACATTTTAGACTCTCCAAAAGCCACATTTGCCAATATGCCGACTTCGTGCATTTGGTATAAACTGTTAGCCGCCCTCAAATATAGAATTCATGTCTAACTTGAAAGGTTTATCACTCAGAGCAAAAGTTGCAGAGATATCTACGTTTGTAGCCTAAGGTGTTAGGCGCGATAGCGATACTTCGACTCTCACGGAGCGTGTTTCTACGCAGCTTCTGCATTTGGGATCTATGCTTCACGAGCACAAAAAGTTATCGAAAATACAAGGACTAGCAATGATGGTTTTTAATCGCGGTGTTCCAGGAGAGACAAAGGCTCTCTGCGCTTCTGTGGCCTCGAAAGTCAGCGTGAAAGGTTGCAAATTCGAGGTGTTGGTTTGAGCGAGATGGTGTCAGCCTCAATGTATCAAAACGTTTATCCTATGATGTCTTGGCCGGGCTAAACAATTTTGCTTTTTTTTCAGAGGGCTAGTAAGAAAGAGTCAGAGGGAGAGAGTGAAGATTTTTTTTTGAGGACGAAATAGTTGTAGTTAACAAAGTTAACAAAATGGAATTAAGAGATAACAGGCAGCTCCAAGGTGGAACCTAAGTCTGCTTCCGCAGATGCAGCAGCTTCTTCCGCGGCTTCTCAATAAGCTCACCCTCACCCTGAGGTAAGTAGTTGGTCAAATCTGCCTCCCATGCCTCGAAAAAGTGGAATATGTTATGGTTGAAGTGTTCACCCCTGGTTACCTTTGATTTTTTCCTATTTTACCAGTGTTCTAAGTTAATGTATAATTTTCCCGCGGAGCACCTGAACGCACAGAGATTTGGAGATAACTGGGTTTGTTTTTTGTCCAGACAGTTTGTGATTCTTCGGCATTGAGAGATCGTTTTACCAAGTGAAGAGTTTGTGTTACTAAGCAGTGGATGAGGAATCGTTTCTAACGTTTTGAAGAGGGCAATGTGGTAGTCGCGGTCGCAAGGAGCACGGTAGGCGAGTTCATGTGCCTCTTGCATAGTGCGTCGTTCACATGAAATCATTGGATCCGGCAGTTCACGTGATTTTACGTTTCTGCATCATGAATAGGAATATCTTGCCCAAGCGCTGGATATGATGCCTCCAGTAAACTGTGTAATGTCCTTTGTGAGTCGGTAAGACGTTACGACTTTATTACATACTTCAGCTGTTCGCATTGCCAAGAAGATGGTTCCAAATCCGATGTCTTTGTTTTTGAATGTTGGAGGGTCATGGAGGCACAAGAATTGCCAGAGTAGTCAACTACGGCAATCGATGCCTCGCGCGTCCGTACATACTGGAGTCCCTGTATACTGTGGTGTGATGATACTGAAACTTTACCCGAATGAACTTGACCCTATCATACCGCCTCTCCTTGTGGAGGATTGTATCTATATTTTGGTAAAGGAAAGTTGTTATGCTGGTCACTTGATCGGTGCCATGTCTATCATGGCGTGTAGCGATCTCCTTTTCAGGGGGGAGGGAGCGTTAATTGTCCTTTCTTTTCTGTTTGGGGGTGCCTGTTTTTTTTAACGAGGGTATAATAGCACCTCCCAATTTTGTGGTTAAATCCGCTTTCTTGTTGCTAGGAGAGTGGTTTCTGCGATATCTTCAAACAGGTTAGGAAGACACAACTCGAGTACCTTTTCTTCGTTATTATCACCGACATCCTATTTAGGACGACTGCAGCGTGGAGGCCTCTCCCGTTCACATTCACCCACTGTTGTACTGCGCTTCCAGAGTCCACTCTTTAGTCTGAATATTGTTCACTCATCCCTCCATTCAGTGCATCGCCCTGCCCTGCTTCTATACACGACTATGCATGTTCATTCTGTTACCCTGGTGGTCCACCCTTTGTTAGTTTATCTCATGGTCAAAATTGCGAAGATAACAACTCCTTTATAGGCTGTCGCAATGATGGTGTTTCTTTCACGTTCTTTGGTGCGGGTAAAATTGTGGAAAGGCAGTTCTGCAATATACTCGCCGCGATAAGTGGTTGCATGAGTCTTTTCGTTTCTTTTGTCTTTTTCTTGCTCTTCTCTGGGTTGGACGTTTTACTTGTGAGCAATAATTTGTTCACGATTTTCTGTTTTGGCGATTGCGACTTGGGAACTACCCGCTCGTATATAACCCCGCCGAGCAGTACAGTGGCTGTTGTCTGGGATAATATTCGTACCCATTTTTAGGGCGATTTTTTGCTCGGCCTTGTGGCGCTATTTGTGGTTTACCAAAGCGAGCCTGGAGTGCTGACATACTCATAGAAAATTTCAAAATTATTTTGAAAATTTATCTGATTACACGCTAGATAGCGGGCGTTATTTTAATTATTTTCTGTATATATTTTGATTTCTTAGAAACCGGCGTTAATTTTTTGTCCCCTGCTTTAGGTAGGTCACCCACTGTTGGTGCAGGATACGTCCTGCTGCAAAACGCAGCGTGGTGGCTCAGCGGGTAACGCGTTGTGCCGGTCAGCCAAAGGACGTTGGGTCAATTCCCGCCTGCTGCGGAAGTTTTTGTAATGGAAGCAGGCAACGAAAACGCCAGTGCGTCGAGATTTCGGCGCACGTTAGAGATGGTAAAGTGATCAAGATTCTTCCGGGACCTTACACTGCGATATGCGTCGTAGCACACCAGTGGCTTCGGGGCATGAATTACCGGAAATTGATATTTTTGACCCTCTGGTGGAAACAAGCTTTGTTGTGATTGCGTAAGTGGCAGGTACGGCTGAAGATGGTGTCTGCCGAGCTTGCTACCACTGACTGGGCGTAGCGCAAACCTCCCCGCGCAGGCGAGGCACTGGTGAAAGCGCGTGTCCTTTCTTTCCTATCTCGAGTTGTATACTGGTCCTCCTTTCCAAACTTCGTCTGCCGTAGCGCCCCATTACAGGTTCAGCAAAGCCCTCGACTATTGGTGCTTCAGTCGCAGCTTTCGGATGGCAGCGGTGACATATTTTCGTGGACGCCTGATGAGCAAGGCTTATATAGGACGGCTAGGAGCCACGGGTAATCAAAAATGTGCGTTATAACGCTACCGCGTTATTAAGTGTGTCAAAGGTTACTTCGTTTTTGTGATGAATGCATTGTCACTACAAGGCTCAGGTACATGTTCACAGCTTTTCGACAGCCGCATTGGAACTAACGGTTGCATGGGAGTCGGTTATAAATAGTTACCCAGCACTCCAATTTATCGCAGATTTGTCCTAACAATCTAGGCTGACGCTTGCGGCCGTTATGTGAGAGTCCTGTGACGGACGTATTGCCGGACCACGCAAGATAGACAACAATGCAATTGTAATCAACCTCCTTATTTGTTTCGTGGCCGGGGGTTGTTTTGTTGTCCAATTTCATTTATCACAGGGAATAAATCCTTCAAAAAACTAAATTTTGACGATTCTGAGCATGTATTTTTAAGCAATCCAAAAAGATTTAAGGTTCGCACTACACCCACCGCGGTGGCTCAGTGGCTAAGATGTGCTGCTGAGAAGAGGTAGCGGGTTCGATTCCCGGATGCTGTGGCCACTTTTGTGATGGAGGCGAAAAGCAAAAAGGGCCGTGTGTTGATTTCGGCTCACGTTAAAGATCCACAGGTGTTCAAAAGTAATCCTGAGTCCTTCACTACGGCGCACCTCATCGCCTGCGTTGCGTCGGCGCGTGAAACCCTACAATCAACATTGAAGATTCACGCTACAATCCTTTTCTCCAGCATGTGAAGATTAAATGCGAATAAGAAAGTAAATATTGTAAAATAAATATCTTTCATTTACACAGCCTGTCAACCGTTTAAAAAAAGCGCAGTGCCGGAAGCGCCGTCACGGTCTTCCGCAACAAAAATCCAAACGGAATTTCATTTGACCCAGCACACAGATAGAGTTAGCGCAGATGAGGAAACCGCGGTCTTATTGAAAAGATACAGTGTTCATTCTTTGGAAATAAAATGTTTTTTACAGCCTTCTTCAAAGGATTGGTCGCCAAACATGCGGTTGTGGGACCATGGCCTTAACGAATATTCCAGTTCTGTGCTTTCAATTAACGTGGTGTTACGTCATTTTCGATGCGCCGGGTGAAGGGTAACTATGCTCCCCCGTTAAATGACGCCACAATCTTTCCCCGTCACAGTTAGTAGACGAGAATTGAGCTTTTAGAAGCTTGAAACAAAACGTCGGCTGGTGCAGAAACACGCCGAGCGCTGTTCTTGAGGATGAAGTTTGCCCTTCTGGTTACTATGCCTTGTGAGACTCAGAACAGTGAGGCTGCTTCTTTCAGTGCCATTCTTTGTTTGGTATGCTGGCCAATGTCCCTTAACTGAAACCGGGCATGTTTTATTCTCCTGTAATACAACTTTATTTGTAGTGCACCGCTCGTATTATTTGTCCTATTTTTTCTGTCAGCACTAGGACATTGATTTTACCCTAAACCAACTCGCCAGATTCAGTATGGCAGTACATATTATATTCTATTACACCAATCTACAAAGTTTGCGTGGTTCCTTTTTAGAGTAAAGCATAAACCGAAAATGAGCCTGAGTAAAATAGAATACATATTTATCCCAAGTCAAATTCATGTTGGCCGACAAGAGAAGAAACGGAAACTTCTTTTGCGGTGTCCTAACATTGTATCGAAAAGCTATTTTTAAGAAATGCGCTTTCTGCCTATTGTAGGCAAGGAATTTTCGGGGGAATCGTAGTAACGAGTGACAAATCTGAATACCGTTAGTACGTTATCTAAAAAAATTAGTGGTGTCTCGTGGTCACCAAAAAAAGGTTATTTATTCAGCTCTAATTTAGTTCGCGGTAAAAGATATGATTCAGTGTCACTTATGATTCGATGTCTCGTATATAAAGCATGAACGTTGGGTTGTTCTTTGGGTTCATGATCATTGGCTGTTCGATGTTCCACAAATCTTACTATCAAATTATTTTTTTTATGTATTTCGCCTAAACTGGGCTATACAGTATTTAGCTGATGCATATATGTGTGTTTTGCAAGGAGGAGATACGACGAAGAGGTGGTTCCTAGATATAGTGCATAACGTCACTTTTAGGTTTTATAAAAATAACTACCTGATAGTTCAAGCTCGTCTACACTAAATGATCTTTCAAGCAAATGTTATTTGTAAAAAAGCGGGATATTTCGGGAGCACATGATATCTCTCCCATTTTCCCTCATCGTTCTAAGGCGGCTGGCTCAACGTTGGCTCACTGCACCCCAAATACTTTAGGAATTGTGCGAACACGCGGCCCTACTAAGGTACGTGATAAGCGCTCCGAGAACGGCACGGCACTTCGACTACGCCATAGCAAGCTTGCGCAATAGGATGTCAACTACGGGGATTCGCTTTCGCTTCGTGAGAAGCCGCAACCGCTTCTGCGCACTTGTAAGCAGAGAGCTGGAGAGTCGCTTCGCCCGCCAGGCGGCTCCAGCAAGGCAGCAGCACTGGGAAAAATGAGTTGGTTGCCCCGAGAGGGTGCATGATAACTTTGGGGTGGCGGAACGACCAGGCTGTTCCCATTCAGCCTGAACCGAACATCATCCTCCTGTAGGACGGGTGTTGAATGACTCCGACTGCTTGAGCAACGCGAGACCAGTCGAAGACGTAGAAGGCGGGAGCGATATGTTGGTTTGGGGAATAAAGCCCCTTGGATATGTGCGGCGGTTTGCCTTGTCTCTTCCTTGCCCTCCACGCCGCCGCTTTCGACACCTTAGCCGCGTGTGGAAGATTGTCGGAGTAAGACCCAAACCACTGTTTGGCGTTCAACGTGGTGCCTAGACTGCAAACGTAGTTGAGGCTAATACGGGCAAGGTTGGTAGCAACGACAGCGAATGCGGCGACCACCGACGAGGCTCGCCGGCATTGAGGCTCCCGAGGCTGGCGGTACGTAGGCCTACTTCCACCATGGTGGAGGGTCGGCTCCGTCGCCACGCCGTACCCCCGCGGACGCACCGGTGGCAGCTGTCAATTGTCCTCCAGTCACCGTACATCACCCCGGACTTTGCCTACAAGGATGCATAGGTTTGGAGCAAGCAAACGCGCAGTATAAACCCGTCACTAAAGCGCTTCGGCTTGGAGGTGCAGCGGTGGCCGATGCGACGTCTTAAAGAGCGACGAGGACGTAGAAGGCCAGTGTATCCATTGCTAGTAGGCGCGCGAACCTCGTCGGGAAGGTGGGGAAGTTTCCATCCGACATTGCATTCAGGCAGTAAGAGGATCACGTGGCTCAGCTTTTATATCGTTTTATCGCGAGGCGGTCGTCAGACTTTGTAACAGACGGACTTCTGGCGACTATCAACGGAGATCCGCAACTGTAAGCCGCTTGTAAGGTGATAGTCGCTGGGTTTACTAGAGGTTGTATAATGGGATTCGTAATGTGGGTGGGCGTGAGCGTGACTGTGGGAGTTTGTGTATGCGCTCGCCCATAGGCCACTGAGATTGCAGCTCTCCGCATGGTCTAGTGCAGCTGGTAATGCTTCGACGCAACTTGTTCGAATGTGTGTGTGTGTGTGGGTGCGGGCCCGTGAGCCGCTGGTACTACGGTTGGCGCAAGCCATAATGCAGCTGGTATTTTTTTGAGAGACTTGTAGGGGCCCTGCTTTCTTGACGCGAATGCAGCTTCACCGAGTAACGCACCCCGACAAAGAAAACTCGAATGGCTATTTCGAAGCCAGCCCCTGCACTGCCCCCCCCCCCTGAGTAATGACAGACGAGTTGCTTCGAAGTAGATTTTCTCCCCAATCCCAAGAGTTGGAAGGAATCCGCTGCTCCCTCCCTTAAAGGGGCCCTGAAAGGCGTTTTGAGCACACTAAATGAAGTAGCGCAATCGTTAGATTGGGTCGTCAAGGTCATCTGGGCCAAGTATTAGTCTTTTACGCGGAGCGGAAAGCTCACACTTTTGTTGCAAAGTTTGTCGCTTTTTTCTCACCCTTTGCTTCGTGTTTTTGGACGCCGCCATCTTCACATGTCTACATCATCGATTCCCAGATGTTCGTCATTAGCTAGAAATCCTGCTATTGGACGGCTTTTTCACGCACTTCCGGCAAAGAGATGAGTCGTCTGCTCAGCGTCGGCTCGCCGGCTCATCTGCCAGCGGAGTGTCGGAGTGCTTGGCCATTTTACGACAAACGAAACAAGTGTAAACAAACGCTTAACCATTCGTATTGAATGCAACACGGCCATAACACGACATGGATATTCTCTTACCTGAGTACGTTTCATAAAGAAAGCGTTGAAGCCCCGTGGCACTTCTTTCGTGCAATCGCAGAGAACGCCCTGAGCCGAATGCCCGGGTTTGACGGATACATTTTATTCCCCTTCAAAACAATCCAGAGATGCGTTTCGAACGAACACAACGTCACAACATGCGTTGCAAGTCTGAACCGCGATTGACAGACGATGGGTTGCCCCCTCCTGCCCGTCGTAAATTCGGCACTCACCTCGCGCGCGGTTGCGGGGACGAACAGCAAGTCACGTAACTCTGGCGCGCAAGCCGAGATGGCTTTTAGCCACGCACACTGCACATACCCCATGCGAGGTTGAGTCGTACGTCGCTCGAGAAAGATAATCCAGACCATGGGAAGCACTATCCACCCGCAGAAGCACAACGTCGCATTTCATCGCGAAACAAAGGCGTCCACAACACACACACCATCGCCTCTTCTAATGCCAAACGCATCTCACACTTCCCAATGGGAGTGAGTGGTACGCCTGCAGTGCCCAGATGTCGCGAGGTGGGGCCCCGAGCTGAACCGGGATCACGCAACCGTAACTGACTTCTGGGGCGGTTTGTGCCTTGTTGCCAAGGCAACCGATGTTTGAGATTGTCAAAGAAATGGCGCTCGCTCCAGCGCTAGAAAGCTAAGAGCCGCGCCGGATCATGTTTTGCCAACGTTGCCGCTCTCCACCACGCGTCGCCCCCAGCTGAACTGGTCACCTGATTGAAGCGTTTTGTGCACGGGTTCTGTATCGGTTTAAAATGTCTTTTTCACATGCCGCCGGCAGGAATTACCACCACCGCAAAATAAGACCCGGCACCAGCGGGACCACATCTGATACTGCGCTTTTTGGATAGACAGTGCGCGGTGCATGAGGGGCATGAGGGACCGAGCGCACGATCGTCCCCGAGCGGCTGCGAGTTCGCCGCCGATTAAAAGTCACGTGCTGCCCTGCAGCAACGCACACCGCGAAAGGGCAAGGCCAGGCCGCCGCACAAATGCGGCCAGATTGTTCCTTCGCTTTTCCAGCCTTGAGCGGAGTGAGGGATTCAAGGTGTCAACAAAGCTTGCCCGTAGCAGACGGCAGTATGACAGCGCGATAGCGGAAGTACGTCACCGCCGAGGAGCGCAGCATCACGGGAGGGACGGCTGGCGCGCCGTCAACAGCGGAGAGTAAGTTTAAAGGAGGAGGAAACGCGGCGCGACGATAATGCGCGGTTTTTGATTTACGATTTCTCAGCTAATACTCATCGCTTTAACAAAATTCTTGCGGGAAGAGATTGCTAATACATTGTCTTATTTGGTTACATGTACATCCATGCATCGGCGGAAGGTATTTCAGGACCCCTTTAAGAATGGGAATTGCTCGCATCGGCTGAAGTACCTGGCAGGGGACGACCATGGCGCAGCTTGTTGAGCTACCGCCAGTTTCTCCCCGGGCTCCGGGCCATCGCCCTGTGGGGCAATCATTCAGCTGTTCGGGAGGCCCAGCCGCCAAAGCACCCAAGGAACCTGCCATTGCGGAGACCTCCTTGCCCCGGGAACGTGGGCCTCGTCAGCAAGCGACCTCCACATTCTTTGGCTGCTGCCGGCGTCTCCTGTTCCTGCCAACCTGCTGTGTTTCCCAACCGTGAGCGAATCGAGCCAGTTCAACGGTTTCTGGCATTATCAAGCTAACGTCGCAAATACTGCATCCTATGCTGAACATAAGGGGTGAAGTTGCATGGGGGTGACGTTTGTTGGCGTGTTTTGTAGCTTTAGGTTTGGGCATAATTTTTTTAGCGTGGGGTTGTTTGAATGTAAGTAGCGTGCACTATTTACGGAAGAGGAGTGTGGTAACTAGAGAAACCCGCCTTACTGACTCGGTACGGGCTACTCTCCGATAACCAAGCGGCAGTTGGCGACGCCGCGGTAAGCATGGGAAATAGCATGCCTCGTGAGATGGTGCCAGCGCTTCGTCTCGCTTGGAAGCGGTGAGCTGGAGTGTCACTTTGGCGGTGAGGCGGCTGCGGCGAGCAGGGGTTCATCAGTGGAGGGGGCGGAAAAGGTTGATTGTGCCGAGTGGGTAAAAATGCTGCTGCGGAGCGACCCGGCTCTTCTCTAAAGCCTGTACGGACAATCGTCCACCAATAGTGGGAACGACTCCGGCCGTTCGAGGAACGCGGGACCCATCGACGGCGCCGATGAGAGCAGCGCTAGGGTTGATTGGATATCAAACCGCCGTGGAGGTTGCGAGGCTGCTGTCGGGTGCTTTTGTGTCTTGCCTTTCTCTCACGCGGGCGCTGTCAGCGCGGCAGCCGCGTGTAAAAGAACGTTAGATTAAGAGTCCCACCATATTATTTAGCACTGGAGACCACCTACATCTTTAATATCAGAGAACTGCCTTGTCAATGAGGAAAATTAAAGTGCTAGATGTTTCAGCTATGCGAGGGATTCTTAAATGCCATCATTTTTCTTGAATGCGTAATGCTATTTCCGAAAGAATACTCTGCTGACATTATTATTTCATCCCTTCTTTCTCCCGATAACATGAAGTTTGAACACTGTCGAGTTACAATTTTTAAGCCTATCTTGATGCTCAGGGAACATGTTATACTAACTACAGAGTAGTCCAGGAGCTGTGTGTCAGTGATACTATTGGCAAGGAATAGGGGTATGAGGCAAAGTCTCTATTGCGCAGAAAGACAACAGAAAATGTGCGGGGCCTCCTTGGTCTAGGAGACCGTGCCCCGCCGGTGCTCGTTTGGGCCGCTGGATCAGTCTGAGCTTCTCCTGCAGGTCCGATAATGTCAACTCGCATTGCTACTGCCGGGGGGCTGGGGAAAAGAGAGTATCAAGGTGTTCAGGGCACAGGACCACGAAGTGGGCAGTGGTGGCAGGAACTTGGCATTGTTGGTAGTTATGCTCGAAGCATGATGCGGAAAGGGGGGAGAGGATGGTTTCAATATAGTATGTGCCAATTTGTAGTCGGCGCCAGATTCGTGATTCTCCCTAAGGAGAAGGAAGTGTGGGGTGAGGGCTACCTTCGGCGAGTATGGCGGTAGTAAGATAGGTTGTCAGTGATGCAGGGTGGATTTAGAATGGAGAGTGACCATCCGAAAAACCGAGCCGCCTGACGCTGAAGGGAACGAGCTGAAGTGAAGTTCACGGGCCGCAACATGTGCTGCTTTATTCACAGAGAGTGAGTTATGTCCCGGGGTCTATACGACTGGGATTGTAGGTAGGTCAGATATGACTTTGAGAATCTTGAGCGCTCCCTGGGGTACTCTTCCAAATAGGTAATGTCGGCTGGCTCATTGACAGTCGGTGATAATTCTTATGTGGTTGATGGGTTTTGGAGTGGCCCCGGCGAGGGCAGTGCTGGTAGATTCAGAAGCGGTTAAAGAAAGATGAAGGGATGGAGCTACGTTGATAATGGTGCCCTCGTCGTCGATGGCTCCTAGGGTAGTGCGGGGGTATGGTGAGATTTGGGCGATGGCGGTGAGCGAGCATCCAAATTCCGAGGAGCACCTCCGATGAAGGTGCTGTGTTATGGCTTTGTCTCGGCTTGGGTTGCACACCGAATGCGTGCGACGTAGAAATGGTGCCACATTTATGTTGTGCGGGATGTAGGGCGAGAGCGAGTGAACCACGTCATGCCTGTTGGAAGTGAACACTTACATGAGGACAGCTCGGCTGGTAAGAGTGAGGGGTAGGCGTGCCAATTGCATAGTGTCCTGTGCGTCGAGGAGCTCGAGCTGCGTGTTATGCGGTTTGAGCCGGTCGTAGGGCGTGCCGTGTGGGGACCGGCTGAGGCGTAGGGCATGGAAGAGGCGGCAGGTGTCTTGTTCTCTTAGGCCGTGCATGTTGGTGCAGATTCCTTAAATGAGGTAAGTCAAAGTAGTATTACTTCAGCGTATACTCCTGCTTGACGAGGTGTAGTTTAAAGATTAACGCTAGGAATAAAGGCAGGCCGGCACAGATATGCTTTAGACCGTTGGGTGCTTTCTTTTTGGGGAAGCTCAATGCGAGGGGACATTGGAGCAAATCCCCTATTTTACGATACGATGATATGCGAGAAAAGATGACGGTTTGCGAACGCATTCTTTTCTACAATTCAATGCTTTAATGTATTACGCATGGCTAAATAAATATTAGTAATAAATCTAGTTAGCCAGAACAACCGTGATATTTACTAGAAAAATATTTGACCGCTACAACCACGGAGCCATGCAGGTGGATAGGGGCTGTCTTCTATTTTGCTTTCTTGTGTCTACGGGTTGTAACACAGAACAACTAATTTTTATTGTATAATTGCGGCTTGTTTAAAGGAACTTGCCGAGAAGTTTAGCGTGAGTTGAAGCATTCACTGAATGCCGCCTCTCCGCTAAACCTTCGGCAATTTCTAGTCGCCTGAATCTGCCATTTTGTGAGCAATGTGTTTGCCACTATGAAGACGGATCTTCCACCTTCCAAGTGTTTTATGCTTTCGAAGATCTTAGCCAATGCAGACACCTACATTTCTGTAATGGCAGGTAGACGTTTCTCGCGAGCAGCGGATTTTTGTAGTAAGAAACCGCTATCACCCAATCAGGCGCATGTAAAAATGCGCATGCAATAAAAAGTTGCCGCATGTTTCCTCACTTCTCTGCAAAAGGTTGTCAACAGCCAGCAGTCTCCTAACTCCTTTTTTGTGAATATCTTTTATTTCCATCTCTCACACTCTTCACCTTTCCATCTCACCCGTTCCACGACAAATATGGTTCAGGTTTGTTCCAGTCAATTCAATTTTACCATGGGGCGCTGCTCGCATGCCAACCACAGAACTCTTTCGGTACTATTACAACCTTTTAATGTCGGCGCAAGCTTTGGGTAGCTCGTGAGCGCTTTCCCTATTTTGAATCCAAATTTTCTTCAACGCATATTTATTCGCCCCCGCAAAATAAAGCCGCCGTGTATTTTTCAAAAAAAAAAAGACAGGTTAGGAATACCAGTTGCGGTTTGCCCTTGTCCCTCAAGTGTGTAACGCTTTGTTTTTGCGGAACACTAATGACCGGTATAAAAAAACGGGTTTCCAAATTTATTGTTTCTTGTACATAACTTCTCGTTCAACGACAACCATCACTTGTCGCCGCCCGCTGGATCCAGGGACAGACAGAAAGGCAGCCATTCCTACAAACAGGACATAATCGAATAAAATAGTGTGGCGGCGCTCCAGCGTCGATGGCGCATGGGGCTGAGCGACAACCCATGAGAGCGGGCCACGCATAGCCGGTGCACAAGCTGCCACGAACGCCTTGAGAGTGGAATAAAACGGGGCCCAGTTTTTGTGTGCACGGCATAGCGTTTAGATGTGTCTCGGCTGGTCTCTCTGTCGCGGTCGCGACATTGGTGACCCGGACGCTGCAGTGGAGTCAAGGAGCCAGAATGGACCCTCCTCGCGACACCGGCGGCAATTCTGCGTCCTCCGGTGCCTCTTGACACAGCATCTCCGCCATTGCCTGAAGTTTGCCCACCTTCAGCGCCGAACAACCCGACGTGTGGTTCTTTCAAGCCGAGGCAAGTTTCCGACTGAGCCACATCAGGTCGCAAGACAACCGCTTCAACCATCTCCAACAGTCACTACCTATTGAGATCGCATTCCAGGTTCTCCACATCCTCGCAAACACACCTACTAGGAACCCTTACGCCACATTGAAGGCTGCCATCTTGAGCCACACGAGGCCTTCCGAACGGCAGCGTTTTCAGCGGCTGCTTTCTGCGGAGGAGTTGGGTGATCGTCGACCTTCGCAGCTCCTTCGTGAACTGCAAATCCTGCTCGGCGACACACCTTCCGCCACGGACTCCCATTTGCTGAAAGAACTTTTCCTACAACAGCTTCCCTCGGCTGTGCGAATAGTCCTCGCGACGGCTTCTGACCTTCCCTTGTCACAATTGGCCGCACACGCCGACAAGATAATGGAAGTCGCTACATTACCTTCGTCTCGAACCACGGTGGCATCCGCTCGATCTCCCGAACATACCACCGTGGGGGCTACCACCCTACCCTGACCGGTATCCAACGACGTCACCGCTCTACAAGAGCGCATGCAAACCATAGAGGAGCTTGTCGCGTCTGCTGGCTACCGCTCGTCGCAAGGGTGCAGCACTCGTCGGTTTCACCGTTCTCCCCATCCCTCGTCGCCGCACGTTTACCGTCAGGAGTACACAACACGCCAGCAGCCCCGTCACACTGATTCTTGGTGCTGGTACCATAGCCGCTTTGGTGCAGCGGCGAAACCTTGCACCCGTCGTTGTGGCTGGTCGGGAAACGCGACGAGGGATCGTTAGCTACGGCGACCGATTCCCCAGCCAGCGACAACCGCCTGTTCTACATCACAGATGCAACGACTGGTCAGCGTTTTCTAATTGACACTAGTGCTGAAGTGAGTGTGCTCCCCGCTCATTCCTATGACCGCACTCAGCCACCACTGTGCCATCTGCAAGCTATCAACAATTCCAGCATCCCCGTGTACAGGAAAAAATCCCTGATTGTAAACATCGGCCTACGCCGTGCGTTCCGCTGGATTTTCCTCGTCGCCAACGAGAGTCACGCCATTGTAGGATCCGATTTCCTTTCGAACTTTGGCCTCCTCATTGACATGGCCCGAAAAAGAATCCTGGACGCCGCAACCCGCCTTTCTGTCACAGGCCGATCGTCTACCGTTTCCCCGTTCGCCTTTACGCTTCTTTGCGACCTACCTTCTCCGTTCCGGGAGTTGCTGAATGAATTTCCTTCATTAACTGCACCTCGTGACTGGACAAAGCCAGTGAAGCATGACGTCGTTCATCAGATCATTACAACCGGTCCCCCTACGCATGCCGTGGCGCGTTGCCTTGCTCCGGAGAAGCAAAATCGCGGAGCAGGAATTTCATCACATTTTTGAGATTGGCATTAGTCGCCCGTCCTCGACAACTATACCTCATCGTTACACATGGTCCCGAAGAAATCTGGTGACTGGAGACCCTGCGGTGATTACCGCTCCTTGAACGCGACCACTGTACCCGACAGGTACCCCCTATGTAATATACAGGACTTCACCAATAACCTCAGCGGATGTACCATATTTTCAAAGCTTGACCTCCAAAAAGCCTACCACCAAATCCCTGTAGTCCCAGATGACGTCAAGAAAACTGCCATCATTACACCGTTTGGCCATACAACAGCTCCGGTTTCAGTAAGGAGTTGGCTCAAGCCCAATGAGATCACAAGGAGCTCCGAACTCTGCGTTCTTCAGACAGTTCTTCTCTGCCACTCCAGGACATTATCTGCCCTGCTTTGGGACTCAGCATCGTTTGCGACATTGATCTGATTTCAGGCCGCAGACGACCGTACCTTCGTGCTTCTCTCAGGCGCATTGCTTTCAACTCTATTCACCATCTCTCTCTCATCCTGGAGTTCGTGCCTCACGGCATTCGGCCGCCGAGAAATACGTCTGGCCAGGCATGAATTCTGACGTACGCGCATGGGCTCGTTCCTGCCTCGCCTGCCAGCAAAGCAAGGTCTCTCAGCATACCACATCACCTATCGCCCATTTTCCCTTGCCGGACTCTAGGTTCTCCACAATTCACGTCGACCTCGTTGGCCCGCTTCCCCAAATCTAAGGGCTACCATTACATCTTGACAGTGATCGACCATTTTACTCGCTGGCCGGAGGCGGTTCCAATCGACGATATAACGGCTGAGACTGTTGCTTCCACACTCATGTCCACGTGGATCGCCCGTTTTGGCGTGCCGTCGGAGATTATAACAGACCGTGGCCGCCAATTTGAGTCTACGCTCTTTCACCGTTTGACATGCCTATTTGGTGTAACACACCTAAAAACAACGTCCTACCATCCTCAAGCCAACGGCATGGTCGAGAGGTTTTATCGTATGCTAAATGCCTCATTGATGGCTCACGAATCACCCGAACAGTGGACTGCTCACCTTCCACTTGTGGTGCTAGGATTACGCACTGTCACCAAAGAAGATTTTGGTTATGCCGCCTCTCAAATGGTGTATGGCACGTCTTTGCGCTTACCGGCAGACTTCCTGGTCCCTTCCCAGCCACAAGACAACCTTTCGTCCCCTGGACTGTCGTACGTAAAATATTTAACCCTTTTTTTCAGCTGTATCCATCCCAACCACAACGGTCGTGTTCCACCAAGTACACTTTTATCCATCCAAACCTTTCTGACAGCCAGTACGTTTTCATCCGTGTCGACAGTGCCCGCCGGCCACTTCAACCACCATACACAGGCCCTCATCTCGTCATTTCACGCTCTGACAAGACGTTTACAGTTCGCGTCAACGGCCGCGACACGGTCGTTTCCACCGATCGCCTCAAGCCCGCATTCACCGAAGCTGCCCTGCCTGCGTTCCACTACACCACCCACCATTCCACCCTGAACACCACCAGTCTGCCTTCCCTTCACACCACCACCCATGAACCTCTCAACGCAAAGACTATGCGTTTTGCTGCACCGCTCTCTACACGGACTCCTCCTCAGACTCCGTCTCAAGGGGAGGGGGCTATGTGGTGGCGCTCCAGCGGCGATGGCGCTGTGGCTCAGCGACAACCAATGAGAGCGGGCCACGCGTCGCCGGTGCGCAAGCAGTTACGAACGCCACGAGCATGAAATAAAACGGTGCCCCAGTTTTTGGGTGCACTGCACAGCGTTTAGACGTGTCTTGGCTCGTCTGTCTGTCGCGTTCGCAACAGTAGCCTAAAGCAGTATAGTCTAAAAACCTTTTTTGGTAAGTGATCACGGACGCAAAACCAGGCGACTTGTCCTAATAGCAATAATATCTAGCTTTATTGCCTAAGCATAGTGTCGTCAGTAGCTCTTTCCGCATTTTCTCTCTTTTGTTCTTATTAGGTCCTTCGAATAGCGTAGTTCTTAGCTTAGTACTGAGTAGAGGTTTGAAAACAGTCTGAGGAACTAGGAAATAAGAACGGCGACCTCTTCACAACCGGTTAATTGTTTTGAGATATTGTTTCCTTTATGCGGAAGCGGAAATGATATAGAACAAATTTGTGAACGCTCTTGTATACTTTCTTTAGAAAACGTACCAGAAAACCCGATATTATTTAGTAGTATTTTGTATAAAATTTTCGCTTATCAGCTTGTGATGACCCGTCTTTATTCATAATATATCTGTACATGTATATTGAAAGGTGAATACATCACCTGACACTGCAAGCTACAACTCATTACTGAGTACTGTTTATTGGAAAGCCAGCCTTTTGTATGCAAGGCCTAACATAAGCTTTTCGTCTATTGAAATCCTTGACAGTCCGAAGACTTTTATTAGGAAAAATATTCTGCGCAATTCTTTTAAATGCGAATGCATTTATTAGTCGGGGGTTGTCTTGTGTCCATCGAGTGGCGTGCGCCTGCATTCTTTCAGCGCAAGCACACGTGAGCGCGCGCCTCGTAGTTCTGCCTTCGTCGTCGTCGTCGTCGTAAATGCGAATGCATTTCTTAGTCGGGGGTTGTCGTGCTCCATCGGCGTGCGCCCGCAGGTGTTATCTCTCCGCGCTCAATGCCGAACGCATGCGCTTGAAGCGAGCTGTACTAGTTTGCTCGAAGCGGCAAGGACGGCGAGTACTGCGGTGTTAGTCTCGTGTCTAACGTGTATGGGAACTTGATATCGCACGCCGTTGCCACGTCTCCCGTTCGAGACACGTCTCCGTACAAGGACTTGTACACCCTTGCCTACACCGGAGACGGAGTCTTTGTGGTGACCGCGTACCTCGCGCCCAACCTCGCTCGAGACGCCGTTGCTGCGCAGGTGGACGCGGCTATGGAAAGTGTGCGCGTGCGCTCCAAACCCTCTTACCCCATAGTCTTGGTTGGCGACTTCAACGTTGACGTGCGCAAGAAGAGTGGCGAGTGGCTGGTCGAGTACATGCAGACCAGGCACTCTATGCATTGTATCTCGGCCGGCTTCGACACGTGCCCCACTACCATTCACGGGAGTTGCATTGATCTGGTCTTTACGCGAAACTGTGACGCGCGTATGCTTCTCAAAGACCCTTTGACCGTGCACTTTAGCGATCACAAGGCAGTGATTGTGGCCGTCAGGTACAACGATAACACAAACAGGTGCTGATGAATAAATGATTACGTTCACACTCTCGTCATTAATTACGCCATTACTCGCAACACACTCATCGGTGCACCCAATGCATTCGCATTTCTGCACGATTCCCTTCGGGGAGGTGCGGGGGAATTTTTTTTAGTATGTGCTGGATTCAAAAAGGCAGGTAGTGATGGATGCATAGCTGTGTAGTTACGGTTTCATTCTGAACAGGCTAAGAAATATGAGATAAATGCAGGTATCCAGCAGGCAGAAATAATGTAATATTTAGGCCAAATGCTTTACCTCCGATTTGTTGTCGGCGAATCTACTTCGGCGAGGACTTTCGCTAAATTGCTTAATGTATGAAGTCAAATCTCTACTCCGCCACCTCTTTCGATGCCATTCATAACGCCACAACCACCATCAGCCAGTATGCGCAAGCTGCGCTATTCGTATAGTGGCTCGGAGGCTGCTATACCAGCGCCTTTTCGCCAAGGTTTGGCTGGGTTGTCTGCGCATGCGATTCAGCGTAAGGGAAGCAGGTGACGTGGCGAACACTTAACGAACAATTTACGAAACGCAGTGTATAATTACGTTTGACAGGACACAAAATAAAAAAAATATACTTCCGGTGGAACTTCACCCAATGTTTAAGTCACATCTGTCATAGCCGAAAGTAAAAAGAATAAACCTACTCTTGATGATAATAAAGAGGTGGCTGGCACGGGGACGGGGGCATGGGCATAGCTCGCTCCTCGCGCTCATGGCAGTGGCTCGTGTTCTGCTTCACGAATAGGGCGACCGGATGCTTGGCTCTTTTCTCCGTCGCTTTGCGCGACATTCTGGTGCCGAATCCCGCGAGACCCAGCCACGAATAGATTCAACTTGACGCGGCGCAGCCGATGAAGTGCACTAGGCTTCGGAATTTTGATCAGCTTATTCGGGAATCCTGCTCCTGGAACGCTGCTCGCCGCTCGTTCTCGTTGTGAAGCCACCCGGTCATCTGGGCTCGCTGCTTTCTGCCATGGGGAAGCAATGCGATCGCCTTGAATTCGTGAGGTAAGCATCACAAGGGGCGTAGCTGCCATTGAATCGCTGCTACAGTATCCATACGGAACGACCGAACAGATACATTCGTACCTCTGCGCCCTCAACAGCAGGAATGAGTAAATGAGCCTTTCATGATGAGCGCGTTCACAAGATCATCCATTTAAACGAGTTTGACGGAGACTTTTTCACTAGCTTTGTATACGAAGAAAACGTCAATTTCATCCGCTCTCACGTCTACTTCGCCACACCCTCCGCGGTTCCTTCCGTGGTTGCTGTTCAGATTACCAGAGCGTGGACTCCTGATTTCACCGTTACGCGGCACGGCGAGACCGCGGCGCTCCCCGGTGGCAGCAAGAGAACAGTGCAGGTCGAAAATGGGGCGAACGTGCACTCTTCGTGCGGGCAGCGCCTCTGCGACATACACGTCCGCAGAAATGGCGAGGACTCTGATCGCCCGGAAGAACTGGCGGAGCCCGCAACAGGTTCCCATGAGGGATGATTGGATACACCCAGCATCTCGCCTACCGACGACTACGTCATCCTCACGGACGGTTGGGGAATCGGACTCTCTAAGAACCGAGCGATGATGAAGTGGAAGGATGCGGCCGTCCTAGACCGACCCAACTTGAATTTCACAGCTCGCTATCGTGATACGCGTTGCAGCTCACGACAAGTCACCGCAGGCGACCCGCTGCAGCCCATGGTAACCTTCGCTGGCTACGGAAGTGCATGCTAGGGGCACACGATGGAGCTCGTTTGGGGAAGAATACGCCCCAATCAGGGGGATTTCCCTATGACCCCGGCGGTTACGGCCACCCAAAAGGCGACCACGATGGCGATCGAGGCACCGGGCCTAACCCTCACATCGACTTCTAGAAGGACGCACCGCTTACCGACAAGCCCGACTGCGTCATCACATACACCAACTTGTTCAATAAGGACGGCGAAGAAGCGTCCGCAGCCATGAAGGAAGGTGGCCACAGCACGTGTCATTTGGGAGAGTTACTCACAAGATGACGGTAAGTGGCCTGCTCCGGTGGTTCTGGGGATGGCTAGGCAGTAGTACATCATCCATGGCTGGCAGGACTGCATTATCTGCTAATGATGAGCAAGCTGAACTACTTCGTTGCGATTCTGATGTTGCTGCTGTCTCAGGCTTTAACAGTTTGGAGGTGAACTCGCCTTCCAGTTGAACGAAGTCTGCACAAGATTCCCAGGGAAGTCATCTTCCTGCCTCTAACAACGACATATTGTACGCACTCTGGAACAGTGGAACTTTCGAGAGCACGCGAACTGTTCGAAGCTACTGTCTGTTGTCAGTCTCAGTGGAACTCTCGTGACTTGAGCCTTTCTGAGGTGACCCCACAGAACCAGCGACAACCGGAGCTCTACTATATCGATTGAAACAGGGTTCGGCGAACGTATATCCACCCTATTGGGGTGATGCTTATGGTGCCTGCGGGCTCGGAGTTTGACAACGTCATACCGCCTTCTGTCGCGCGCACGCCATCATTTTAGAGGCCTCACACGTGTGGTCGTTAGAGATAGCCTGCATTCAGATGAGGGTTGCGTCCTGATTCGTATACTTGAACACCCTGAAACGTTTGGGCGAGCTCAGGGTGTGGAGCTAGATGTTCGCACTAATATCAGCTCTACAAACACGCTTCTTTCCTTCGGTTCCGGCATTTCCGTCGGCGTGCTACCCCCGAACTTTGTACTGCTTCCGTCGACCACCCGTTTTGACTTGACGACATGATCGCACCTACTGTGTTCGTCTACCGCCTACTAGTTGCTTCATCCTGCTCCACGTTCCTCTCATCTTGGCGCGCCGAGATGAGAAGGTAGCTCGCGGATCGGGCGACTCGCGTGGGGGTGTGCGCATAGCTGGCTTCTCGCGCACGTGGCAGTGGCTAGTGTTCTACCTCAGGAATCGGGTGACCGGCTGCTTGGCTCATTTCTCCATAGCTATCCGTGACACCAACGTCCGACGTAATTTTGCCCAAGCAAATGAAGTCACGACCACATTTGGCGGTGCACAAAGTAGTACGGATGGGCATTAGGTTCGACGTATTTTGCAGGAAAAAGTTGCCACGTCAGAAGAAAAGTAAAACAATGGTTAACTAGTTTATTTTAGGCACAACAAAATTGAGGTTACGTTTGACATTAGGCCCAATAAAAAAGTACAATTAACGGCTTGCGGAACTATAGTAAGCTCACGCCCTATGTAATGAATGAAAACTTGCCGCAAAGAAATACACCAGCAGGAATAGTCTGACGTGTTGGCGATCTAGCATCGCCAACTCGATTTTTTTTCATCACCAACTCACCGCTCTGCTCCTCCAGGATACTATAGGGTTTTAGCTTACCATTTGTTCCGTGCTTAGTTCCGCGGACAGGCGGCCGGCCCTCGCTGTGCCCACGCATTCGTTCCGGTGCGAGGTGGCCCTAATCAATGTTCCCACGCGCGCATGCGCTATCAAGTCCGGGTACACGCAGTACATGCGGTAGGCTAAAACACGGTATTATAGCAATTTTCAGATCTACAACATGGGATATCCATCAAGAAGAACACGAATGTTGCTGCGTAACGCCATTCGGGGTGAACCGTTGTTTCGCCATAGTGGTGTGGAGCCGTCTGAATGGCCTCACGGGAGCAGCTGCAGAGGTGTTCGTTCGAATGTTGTTGGGTGAGTAGTTTCTTCCATATTTAGCTATTACAGATATTTTGTACGAATGCACGTGCACTTATTGATAAGTGCCACAAACAAACAGGCGGCAATTAACAAAAAAAATATCTTATTGCCAGTACAATGCCCTTTCTGTTGCACCTAGCTTGTCGCAATAACGAAGTTGTCATGGCTTAAGCCAAGGGGCTTTTATAAAACAAAGTAGTTGATTAAGAGTGGTAATATGGTCTGGTACTCTTCGATTTGCGCGATAAAAATGTATACAAATGTTATAACTGAGAACATCGCCACCTGTATATTTCTCCGCGAAACGCATCGCCAGCTCTACTATTGGAGTGAGGGGGATGGCTGTTTCGACCCCACTTCGGAAGCTTGGACGCTGTCTTGGAAAGAAATCGCCACCACAAAAAGGAACACCACGAGAAGAGAAAAGCTCCCGCCTCCCCTCGCGGGAACCCCTGTGTAGATGCGACGCATAGGGGGTTCACGTTGCAGCGTTGGACAGCGGAGAAACGGCGCTGGAACGATGGAGCGGAGCGGCGAAGGAACTATAGTAAGTTGCGGACTATAGTAAGTTTTACAGCGCGCATAACGGTGAGGGGACGCGCCGGCGCCGGCGCCAGTGCGTCTGCCGCGGCTATGACGCAACACAATCCTGCACAATCCACTTTAATCCAATCCAATCCACAATCCAAACAAATCCAATTCAATTCAATCCAATCCAATGCCCCTCGCGAGAGAGTGTTCACTATCGGGGAGAAGAGGGGGTGAGCGGCAGAGAGCGCAGCTGGCGCGGCGAGGAGAATGAGGGAGGGGCGGACGCCGACGACGCCGACGCCGATGCAGGATGCAGGGACAAGGCGGGTGAATGAGATGCGGTCGCCTCTAAAACATGAACAGAAGACGACGATGACGAATACGCAATGCACGCGGTGCAAAGGTCATCGAGACCTGCTATGGCGCCGAACGCTCAAAACTGGGGCACGAGCTCGCACCGGCCACCAGCCAATCGGGAGCGGCCAGCGACAGCTGCCGGCGGCAGAGGTGAGCCCGAAAGAAACATCGAGGAAGTCGGAGTGTGGAGCGTGAGCGGGATGAACGGCGGTCGGGCGACCGGAGCCGTGCTCTGACTCAAGGGGTCCTCCACAACCACAGTGTCCACAGCTTCTCCTCTGCAAGGAAGTCGGGTGGCCGTGCATAGGTAAGACAGCGACGCACCAAAACAGCTTCATTCGCCACAACTGTGCAATGGGGTCTGGGAGCGTGCTCTTTCACTCCGGCCTCGACACGTTACATGTACATTTCAGCGTTTCCACGGACCTGTGGCGGTAACCACCACGCAGTCGTATTTGTCGACACCTACTGTTCCCTAATTATTGGACGTTCATTATATCAAAATATCTATTTAAGTATCGTCAGAACCATCCTAACTGGTAATGTCTAAATTCAGACCCGTACAACCATATGTCTGAGCCAAACTATCTGTTGTTCAGAATTCTATATTTGAATATTCTTGAGTACCATTTCGTCAATAAACAGTTGAAACAAAATACAGAAATACATTTGGTACAGCAGCCGACCGATTTTTCGTAACTGTAGGGTTACGAAACATAGTCCGAATGAAAGAGGATTCCATAAAATGCCTGAGCCATTACTCCTATGGGACAATTGGCGGCTGCTCTAGAAAGTACGGAAAATCCAGCTAGTACGAATTTTCGGAGTCCAGAAAACGGCCTGCTAAAGCATTTTCTCAAATTTAGTTTTCGGGTGTGTATTTGTAAAGGGTTTAAATACTAGGCCCGTGTGTAAAGTCTAAATACTAGGCCCAAAGTGCAAATACTAGTCCCAAAGTGTAAATACTAGGCCCGTTACTACGTGACCAGTTTGAGATAGTTACAAGCGAGCATGTAACATGCCCCTACTGCGGAAAGGGGGCTGCCAATGTCAGCACCTTTAGGATGTTTGTATGTAGAACTCAATAAGCTAAGAACCAGCCATAATGATTTACTAACAATTCACACCGGATTGTTCACGTAAAATTTTACAAATAGTTTGTGCACGGATTGGACCACTCCAGAATGCTGTATTGTGGGCAAAAATATTACGAATTACTTTTTGTAAGTACTTGGGTAACCAAACTGAACTCGAAGTAAACTTTTGGATGAAGTTATTGTAGTTCTAAGCCATTACCACTTATTCAAAAAATATTGTTTCAATACACGCAGTTATTGAAAGAGAGAGACGTGCTTTATGTGAGGCCTGTGCGAGAGCACTCTTGCTATTTGCAACAGTGCTGGCCTGTGAGGGTGGTTGAGTCATCAGGGAGGGCGGGTTGGATGGTAGAAGTGTCTGTGGTAGGTACCCAATACGCCTCTTGGACCCACGTCCGCATAGACAAACGCGGCAAGAGAGGTCGATAACAAAGTGAGCGTGGTGATGTTTCGTGTTAACGGTAGCACATAGTTGAAGTACGTCGTCGGGCGAATGTCCTCGGGGAGTGTATGGAGCGTGCGAGCACGGAAGAGAGCGTAACATTGACAGTCCCACACGAAATGTTCGGCCCTTGCAGGCACGCAACACTGCAGACAGAGTCCTTCCCCGGGGTCATTGCCGTAGAATTTGTAGCGGAGCGCAGGTGAGAATGCGGTGTTGGTGGCAAGGCGGCGAACCAACGTGTGTGTGGCCCACGGTAACTTCTCCGGCATGGGAGGAACAGGGCGCTCATGCTCGTCGGTGCGGCCTTCCCTAACCTCACGAAGACAGTGGAGTATCTGTTAGCGTCCCTTTTGTGCGAGTGCTTTACTGACACTTACATCGGGCGGGCTTGCATCACTGATGAGCAATACTATTGCGGAGGTTCGCTGTTCATCCGCAGCGCACGCCTCGCTGCGAGCCCACTCATTGCCCTCAATACCCGAATGGGCGGGTACCCAAGCAATGGAGGTGGCTATGTTGAGGTTAGAATGTAACTCCAGGAAAAGTGCGACCAAGTCGGCCAGGATTCCCGGATATGAAGACGAAGCTCCGCTCACTCGCGTGCAGATCTACGCGCGAGGCGAATCAGTGAAGAGCAAAAGATTATGGAGTACGTCCCTCTGTTGGAAAGTATTCCTCGCCCACAGTGCAGCATGTAGGAGGGCGAGTAACGCAAGGTACGTTGTGTCGGCGCTGGCGGTACTGGTAAGGAGGCCCGCATTAGCGACGCAATGGGTGGTGTCAACCCAGGCCACCGCACAAACGTGCACTGGGCCCCTTTCGTCCTCCTCACCAGTATCATTTCGTGGAGGCGCCGAAGTCACCACTATGCCGGTATATACGATGGTGTGAGTGACGGGCGACTTATGCACGACGCTGAAATTGTGTGCCTTGAAAATCGAAGCCGGCTTGCTGAATTTCGCGGCAGAGATCCCATGCCACGAGGAAGTGGTTTGCCATTCGTCAAGGGAAAGCTGAAAGCCCATGGAGGGAGAGGGGAGGGTAGCCCAACAGCCATAGTGGGTAATATCTCAAGCTCGTCTAAGAAAGAAAGTCCCGAGTTAGTGCTGCTAATGCGGTCCCTCTGGGCTGAGAGGGCTTGCTAGGCTAATTCCCTCAGCAAATTCATCCCACCATGGGGATAAAGCTCACTTAGGGGTGTGTATTTTGGCAACACGGTAAGAACCCGTATGGCCTCCCGGTTAATCTTCATTAGTTGCTCTTGGTGCATTTGGGTAAGGGCATTGTAGTTGTAAGCGTAGAGAATGCGGGAATTGATTATAGCTCGTACGAGCTGCCGCGTCCCCTTCTCTCTAGTACCCCAATTTAAACTTGTAACTCGGCGATCTATATTCAGCAAGGAGTTGCACTGGGTGGTGACGCAGTTATTGAGGTAACCCAGAAAAGTTATTTACATTTTACGAGCAGTAAACCAATGCATAAAATGATTTAAAAGCAACAATTCTTCTCCAGCCATATAAAAACGCATGTTTTGCTGCAGGATATGATTTTCGCTATTCTGTTCAACACAGCTTCGTATTAAACGACTTACAAAACAACATGTGAGAACAAAATAAGGGCCCATAGGGTGCTTTGTGTTTCCTGACCAGATCTGTTTGCTGATCGATGTAGCTGAGAAGGTGTGAAACAAAGGTGCAGTATTTGCTATTGCGTGAGAATTCATTTTTTAGGTGGCTTTTACCCTAATTATTGAGCCGTTATTATTTTTCACTGGCCGTCTGTATTTATCGCTAGTACATGTTATTTTTTTTTGGGGGGGGGGACGGAAGACATAAACAATATTGTAGAAATAGTTATTACCCCTGCGGAAACTCAATTGAAACCAAACGGTGCGCTGCGCATCACCTTTGTAAAACTTTTGGCTTTCCAGAAAGGATACTTCAGCGTATTATGTTCTGGTGACACACAATTCAGAGAGTTTCCAAGTGCGCAAAATATTGCAAATTATTTAGTTATGTTTTTGGAGACTCAAGTCCCATATCGTTCAAAAGGTCTGCAACAGAAAGAAAGCTATCGACTGCGTATCACGTCTGCCTCTAAAAGCACGTGCACAAGGGTGCGCAAGCCTGAAGTATGAAACGTTCTGAATAGCACTCACCACATTCCATGAGTTTTTGTATACAGGTCTCATTTCTGGATAGATGACCCGCCACTTAAGTGGATGCACCGGGAAAGAATAAACGTTGTATATTAGACACAAAGAACTGCGCACAAAACATATTCGCACAAAGTGATCCGTGCGTATTAAAGATATTTATTTCGATTTTTAAAATTTACTGTAACGTTTTATGAAGCAATTGCAATGTATTCAAGTTCATCAAAAATGGGTGTAAGGGAAGCAACGTCACAAAGATAGATCAATATAGATCCAAAACGTTCTTCAACCGTTGCTTTACGAGTATTGAGCATATACTTATGCGCTCCCACTGAATGTTGTTGTCATATCATTACAATCTATCCTAGAATAGCTGTTCTCACCAGGGAAAAGTATTTGTTCGAACTCACTAAGATAAAGTCTTATTACGTGAATATATTACAGCTACGGAATTCGCTTTCTCTGTATAAGTAAACAAATAATCCAGGTGAAAAAAAACCTTAAAAAGTGTTGGTAATCACCACTACATTATGTGGAAAACGTTGTTCGTGCACTAGCTATTCTATTTTATAAAGGATACCCGAATGGGACTACGTTTTCACCAAACGTTTCTGAGGCACATGAAACCTGCCGGCGCACAATGTCATCCACTTCAACAACTCTTCTCCTACTTGAGCACTTTCGCTGTGCATTTGTCACGGTGCTAATATTATTCAACTTAATGAAATATAAGAAATATTGCGAGACATTCAACGGAGTTCGGTTGACATTTGCACATAATATTTAGGAATGTCCGCAGAAGGCCTGGCAACTTTTGTAGTAAGGGCGGCAAATACTCGCAAAACACAGTCGAAGCATAGTTCATTTACTCAAAACTTTTGAATTAGCACTTTTGAGAATTCAATATTTTCAGCATTGTATAATTGCTTCAAGCCTTGAATTTATGGGTAAATAATCCGGGATAAACGTACTGGACGTCGAAGGTGCATGCACTCGCTCTGGTACACATCCTCAATATTGCGAAAAACAGCTACCACTGCATGTCAACTACGAGTTACAAAGGCAAGAAAGTGGATATGTTTACTAAATGTACAGCTTTGAGTTCGACGTTAATGTTACCGTTTGTCTGAAACACCTTCTCTGGATAACATTTTGGACATATACTCTACATGATGGAATTCCCAGTTTCGAAGGAAGTATAAAACGATGTTTTCCAGATGCAATTTTGCAAATGATATATTCATGGAGCTGAAGGTTTCACTTTTTCCTACAAAAGTTCCTAAAATGGTACCGTGTCGTCTCTCTACGAACACCATGTCTTGAATACACAGTTTTGACGAAATTAGCAGAACACTTCTGGAGCATGGTAAAAAGTTAATTTATGTATGAGGTAAGTTAGCAAGACAGCTAAGACTGGGTAGGAGTGAATTGAGAAAGCATTGTGATGTATTTTTACTGTTGGATCAAGTTTGGGTAATGGTAGCTCAATCGTCATTGTGTCCTTTCTCTGTAGTCATCCAGTGAACCCGGATTAGTTAGGATACTTCTCACCAGCTTAGGCTCAATAAAAATTTCTTGGAAACAATTGCGCTGGCGTCCATCGTGCCAACCCCATTTACGTCACGCCCAAACCGTACGGGGCGTTATCCGTCATGGCCGTATTCTCGATAATGCTCTCATTAGGTAGGGATTTGCGAGTCGACTGACGACTAAGGAGTAAATAACGCTCCGTGCTTCCGTGTGACGAAATTTAAACTAACCAGACAGGTGAAAGCACAAGAAATCAGCTGTATATAAGACTTCAAGTCGCCCTCTTGGCTAACACGAGAGGATAGGAACATTAAGACCTACAATGTTCACGACGTCTGCTGTGAACATGAATGGTTATTAGTAAATTCTCCGGGCGGCGTTTCTTGTATCTTTTTGTCTGTGAAGGGCCGCTGGTACTGCACCGCGTGCCCACGAGGTTTATAGTGGCTGAGTATTTTGGGGGTGATGTGGATGTATTCCGGGAGAAGTACTTCATTCAATGAGTACGCACAAAATAGATGCGGGGATTCAGGATGACTACAGACGGTGAAGATGCTCCGCCTAAGATCTGGAGGAAAGGCGGCTGGCGGTGTGTTTGTCATTAATTCATAAACTGGCCCGTTCATCCAAAACTGTTAACGTATATCCAGGTGTTAGGGGGCGCCGTTGTTTGACTTCTGCAACAAAGTGGGTAGGCTATTTTTGCCACCATTGTCAGAAGAATAATGTTTTGTATGCATAGGCGACGTATTTTTGTAACAAAGATGTAATAAAGACGAAGGTAAAACTGAGTACAGTCCCCACGACCACTTTTTCAACGCCAAATAAAGAGTTCCTTTATGATAGAAACCTGTGAATAAATGTAATGCTCATTTACAAAACATGCTGTGGTAGAGAAGAAACAGTCTAGGAACAGTTTTTTAAACAATATAAACAGCTATCTCACACTAACAATAACCCCACTGTTACCTGTTTAAGAAACGTATTTAGAACGTATATTCAAAACTACATTCCTGTCTCAGAGAGGTTCTAAGGGTCCCCATCAACTCTTCGAATCCTCATTTTTCTTAGAGATACTTGGTTCAGTTCTTCTCCTAATATTTCATCAACACGCAACACTTTCAGTAACACTGCTTTCAGTACAAGCTTCACATGTTGACAAAAGATTATTCCAGGTTGACCTTTCCGCTTGGGTCTTCCTTTTAAGGACATGATTGCTTGTATTAGTACCATGATTAACATTTTCGGTAATTATTCTCTACCCAGTAGAATATAAATTTAGGTTATTCAACATGTCCGACATGTATGCTCCCTACAAATGGGCGTCATCGGAAATAAAAGCAACCATGCATGCTCAGTTGTATTAGAGTGTACTAGAAGAGTTGAGTGGGACGAGCCGCCGGCTCCGCGCCTGCTTCGCCACGAAGCGCAGTTTGTGGAAAGTTGGCGGGGCGGCGCTGCGGTCGCAGTGGATTGGGATGCGCCGGTGCGAATTGCGAGTGGCGGCACAAATCCTCCCTGTTCTGTGGCGGCACAGGGCGAACGCAGAACGGAGGTCCCGCAGTCGTGTTCAGTCACATGTTTTAGAATTTTGCGGAACCGCTGCTGCAGCTTATCTTTCTCTGTTAAGTGTTGTAGAGTGATGAGCCTTTAGTGTTTAATTTCACCGTCCTCGCTCGCAACTTTTCTGCGCTGAGATGCCGCGCCTGCTACAAAACTGTCCCATCACACCTTTGCGTTCCGAGACATGAAGTTCGCGGATCAGCCTAAGAAACAAAACTCCATGGTGTGTGAGCTGCACTTCGAGTACAGCTACATACAGCGTGACTGCACGCACGTTATCGATGGTAAAGAAGTGAGAATCGCCCGTGGTGTGCCTTGAATGACGCCCGATGTAGACGTATTGAGCGAGGATGCGCCCCTCGCAGGGGTCATGACAGATTGCAATAGTTTCAAGGTGGCATAGCATCACATTGCCATGAACAAGCATTTTGACCAGCTGGCGCTTGTTCTGGTGACGCGACGTGGTTCTTCTGTATCACCGGATACTGCTGTTGATGATCAAAATTGTTGGTCTCGTTCTAGTGCCAACGTTTGTGGAAAAAGCGCTTGTGTTTATCGAAACTTGACATTTTCGACACTTGCTAGCAATCTCGTGCTTTCAGCCTTTAATTCCGCCGAAGCAGTCCTCACAATAATTCGTTTTATCTGCATCCCCAACTATAAAAACGGTAGACTGCAGGAGCTTTATATTTATTCAAAGCCTGTGAATAAGAGCGTTAATTGCTCTAATAAAATATCAGGGCTGGTCTGAAATGGCATATTCGCAGTATATCTGTAAAATAGCGCGTCTATTCGCGGTGTTCTGGGGAGAGCATGTAGTCAAATACACAAAAATCTGAAGTTCCGAGGAGTATGCAAAAAGCTGCGCATCGTTCACGGCCGTATAGTCAAATCGAAGAACACAATATGCTTAATAGAAATGGCACCCCTGCACATGCCTGTTTTTAAGGCCCGGTCCCGGTCTGCGCCCGACCCGGGGCCGTCACACTTATTCCGGGCATCTATAAGTGAGCCCGGCCGCGGCCCGTCGTCTTAATCCCAGGCCCGCGGCCGGTAATTTATTTTTGAGCTTAAGAATGGCCCGCATGGGCGCGACCAAGCCAGGCCTTAGACGCTGAATAAAATTAATACAGTTGGTTGAGTGTCTCCTCAGCGGGCAACCAGACGGAGCATATAGTCTGTACAACACGTCATGGATTGAAGCCGAAAATCCGGAGTTAAATAGCGCACACATGTACTTTTTCTTCCACTGTCTTCAGTTCGTGTCACATCGGGGTGATGATAGCTGGTATTCTTAATTAAATCAGATCTGACACCATCACATTTGATGACCAGATTCTTGGCAACGTAACCTTATGGTTGTCTCGGACACACGTTTGTATGCTGAAATTTTTGGCGCCTCGTTTTAATCAGCGAGTAAGTGCATTGAAATGTTTTGTCTGTAGTGGTTGCTCAGCGGCTTTATTTCCCTAGCCCGCGAGTACGATTCGCGGCCAAGGCTGCCGCACTTCATCGGGTGCGGCATGTAAAAACCGTGCACAGTAGACATAGATCGAGTTCCAGGTTGTCCGAATTAATCCCTTCCCTGCTACATGTATTCCCTTGTAATCGTATCTTCGGTATGTTACGCCCCAACATGTAAAATGTTGATGCAGTACATGAACAGGAACTATCAGACCTGCAAAACACGTTTTTAGAACAGTGCATAGAACTAATGTCAAGAGTAGCGTTGAAATAAACTCATAACATCCCTTCTAATGCTTTTTTCTACAATTCACATCGGAAATATTAATAGCCAGGCCCATACATTCAAGCCCGAGCCCGACGCAGGCCTGTGGCATTAAGCCCGGGCCCGCCGATAAACCGCTTTTGGGCCAGCCCGGACCCAGCAGTGCTCTACACTTCAGCATGATGCCGCATCATGATGCGGCATTCCCGTCTGAATAACTGGCATGCACACTTCAGCAACATAAAGGCTTTTATCGAATTGGGTTAAGATCGAAACATTTTAAAAATCATTATTTCGTAGAGAACATGCTGCAAAGCTTGTGTAAAATTAAAATATGGCCAGATTCCTTGATTTGCTCCATTGGCGCTGCAATGAAGTGTCCGGGGGTCATTAAACAGATGTAGCAAAAGTTCATGCAGCACTTCCCATGTTTTTTCCTATTTATTGCATTTTACGTCGAGAGAGTTAAGGGTGAACACGGAAAAGAATTAGTGGAAACTGGTACTCCAACGCTTGTCCCAATCACCTCGGTTCGTCTGTCGTTCTATTTTCCGCGTTGCAAGTGCTTCGTTGAAAAACAAAAACAGGACACGCTTCTGCCGCAAAGCCTCTAAAAGTTGCTTTTATTTATTCTAACATGTTCTTTTTTTCTTCCCCGCTGTCGCTTTGGCGTTCCTGGTAACATGAAAATTGGGCGAAACGCGAAAAAGCGCGGCCCGCGCGATGCCGCGCGTCTTGGCGAGCGCAGTCACCAAGAATCCACTTCGCACGCTGCGCCCTCTATTCCATCTACAGCCGCCGCTTCAGGTGGTGCGCCCCGTTCGTCCCACTCAACTCCTTCTAGTACACTGTTGTTGCATTATCTACATTTTGTCGAATTTTCTGGTACGAAAATCTTTGATGGCTGCCTGTTGTTGTCTGCTATCTTCTACTGGTTAAGGTGCACCATTGTTTATTATTCCCGATTCCTCATATGAAGCTCCAACTACGTCTTCAGGCACTCATCCACAGTTTCTGAAGATATATTTTGCATATTCATTGCCAGAGCGCTGTTGCGGCTATGAGTGTACCGAAACATCGCAGAGAAGTTATTGCATGTGGGCGAAAATCAAAATCTACCTGATGTAGGAGGCATACTTGCTGATTATACCATGCGTACAACGAGTTTGACTCCTACTGCAAAAGAATTGACAGTATAGAGAAATGATGCCCGTGATTTTTTATTTTCTTGCGAAATCTGCGTATACAACTCTCATAAAACAACTTCTAAACAATAAAAAACAAAAACACCACACCTAGATTGGCCATAAAACGCGTGGAAATATCTGAAACTGGCCATGAACAAGGCGAAGTACCGAATAATCTATATATTAATGGTAAAGTAATAAAGTCAAAGGAGCTACGGCCATTCGTAGTCAATGGGTAGGGACCTACATAAGGCGTTGCTGGTCGCCTACTCTATCGGCTGGTAGCAGTTGGAAAATCGCGATGTTTTGCAAAGGTTAAAAGCATATTGAGGGGCTTTTCCTGGCAGCGTACGATATCAAGAACCACATCAGTTTAACGGGCATTGATGAGGAATATATTCGGCAAAATACTAAACGACGTCTTACTGTTTGATCTCTCTATGCTACAGCGGCTAAAATGCAGGGTCTCTAGCAGAAATCAAATTTAGGCGTCAGTAGCATCAGTAACATTTCTTAGACCAATTCATGGAAACGGTTGACTATTTGTCGGTCCCACGATCAGAACTGTTTGACAAAGACTGCTTCTCCGCCCTCTGTATTTATTGCACGGACAATGCACTACTACAATGGTCGATGACCTGCTTCTTTGTTCTATCGGTAAGCCTGCAATCTATATAGGTGTTTGAACCACATAACCGAACATCTAATTAGATAAATATTTCTCTTGTCGATGCATTGACGCATGTTGTTCAGTGCACGACCGCACTGTCGAAGAGTCTCCAGACAGAAAATATTGCAGAATTTTTGAAAACGTTTGCGAAGCAGAGGCTTCGGTAATAAAAGTATAGCTACAGCAAAATGTTTTGCTTCCATTACCTCACAACTACGTTGCCGGGTTCTTAAGATGTTAATTCTCCGAGAATAAAATTTGTTCCAAAATTTGTTCCTAGTATTAAGTAAGGAAACTATCAGTATTGTTAGGTCGCACGGTGACGACGGCTATATATCGTTCCATGTAACTACCACATAAAAACCATAAGGACCAATTACCTGGACCAAGCATTTTGATTCCCTAAAATATGTGGCACACTATTTCTCAACCTTATCATTCGATTTTCAATGTGTTCTCAGGGAAATGCGTAATACAACAACTTAAGCAAACTTAGAATTTGTTAGGAATTAAGGTAGCACGCAGCTAAGTTATGAACCCCGTTATTCCTGCGTACGCACAAGGCTAAAATGTTTCTGATAAAACTTATGCACAAACCCTCCAATATTCTCCTCGCATACACGCGGTTTTGACTGTTATCCAAAAATGAGGAGCACGTCAGTGACAAGCGTACGGAACTTAGAGTGGCTGTACGTGTCTAACAAATGACTAACGCAAATGCCTCTAAAAGATAAACCCATAAAGACCAGCTATCCGAGAGACCCATGGACCGGCTCTCCGAGAAGCACCGTGGAGCAACACATGAGGCGCGACACAGAGAACCAAAGAATTAAAGAATTCCGTTCTTACCCGTGAAAAACTTTTGGCATAGAGCACTCTGCACTGTTACTTCGACAAAACAAGACGTGTGGCTTTTCAAGTTAAGAAAAGAGTGGAGATTTTTATTATATTTAGCCCCCTGCTCTCGTGTCGACCTCATTGTTTAATGTTTTAAGTTTTTAAGAAAACCTAATGGAGACGAAACCTGCGAATACGGACGAAATTCGAGGTAAACGAAGGTCCAGAATAGGGATAAAGACACAGGGAAGAGAAGCTCACAGTACAGTGAAGCACGCCACCACGACAGAACACTGTCATCATCAACGATGCAAAAACGGCGATGCAAGAGGCCTGTTTGACATCAATTTCCATTTTGTAGCAATAAAAGAGAGCAATGTTGAACTTAAAAAAATAAGCGAGTACATGGAGGACTATCAGCCAGATGACGCCTTCGAGAATGAGTAGGAGGGGACCATCCACTGCAAAGACACTTCCAATCAAGCCATCGCCCCTCCTTTCCCCCGCATAGACACGATTACTGCTATTCAGGCCAGTACGAACACTGCAAACTGCGTCACAACGTCTTCGCTGCCTCAGCCAGCTGCACAGACTTGACATCAAGAAGTAAACCTACCGTAGCTGCGTCTGGAACATTGCAACAATGGGTTAGCAGCATTGCGTGCATTTAGGGATTGCAACCGAATTGAAGTGCAAGACAACGTAGATCCCTCATAGACAAAAAATTCTATTGTTTAGAAGGGTATAATATCATTTAAATCGCGTTATCGAGTCGCCGCTCTTATGACTGCCTGCAAGCCGACATTCGTGGACGTAAAGTCGTCCCTTGTCGAGAGAGAAAACAGGGAAAAGGGTCCGTGGACTTTCTGCCCCAAAAGAAGGCAAATTTACACAAAGAGATGCCAAAATTAAACAACCACGTATGCCTAGCGCCGTGGTGCTTAGCAGACGGGTACTGTCCACTACTCAATGAAACACGAGACGCAATCCTGCTCGTCTACCCGCCAGCCAAAATAAAAAGACAAATTGGCCAAAGCCGGGCTCTGACTTTGCAGGGAATGATCGTCCGAAATAAGATTCCCTGAAAGAAGTAGCAACGACCAGTGTACATGCAGTCACTCAAAGAGAAAGAAGCAATGAAATGGCTCTGTAAACTTTCCGTGCTTCGGCCATCGGAGAAAACAAGTGGGGGTACATCACTAGTGTACTAAAACCCTATGTAAAAGCACCGTCATTCGTTAACATGTCCAGAGCTCTTCACCTGCGGGATTTGGGACGAAAGGAGTTCTACGTCAAAACAATCGCAAGGGCCACTGCAAATACTGAAATTCTCACATCGTCGAACTGTGCATAAGGAGACAATACCGGGACACTAAAATGACCATGAACGCCATGGAGGTGCAATTCAGTTGTAAAGGTGTTGTACAGATCCTTGTTGCCCATGGCTTTTTGCGGCCAATTAGGTCAAATAAAAGGTTTATTGCGGATAATCCCTGGCCAATTATTGCCAGCTGCTCAAGGAATGGCGGTTCAGATTGCAAGTGACCGTCTGTAGAAACTGCTGTCCGGACTGTAAAAATTGCCATAGAGAACAACAGCTTGGCAGCTATCAAAAGAAATTTTAGTTCGGAATTGCAGGGTCGTTCAATAAATAACTCCCTGAGGAAGGTGACAAACATATGAATTTTAAAGTTTCGTGGGGAAGCAACACCAAAGAACAAAGTATGCTGGAATTTTTGGGGGAGCTGCCCGCAATCGTAGTCACAAATGAAAAGAGCATTAAGCAACACGGAGCTGGTTTGTTCATGCAAGCAATCAAAGAAAGTGGGAGCGAATGGGAGTCTTACTTCCGTAAAGAAAACCGTCTGCCAAATTATAAGGCAATAAAGACATGGCGATGAAACAGCTAAATCAAAATTACAAGGAGGTTGTATCGCATAAACAAACCTGTGGAGTAATATGACAGTTCCCTCAGATCCTACAATAAAGAGCGACATGCGGAAATGTTAAGGAATGAAGCTGCTTCCGTTCTTGTGTATTGCATGCCTCACAAGCGTTTCATAGGAACGCAGTGAAACATGTCTCTCTGACGCCTCTTCCCATGCCCCAGAGCAGTCGTCACTAAGTGAACACCTAGGTTAAGGCATAAGGCTTATCGTTGACATGGTACGCATTCTGCTGTGTTTTCCCCTGCACCCCGCCGCTGTCGTGGCAGACATCGAGAAAGCCTTCCTGTCGATGAGCGTGCGACTGATGGCAGGGGTGACGTAAGGTTGCTTTGGGGCAGCAAACCCCTTAACCGCCTGCTTTTCTAAGTATGGAGGAATATAAATGCGAAAAATGCTATGTGGTAGTCCAGAAAGTTCATACCTGCAAAACATGGTACTCGCTCGCGGATTCAAAATTCAGGGCGTCAGTATTCGTTGAACTGCGAACGTGCTTGCAGCCTCGTTCTACGTCGGTGGCAGGGTAGTTACAGCGACCACTGCGAATAAAGCTTTAAAAAAGACACAAGAATGAACGATGCGGGAAACACCCCAGAATGTCGTTATCCTATCTAGACAAAGCTGGCAAGACATGAAGCGACCACAAAAGCTGTGCTGATGAGCTGATCAAAACACTTCTAGGGCTTTTGTGGGTGGCGTTCGCAAGTAAGATGACCATTCCAACCGCTGCCCTTTTCATCACCGCGTCCACAGGAGGGTTAAAATCTTCAGCAAGGATCTTTGACCCTTTCGGAATGACCGCACCATTTGGGACGAGCCATAGTGCTTTTTCTATGCCTACTGGAGACAGGAGTTGCCTGGGTGTAGGACCTACCAGAGTATTTTTTATCTGAGTGGCAAAACGTGTTCTCAGATGTAACTAGCCTCAAAAACCCACTTTATCTCTCACTCACTTCCTTCACACTACATCAGTTCGAGGCTAGTTGAGTGCTGCACATTTAATGCAATTCAAGCAGATGGCGCCTGTGCATCCATACAGGCGCGGGATGACAACGACGTAAGGAATACCATCATTATCGCCTCCAAGTCCCGAGAAGCACAGTTGAAAGCAATATCTTTGACCTGATTGAAGTTGATGGGTGCAGTGAATTGATCCCGAATGGCCGAGTATCTGCACACTGTATTATTCAAACAATCGGAGTGTGTTTTGGTCAGACTCGCCAATCACCCTCATTTGAATATGGAGCCCACCCAAGCAACGCAAGGCTTTTGTTGCGAATAGAGTGGCAGATTCAGAGCTTAAGCAGCCCAGAACGTTGGGGGCAATGTGACTGGGTGACGCAATGCATGCACGGATGACTGCATCACTCGAGGGATGAGGGCTGAATTCCTCGAGGCGAACGTACTTTGGTAAGAAGACCCAAGTTGGCTGCAACGAAATTCTGAATTCTGTCCAGAAAATGAAGCCAAGCATACGTGTCGAAGCCGTGAAGTAGACGTGAAAAAGCTTCCAGACGTGAAAAAGCTTGAGTACACAACTCAACTTCCCACAGAAATGACCTATAAAACCTCTTCAATATGGGGAGAAAGAATTGACCCATACAGATGTCTGATGCGAGTATCCGCGTTTGTTTGAGGATGGTCAGAAAAATACTATGATGCTGCAAGACCACTGCAACAGATCTCACAGCGACGAAATTACAGACGCCAGCAACATATGGATTGGACATGCTTTATGTAACGATCATGGCAATCAGATAAGAGCATACTTTGAGGAGCATCTGATAGCATGGCTTCTCGATGAGCAACGATTGCTGCGTGTGAAATGCCGTTTTCAGTTTTGAAAGGTATCCGAGGAGGTAAAGCAGCAGAATTCTGTCCAAGAAGTACACGTATAAACCAAGGATGTAGTAAGCACTGCTCACCGTTGGACCTAAAGCTGCTAAAGAAAGTAATCTCAGGATGCCCCCTATGTGCCAAATACAGACTCAAAATGGCTGCTGCTCTGACGGCACCCTTTCCCAGCTAAACAGTATGCTGCAGCGATGCTTTTCATGCTGTGGGGATAGGCTTCGCGGGCCCTTTTTTCATCCAAAGTAAAACTTCTGACGAAAACAGCTACATCGACCTCTTAACATGCGCAAGGGCAAGAGCACATCACATGGAGTTGAGCTCCGTGCTTTCGACCGAGTATTTGTTGCCGGCCTTTCGGCCCTTTGTAGTGCGCAGACGTCTGCTGCCGAAAACATAGTACAGACATAAAGCGTTCACGTTCAAAAGAGCTTGGAATGAGGTACAATGCATGTGGAAAAGCCATCGAAGCCATGGCACTCCAGACTATAGCAGCTTTAAGCTCATAATATTAAAGTTCATAATGGAGAAGGACACCTCGATAGGTGGCTCGTGAGATCGAATGGTGACGAAGGTAAACGTTTCCCTGCGAAACATTCTCGGCCATCAAAGACACTTCTTTCAGGAGCTAAGCGGGGTCCTGGCCGATACAGGAGCAACGATCAACTTGAGCGCATTTACCCATGGCTTAGAGGAGCCATGAGAGTTATGACGTCACCCAATCGGTAGACGGGAAGG
The DNA here is from genome assembly GCF_048455015.1 of Haemaphysalis longicornis. Lineage (NCBI taxonomy): Eukaryota > Metazoa > Arthropoda > Arachnida > Ixodida > Ixodidae > Haemaphysalis > Haemaphysalis longicornis. Next base: position 78,114,331 of record NW_027526445.1, on the reverse strand, counting down.
AGACTCTTTGCGTTACCCATGTGCAGATAAACCGCAGTTCATACTTGTGCAGCAGCTGACATTACTGCCGCTGGAAATGGCGACGTTCACTTGTCAGTGTCCTTTGGAGCTGATTGCTGGAGAAATACGGGGTACAGTTGATGTCGGCCCATTTCAAACGCTCAAGCGCTCACGCTCAAGGGACCTTTCTGTTGAAGACATTGTGATTATAAACCATAGAAAAATGGTGGATGTTTTCAAGGGACGTGACGGGACAGTGCGATTTTGTGTCTTACAGTTGCCGACTGGAACCACTTCAAGGCGTTCCGGGCAGCTTCTTTACCTTTGCAAACACAAGTGGAATGATGCTTATTTTGGAGGCAGAGCGTTTAACAAATCATCTTAAGCCCAATGGCAAAGTAAACGAACAAGAACAAAAAGCCTAGCTCTAAGAGAAACCAGGAACTCAAGACGAATCGTGCAGTGTCTGCTGTGGACAGACCCACACAATGTGAGAGTTTTGCCCTCACCCGGAAAAAGAAACATTGTGGAAGAGGAGCCCTATCCATTGCAATTTCTATCAATGTAGACATCGTTCCTCTACGCGTGAAAGTAATACAGTTTTTCTGTTATATTTATACTCAAACCCTTGTACCGATTTGATTTTTTTTAAGACATCCCATCATCAATGCACGTGCGTGGAATTTTCTTTCACAGTGCTTCTGATATTAAAAGCAATAAACCCAACAAGCATCAATTTATTCGCGGTGCCCTTTGAAAGTTTGCGATTGGTTACGGAATATAACACAATGGTTCAATGTTTGTGTCCGTAATGCAGTCTCTATCTCTCACGGAGAGTGCTTATTTCTATGGGGCTACAATTTTTGTCCGGTGTTGTTAGGTGTCACATAACTGAGATATAGCTCAGCTAATCTTATAACTTAGGCCTTCTTGATGGAGCTGAAGAACTTCTAAGAATGGGGCCGTTTGAGGAAGAGAAGAAAGAAGCTGGGACATCTCCACCTCAGAGATGTAGCTTTCCCTCCGTCATCAAGCCATCGGTCCTCTTCACATAAAACAATCCCGCATGTTACAGATGGGTGGAAGGTGTTTGCAACGCAACAAAAAAACCACACTGCTTGCGCCGACGCCTACGTGGCTGACTCATTTCAAGCGAGTGACTCGATTGATTATTGCGGGGTTTAACGCGCCTACCTTACACAGGCGATTAGGCGCGCCGTAGTGAAGAGTTCCGGATTAATATTGACCACCTGGGTATCTTTACCGTGTTCCGATATGTCGAGCACACGGGCGTTTTTTATTTCGCTTCTACCAAAAATGCGACCGCGGCGGTCGGGAATCGAAGCCGCGTCCTCGGTCTCAGTAGCACAAGCGAGTGGCTTGATACAATGATTGGAACAGCTCTGGTCAGATCACGAACGTGTTGTTTTGGTTGAATGTAACAGCGCTTACGTGGTTTCAATAGCACAAGGACACACCTAAAACTTGGGGGGCCCCTTTGTCGCAGATAAATGACGCCGCTTCGGTTGCTTCGTCGCGAAACAGATGGAAGCAGAGCAGACACTCCTTGTCATCAGAGCGGACTTTGTGTTTTAGAGGACGCAGTCATTCCCGCGCTGTGTGCCCTATTTGTTACACTTCTATAGGCGGGATCCCAGATGCATGGTTTCGACGCTGTAGTAGAGTCTATACCCCAGAATTGTGTCAGAAAGGATGTCCTAGTTTCCCGTGCCGCAATTTAAGTGGTCTAGGATGAGTCTAGGTTGTGGACAGCCAACTACCCCCGTGAACGAGTAGTGTTACTTCTTGGTCTCAAACTCGCCCACAGAACTGAGTTTGCATCCACTTCAACAGCAGTTTTAACTGGGGTCTGGACCATCCGTTAACACTCGTCCAATGGACACTTCCATGTGGCCCAGATGATTAACTAATCATTTCTACCGAATGAACGCCATCTCCTAGTCGATGTTCTTTCCCAGCACACGAGTGTTTCCGTTTTTGGTTAACGGCAACGGTTTCCTCCAATTCCTGCCAACTGCGATCCCCACTCAATACATAATAGAGGAGCAGGCCAAATTAGCCGAAAACCTTACCCCGTTTCTCCGACCGAGCGACGAGTAATCAAGAAACAAGTCCAAGAAATGGTGAGAAATACCGCCATTTAAGAATACTGAAGTCCCTGGGCAGCGCAGTGATTGTGTATACAAAAATAGGTGCGGCTCATGTCAGTTTTGCTTGTATTCTGGGCGTCTTAATGCTATACCCAAAAAAGGTGTTTACCCGCTGCCCCCATTGACGACGCTGTACACTGCCTTCATTCAGCCTCCCACTTATCTCTGGTCATTGAGGTCGGGCTACTGACAAATTCCCTTGAACGGCAAGGATGAAGAAAAACTGCTTTTCCGACTCCCTATGAACTATTTGAATCAAACGTAATACCGTTTGGGCTGGGCAATGCCCCGTCCCGCTTTGAAGGTTTTATAGACAAAATTGTGCGTTTCTCCAATGGTAAATATGCATGTGCTACTTATACAATGTCGACATTTTTGGATGAACGTTCAGGCACCACAACTGTCCCTTAGCTGAGCTACATTCAACGTACGTGAAAATATAAAGGAAAATATCATGTAAGACCAGAATTTCATCTGGCCTTGGAGGTCAAAGTTTAGTATGCTATTTATTCGTAGCAATAATTCATGCGAGACCTATAAGGACCGGTTGAGTTACTATATTTTTAGATGCGACAAACCACTTTTTAATTAATCTCCACGTCGTTAAAAAGGGCATTTACAGGACTGATTTGCGAATAAGAAAATTTCCCTGACAATTTTGGCGTGTGATACCTCTTAATGGGCCGCAAAAGTTGTCGTAAAGCGTAGGTGTCGTCACCCTGACCGGTCTAGGCATTAAAAAAATTCGCTCCATCTTCCCGCTAGGGGAACCCTGGGGTGATGCAAGGCTTCTCACGGGGTTTAATTCGCTGGATCTGGTTACGGTTGCGTCAGCCAACCCAATTTCAACTCATCGGAGCAGCAGGTGGAGCAGCAGTCGGAGCAGTAGCAGCGAGAGCGACTGACGGAGCGAATGAGGAGCGCGCCGCAGATACCGCGGTTATATAGCCGCTCCGCGAGAGAGAGGAATGAGAGAGAAACCCGCATGCGCGCTAACGCACATCCGACATGGCGAGGAGAACGAGAGAGAGTGTAGCATGCGCGCGCTAACGGCGCGCTGACGCACAGCTGGCATGGCGAGGAGAACGCGCTAACGCAGCTGGCAGGCGAGGGGAAAGGAGGAGGGTTGCGGACGCATGCACGCCGGATGGAAGGACAGGCCGAGTGTAAGAGATGCCTTGCATCTAAAAAGACACAATCTAGTCTTTGAATTGATCAGAATTCAAGGGTATTAATTGTGACCTAAAAACAAACCATAGATATTACTTTTTCGGGTATTCTTTAGCAGACAGAGCTAGTGTCCACATGACCACTGTATCTTTAATAAAGATGTTTCCTTTGCGTGCATGCTCAAACGCGCGAACTTTGGTATCATTTGCGCCAGCTATCTCATCCGGCCCCTTGCGGCCGACTACACCAATGCCGATATTAAAACTAATTGCCGGGTGTCTGTTCACTTCGCTGCAACTGTCATTGAAAGGCGACAGCTTGTGGCGCCCCTCCCACGGAAGTGCATCTTTTCTCTCCTCCTTCCACTTCCCGTCTGATGCCTCCTACGAAGCAAGAATGGGTTTGAAATTTTATTTCAAAGCCACTTTCAAACGTCTCAGTTCAAAGTATTGTTTCTAATTTTCTCTCTCAAGTTCCAACAAGCACAAATTTATATACACGAGTAGTTCATGTACCACAAATACATTGACGAATGCACTCAAATACCCGTAATGTTTTCTTCTCCGTGTGCAATGTGAAAAAGGTATGAAGTATTGTACCTGAATTAGTGGTTTGGAACGGTTTTCCCTATATATAGTTTTTGTTTCACTTTGATGTTAATCTTGCGCCAGGTAGCCGACACGAGGGACAGTTAAACAGTAAATCAGTCATGCAAACAGGCAGACGAAAATAGTGCGTGTTCGTGTATCCCAAAAATATAACCGTGTTTAAAACTCGGTACCCGAACATTTGTTACCGCATCCTAAGCGTACTTTGGTAAAATAACACTGTTCTGCAATTTGTGTAGGTAAGCTGCTGACCACACTTCTAGCTCGCGTGATCTTAAGCTCCATTTGATCACTAAGCCTGCGCCACGCATGCTTATCACCACATCACTCGATGGCTTACCTTGCGGTGCAATTTCTGTAGGGTCTCAATTGAACGCGAAGTGAATACGCCCTATCCTTAGGCCCAACAACTCCATCAATAATATACTAGACATCGGCATTCGCCACCATTGCCTGAATGACAGATAGACGCGTCTTTTGATTCATAGAATGCTGCAGACACTGTCCTTCTAGGAATTCCTAATAGGACATTGCCTAAAGCAAGAATCCTCGCACAATTATCTGAGGCTCAGGAACCGTAAAACGTAAACTACTCCTGCAAGTATCCCGTAGCCGTACACACTGTCTTGCGGGTTTTACAAGACGTAGTTGGATCTCCCCGTATTTCCAGTAACGTCTCGCGATTCGTAGACGCAATCCTAACACGCGCTGAAATTTGACATCGTCCGTTCTTCGTCCGGAGACCACAAATTTCGCCTGAAAGCGGTACCACAAAAAAAAATCGGCGACGGCAGTTTTTGTGTGACTACCGCGCATTAGGATTTCGTCCAGTTCATGGCAGCTGTCCTCAAATATATGTAAAATTTTACAGGGCCGTTGGAAGAATGCAATATGCTAACAAAAAAAATTCTGTCAAAAGGTAAAAACAAATCGCTGCCGATATTCCCAAAATAGCAAAAGAAGCAATTACTACACACTTGGACTCATATCTGTAGCCGCGCGCTCATTCACGCTCCGAAGAGCAGGTCAAGGTTTCCAAGCGTTTAATGTCAAGATAACGTGTGGCCTACTGGCTGTATTTAACTGAGTTGAGGACATACTCGTCACAAGCACTAATGCTCCAAAAAAGAACCGTCGAATATGAAAATTTGTACGAGGATTTTGCCTGGGTACTAACGTTTACAGACGCGTATTCTTGCCTTCGTACCTCGAGCTTGTTGGTGATCACCCATCGACGCTAACAAATAGAACATTACCTCGAGTTCACGAAGTTACTGACTTTGTAGCAGCAAATACTTCGCCATATTATCGTTAGCTTCACTGTCTCGCGGATTTCGCACGGTGCCTTGCTGCATCCAGTGGTGATATTCCGCTTTCATAAAGAAGCTTCCCTGCACAACACCACATATTCATTCGCGACTTATTTGGGTTGCGTAGGTCAGGTCGGACAGCATGGGCCTCAAACCATCACGGTGGATTCAGTAAATTTATCTGTACGATGTCCGATATGCTCCTCAATTCCGGCTCGATATTTCCCGCTTTCACATCGCTGCTATTATTGAGCAGAACATCGAGGCCAGTTAGCAGCCACTAGGTTTATTCTTTCGTAAGCTGACACTTGCCGAGATTTACTACAGCGTGTCTTGCAGTTAGCTGCAAACCATCTGCTCTGGATACCTGTGCCGCCGGTTCTCTTTGGAGTCCGCAGGTATTTATGTTCTGAACAGGGTGCCGAAGCCCAAGGAGAACCAAAACGGTATTTTTGCAGGAACACAAACGTTAATTAAACAGTATTTTATATTTTGTTTAGGAATTAAACCAAAAATATGCCGCAGATGGCAATAGTTGTGCAGGAATGGAGAAAAAAAGCACAGCTTATGGTCCAGCTACCTTCTTCCGGTTTGCTATATTTTGCTGCGTTTTTCTAGCCTTTGATGTGGTTTCTGAAGATTTGCCATGTTCTTCATAGGCATAGCTAACGAGTGACGGGCGAGGCAGTGTTTATTCGGATTTTAGGGGATGTACTCGCGCAGCGACATGAAGGCGTTAGGACTGTGCTTATCCTTCGTCGGGGTACCGATACTTATTCGGCTGACCCATGTTTTGAGTCTAAACAATGTGCTCGCCGTGCAGTCATGAGGCGCTGTCACTCACGCTATTTCATGCTGCCCGTCCCTTGAGTAAAATGTAGCCCGGGTGCGATGCTTGCTCTCGACGCTGCTGTAAGACGGTCACCATGAGAGTGAGCCTTGATGGTAGATTAACCGGGACGCTAGCACGTGTCTCGTGGTAGTATCTGACGCGCGCTGCATCCGCGCTCTCCATCCCACAGTCTGCGTCTTTTATCTTCAGATTTGTTTGCATACGTTACTGGGCCTATCTTAAGCATAGACAGCTCCGTTAATTACAAAATTGCTCATGTTTTCTGTTCAAGTTTCGTCTTTTCTTTAGCTTTGTCCCTGCCTTAATCATCGCTAGTACGATGAATTCCTTAGTCAGTAACTTAGAGCTTTAATATTCTTCTCTTTCGTCTACCCTCCACTCCCCATTCTCTTAATGAACTTTGTGAGTGGGAACAGCCTTTTCGTTTTTTTGGCAGGCTTGCTGCCTGCCTCCGTACCCTCTCCATCCGTCACACGAAGAGAGCTTAGCTCTCGGTGTGATCAGGGCATGCTGCTGGCAGCGGAACAGACAACACGAAGAGGTTAGTTTGTTTCCAATTTATTTATTTGTAAACATACAAACATTTGCCTTGAGAAAATGTTGAAATGGGTGTTATACCTTGCTACGTATAAGGCTTGAGAAAAACGACAGAATAAAAATTAAGAAATACTTCTGTGAGGGATTCGAATACTATGTACACGTAGGCAGCGCCAATAGAAGGTTACTCTACCACACTTAATGAAAACAGCTACAGGACGTACTGTGTTTGTTCGGAATTGCGGTCTGAGCGCAGTGGACATGAAATTCAAAATGAGCTATAATAATACTTTCTGGCAGCAGGCTCCGGTCATTATTAGTGCCTAAAAATTGGTGCTTAAGAAGCAGATGTGGGACATCGCGATTCCTCAATTTTCTTGTTGTTATCCATTCTTCTGGATACAGGCACGGGGGACAGATAGAGACTCGTTGCATGCTTCTCACATCAAATATGTTTCAAGAATAAACCCCCAGACAAAGAGCACAGCCGGTTTATTTCGTTCTCTGCGGCAGCCTCTCAATGTTAAAACTCCAAGATTGTAAGTATACGAGTTAGTTACAAACCGCACAGCCAGATGTTGAATGAACTAGAATTCATTGATAAGAATTTTACTGTTCGACTTGCACACAAAAACAGCATGTGCTCAATACTTGAGCCCCTGCGAGCAGCACGCTGATTGTTAGAGGCTTGAAATGTTCGTATGTAACCAGTCTAAATCTCATCCCAATGGGGCACTCAAAATAAAACGTGCTCTAAGATTTTTCTTCTACAACTACGGCTCAAACGAAACTACATGCTAGGCTTGGGACGACCGGCATGTAGTTTCTGGGGACCAGGATCTTAACTTAAAGCGCCAGTTGCAGCTGCCGCCCTCAAGAGGTATACGAAGTGTTCATCTTCACAATCCTCACGTTTTTGCGCACGCAAACCAGAACCATCCAGAGCCGTTCCAAATCATTATTTTTTTACATTCAGCAGCTCAACAGGAAAGAAAGTTCTCTTTATGGTAGAAAACCCTAACCAGACGGAAAAATATTTCGTTCGGACACCCTGGTTGGGACAGAGCATACGCCTCTGGTGCGTGTACTCCCTACAAACTCTTGCAAATATGAAATGCATGAACTCGACATGTGGCCTATTTAAGAGATCTCTGCGGGTATTCGTAAAAATCAAGATACGGATAATGATTCATCCTCCGCAATAACACACATGCGTGATATCGCTACGTGTTCGTCTGCTGCGGAGGAGAAACTTTTGGCCTAGGCCTGGACGAGTAACCCGGACGAGATCACTGCGTAATAACCCTGTTTTATTCTTCTGCAGCACGTACCCAATCGGTTTGTGACTGACTCCCTCTGATGAAATGCCCGTGGCTGCACCTCGCCACATGTTTTGACCACTTCTTCTACTGCTGTCTTTGCGTCCCTTTACGAACTATGCAAAGCCAGCATCCCATCAACCTTTCACCTGGTTGAAGATCGGCACGTATGACTGAGCATACGCGCGGAATATCGCTCACAAAGCCGCACATGTCTTGCTTGTCAGGCCTGCAAAGTGCCAAGACACGAAAAAAACGTCCACCACGCTATCTATCATCTAACCTGACCATCTGAGTGACCACATGTATTTTAGTTGGACTGACCAACCTCTCGTTTAAATGACCACTGGTAAACGCTGCAAAGAAGTCACTGCTTCATCGGTAGGTCAAACCCATGCCCATTAGGCAAACTACTATAGTGTGCACGCAAACCTCTGTTTCTGTATAATTGTCCGGTTCCAGCTGTCGAAGCATTGTTACCGTTGATCATGGCCACCAGTACCTTCTCACTGCACGTATTCATGTTTGCCGACAGCCTGCGGAGCAATAAACTTTACCGTGCCGTGGCATACTATCTGACTGTCAACGGTATGATATAGCGGCTCCATCACCTGCTCAAGGCGTCACGCACTGTGCGCGTGGTTCAAGAGCGCTGGTTCAGTCCTATTCATATGTTGCTTCTTGTCTTACTTGCCGTTAAATATCGCGAACTTGGCTGTAAAACGGCAAGGTTGCACAACGGGCACTTGTGTTGCCTCCTAGTGATTCTATGATCCTTTGGCCGCATTTTAGACGCTGCACTTTATAAAATGTCCGCATGACTTCCCCCCGAACGGCCGCCAGTCCCACTTCATTGTTGTAATAATCTCTTCAATTTGCTTCCACACTTTCTGTTGCCTGCATCGTTTTTCGTCAAGTAGGATGCTATTAAGGCAACACTTAAGGCATTACGTCGAGAAACTATCTACGGGATTTCCTAACATTAACAATTTCATCAAACAATAGTAAGCGTCCAAACTCAAAGGCCTCAGTAAATTGTTGCAATACAAATATAAAGCATTAGCAGGAATTCGCACAAATTCTTCAGTAGTGAAAGTAATACAGCACAGCAATATTGTCGCAAGGCCCCGTAGAGCATCCTACATATACTGCAACCGATGCGGTGTGAAAAACTACACATTAAAGAGGGTTACCGGTGATCTACATCGACTTCGATGTATGCTTAGAAGGACCTCTATGCGCTTGCCTAACATGTTTTTACCCGTAACAAATTCATTTAAAAAGAAAGTGTAAGGTTTTTTTTATTGAGGCGCAGTATCCTAGCTAACGGTCATCAGCGTGTATCACCTTGCAGTGTGTTCTAACGCGCTTTTATATTTGAAATGATGACAATAGGATTGTGTTCTTGAAACGACAGGTAAAATAATAATGAAACCTACAACGACCATTCAAGTAGACAAGAATGCGTTGTTACTATTGAGCAGCGAATACTTCATCACATCGATTTTAATTTTCCTACATCGTATGTAGTAATGGGTTTAAACGTCTATCCAGACTGCCGGGAGTACAAATTACGTGGAAGCTTGGGTTATGTACAATGGAAGAGCGAAACATCGTGTAATATTTCACAACAGATAAATTAAGGCAAATCTTGCAATGAGTCGGAAGGTCAGAACTTTAAGAGCTTTTTTTAAATCCAGTTTGCCGAATTCACTTTTTCCACTGGCGCAGGGCTTTGTGAACACAAATAGGTAGACAGACGACGCGGATGCAGTCGCCTCTGTCCTTCAATTTTCTCGTCCTTTTTCTACTTGTGTCATCTTCTGAGATTTTTTTTTGTATTAGGCGTAATATAGCAATTACCCACACACAATTTATTTCAGTACATTTTTACATGATAACGAAAAAATCAAGGTAATAAGGCAAACTTATATACACCACTAAACTACACCGCAACGAAATGAAAAAACAAGCGAAAAAACGAAAATTATATGCTCTTTTGAATATCGAGAACAATCAGTTCATGCATTGTAAAAAGCCGTCAAAAAGGCGGATCACCCTAAGCTGTTAGCAGACTATTTGTTTGGGCTAGGGTGCACATAGCGACGTATCGAAGCGCAGCAACGACGAGGACAAGGTGGTCGAGTTGTAAATCGGGTTCATCCCTGTCCCGTCTAAAGTCTGAGACGAAAAAGCTGTGTACAAGACTTTACTATCGCCATGTTTTAAACAATGTGAACACCGGGAACCGCGAATGCTTGGATATATTTTTCAGTGCAAAGACCCACAAGATAGACATGCGTTGAGGGTTATTGTCTCCGAGAATGTCACGTGGCAAAATGCACTTGTGTTGTACTTACAATCAAAGTGTAACCTATTAGCCATAAATGACCCCTTCCTTGTAAGAAGTTCGGAGGAAGTGCTGTACTTCGTCAGCTCCCAGTAACGCCAGTACCTGAAGGCCTCCTCTGTAGACATTACTGACTTGATTTATTCGCAACCTCAAGCTGGACTGCTGACCGGTGTCGAGGACGGTATTGACAGTTTTGGTGCTGTGTCCTTCCAAAATAACACCGGTATCGCATGTGGTTCCTTGGAAATTTTGAGTTTTAACCTTCGGTGCACGTTCATTGTTTGGGAAGGTAGGCCCTACTTATAAAAAAACGGGATCTGCATCGGCTCGTGCATAGAACTTATTTTCAGTGATTTGTACTTAGCCAAACTGGATACCAGCATAGCAAACTCCGTCGGAGGCACAAAAATCGGAAAGGTATTCAGGTACATCGATAATTGCCTCTTCCTCCTGGAGTCCTCCGCTTGTGAGATCCAACCTGAGGCTAATAAAATTCTAGCTATCGTGAACACAAATACAGCAGCCCTAGAAATTACGTTTGAGCTTCCTGTACAGAAAGAACCCGCTTACTTGACATACGTTTTTATGTTCCCGACCATCACAATTGCTCGACGTACTAACCTAGAGCCAATAAGCCATTGCTTCCTTTTTACTCTGCCCATTATATACTTTTTAGAAGAGCTATCGTCAACCTGCTCTTTACCAACGCACTAAAAAGTGTTGCGAGCACGAAGTGGGCCTAAGCTTCAAAAAGAAGATGGTCCGCTTGGGAGAAGCAGGGTACAGAATTCAGTTTGTGGTATCGGTGGCTGAGTTTATACTCAGGAAGTCACGCATGAAGGAACTGTATGATGCGCAACCGCACAAGGAGAAAAGCAAGGTGGTGGTGATCCCGTACCTGCATCACATGTCTCATAATCTCAAGAAGATAGCTTCTCGCTACAACATAAATGTTGTTTTCTTTGGAGTGTTCTCCCAGTTCCGACTAGTCTGCTCCCGAGAAGCTAGGAAAGCTCACCCGGTTTTCAAAGCCTGATAGCTTCGCAAACCCGTCATGCAAGACAAAGTACAGGAATAAATTTGTGGAGTGCACTGAGCGTGTCGTATAACAAATTTCGCTAGGTTACGGCAAAGTTTACGTTGCGCAATCGGGTAAATACCTGAAAGAATGCTTGAAGGAGCATAGCTACAATGTTCGTTTTCAGAAGGGGGACTTTCTTGATCTGCACTGCAAAACGTTTGGCTGTACTCCTCCTCCCATCGAAAAGTATGTTTTTGTGGCCAGCACCGACACCCCTTAAACGCAAAACTTTGGAAGCGAAAACCATCGCTTATTTGGGGAGTCGCATCGTTTCGAAGTCGTCGGTAGCTCTCGGTGCCAAAGAGGTCGATTTTTTAAAGTTAACCGTGTGAATTTTTATCCGGAGCGTGTGTCTTTAGCACATACGTTTTCTGCTCACCGTTGCGTGAATTTGGCGACTTTCCATTTGTAATATATCTTTTTTCGTTTTTTATCGTTTTTTTTCGGTGTACTTGTATTGTCGTACTTTTGTCGTTTTTTGACAATGTTAATTTTCTTCGCAGTTTTATTTGTGTTTTTGTGATATTGGCTACATCCTGGTTGGTTCAAATGAGGCTTGTAGGCTGATAAGAGCACTATATATGTGGTGGTTGGGGTTTTTGTGTCATTGAAGTTGTAAGTTAGCACTGCATGTCGTCATTTCTGTTGCTGTCGTAGTCTTTGCTCCGCTTCGATACGTCGTTAAGCTGTTACCTTGGTTTATGCCTGAAACGTCCCTACTTCTACCACGACATCCCGATTTGTAACATCTTGTTACATATATATATTTTGGTAACTTTGGGTGTAATTGTTTTTTAATACCCGTATAAACTTTGGATCGCCCAGGGTGACGACAAAAGCAGTCCCTCGTGTGCAAAGGGTGTATAAAAGTGTTGTAGTCATTCTAAGAGAATCCCTGCAGAAGGGAGTGCTAGTCCCAAAACTCTTCGGAAATAAATATTGTAACGAAAGGACAAAACGTGACCGTCTTTCTGTCTGTGCTACCTATATATATATATATATATATATATATATATATATATATATATATATATATATATATATATATATATATATATATATATATTTATATATATATCTATATATATATATATATATATATAAATATATATATATATATTTATTTTGTTACGTGGCGGCAGATGACACGGACCATGTAGCGATGACGCGATGTATTTACATAATGGTTAAAGAACTATTTACATAATTGGCAGAGCGGCGCACGCAGCTCTTCTTCGTCGTCAATATCCTTGGTGGTGGGCCATGGCGCCGCGGGGATTGTCCGCCACGTCCCGTGACATCACCCCGCCGGTCGAAGACGACCGTCCAGGTCGACGCCGACGCCAGTTGGCGAATGAATGCGGATGAGTGTGCGATGAGAAATGCAGACGAATCGCTTGCCGCCACGAATGACGATGGTGGTGTTGATTGATGCCTGGCCCAGCAACAGCAATGGCTTCAGCCGCGACGAAGCACCAAAGGTCCTAAGGCCACGTCGGACAGAAGGGCGGGGGAATCCATCTTCGGCTTATATGGGCACGGCTCATCTCGGCTGGTCGTCACTTGGGTCTTTCGGGCTGGGGACACGAGGCGGGGGACATCGTCGTGTGGTGATCTCTGCTGGGCTGGGGCTGCCCGGCGCGGCTTCGATATCCCTGGCGGCAACGTCCATACCGATGCGATGCGATGCTGGGACCAGGATGGGGATGACGAACCCGCACCTCTACCAAATGTTACGTGGTGGCAGATGACACGGACCATGTAGCGATGAAGCGATGTATTTACATAATGGTTAAAGAACTATTTGCATAATGCCAAAACGGAGTCCGGCCTGGCAGCGCGGCGCACACGGCTCTTCTTCGTCGTTCCTATCCTTGGTGGTGGGCCATGGCGCCACGGGATTGTCCGCCACGTCCCGTGGCAATATATATATATATATATATATATATATATATATATATATATATATATATATATATATATATATATATATATATATATAAATATATATATATATATATATATATATATATATATATATATATATATATTGAAAGGGGGTTTATTGGTAGCGAAGCGCAGTCACAGAAATGGGCAGTCCAGGCTATGTCGGGCAGACTAGTCTTCTGCTTCTTCTGTCTCGCGGCCGCTGCTGGCGATCATTCGTGAACCAGCCATACGGGCGGGTTGGCCAGTGGTTGCACCAATTTCTCATTACAATTACCCCCCCGGAGAAGAGAGGGCCATCCTGGCTGTTGCGTCATGGCGCTGAAGAAACGATCGGTTCGTGGTAAGGCTTCAAACGCTGCACGTGCACGGTTTCACGACCACGCCTTCGGAGGTCCGCAGAAGGGGTCGTAGGCTCTACAACGTAATTGACTGGGGAAACCCGTTCGATGACGCGGTAAGGCCCGTGATATTTCGACAGTAGCTTGCTGGATAGTCCCGGTGTAGTAGAGGGCACCCAAAGCCACACCAGGGAGCCAGGTAAATAGGTGGGGTCTGCAGCAACGTCATCATGACGATATTTTTGCCTCCACTGTTCTTCGGCAGTGAAACGTCGCGCCAGTTGTCGGCAGTCTTCCGCGCGTTTCGTGGCATCACAAAGGGGCGTACCCTCTGAAGGATCGGGTCGGTAGGGTAGGATGGTGTCCAGAGTGCACGAGGGCTCACGTCCGTAGAGCAGAAAATAGGGAGAGAAACCCGTTGTAGCTTGGGTGGCGGTATTATATGCGTAGGTGACATAGGGTAGTACGAGGTCCCAGTTCTGGTGATCGTCGGCGACGTACTTGGCGAGCATATCCCCTAGTGTGCGATTGAAGCGTTCTGTCAAGCCGTTTGTTTGTGGGTGATAGGCAGTAGTTGTGCGATGCACGACGCGGCATGCCTTGAGCAGTGCTTCAACAACTTGGGACAAGAACACGCGTCCGCGATCACTAAGGAGCTCGCGAGGCGCTCCATGTCGCAAAATGAAGTGACTGAGAATAAAAGAAGCGACGTCTCCTGCTGCAGCCGTTGGCAATGCAGCAGTCTCGGCATAGCGCGTCAGGTGGTCGATACCGACAATAATCCACCGGTTACCAGCGGGCGTACAGGGCAGAGGTCCATAGAGGTCAATGCCAACTCGGTCGAAGGGTTTCGCTGGACATGGTAACGGTTGTAAGGGACCGACTGAAGTAGCGGGAGGACACTTGCGGCGCTGGCACGTGGCACATGACTGGACGTACTTCCTAACGAAGTTGTACATGCCACGCCAGTAATAGCGCAAACGGACCCGATGGTACGTCTTCAAGACACCCGCGTGACCGCAGGTTGGGTCGGCGTGAAGGGAAGCACAAATGTCGGCACGGCGATGGCGCGGGATAACAAGAAGCCATTTGCGTCCTTCATCGAGGTAGTTACGGCGGTAAAGAAGGCCGTCGCGCAGTGCGAAGTGGGAAGCTTGTCTGCGAAGGGCACGGGATCCTTGGTGTGGGAACGGTCCAGAGAGGACGGAAATAATGGAAGAGATCCATGGATCCTTGCGTTGCTCAGTGCATAAATCTTCCAAGGAGAGAGCAGAAAGAATGCTGTCCTCAGTCAAAACACAGGCAACCTCAGGAGGAAGCGGCGATCGGGACAGAGCGTCAGCGTCTTGATGTTTACGGCCCGACCGATAAATGACGCGTATGTCGAACTCTTGAAGCCGAAGAGCCCATCGCCCGAGGCGCCCGCATGGATCTTTTAAGGAGGACAGCCAACAGAGCGCATGGTGGTCCGTGACGACGTCGAAAGGTCGGCCGTACAAATAGGGTCGAAACTTTCCCAGCGCCCATACAATGGCCAGACATTCCTTTTCCGTCACGGAGTAGTTGAATTCCGCCTTTGTCAACGTGCGACTCGCATATGCGACAACGTACTCGCTAAACCCAGGTTTCCGTTGTGCCAGCACTGCGCCGAGGCCAACTCCACTGGCGTCAGTGTGGATCTCCGTGGGAGCGCCCGGATCGAAGTGCCGAAGGATAGGCGGTGAAGTGAGGAGGCGCCGCAAGGTCGTAAATGCGTCATCGCACGCTGGCGACCAGGCCGATAGATCACCGACGCCGTCAGCGAGAAGCCGTGTAAGCGGGGATATGATCGACGCGAAGTTCCGTACGAAGCGGCGGAAGTAAGAGCAGAGGCCGATGAAACTCCGTAAAGCCTTCATAGTTGTCGGCTTCGGGAATTCGGCCACAGCACGCAACTTGCTCTTGTCCGGGAGTATTCCATCCTTAGACACGACGTGACCCAAAATGGTGAGCTGACGCGCGGCAAAGTGGCACTTTTTAAGGTTGAGTTGTAGCTGGGCGTTGGTGATACAGGTAAGTACTTGCTGGAGACGTGCAAGGTGCGTTCCAAAGTCAGGGGAAAACACAACGATATCGTCTAGGTAGCACAGGCACGTCTTCTACTTCAAACCTCGTAGCACACCGTCCATCATTCGCTCGAAGGTGGCAGGGGCATTACAAAGCCCGAACGGCATGACCTTGAATTCAAAGAGGCCATCCGGGGTTACAAAGGCCGTTTTCGGGCGATCAGCATCCGCTACAGGCACCTGCCAGTATCCAGAGCGTAAGTCCAGGGACGAAAAGAATTCAGCTCCTTGTAAGCAATCGAGGGCATCATCAATGCGTGGTAGAGGATAGACGTCCTTGCGCGTAATGCCGTTTAGGCGCCGATAGTCCACACAAAATCTAATCGAGCCGTCCTTCTTCTTTACGAGAACAACGGGGGAGGCCCATGGGCTGTTCGATGGGCGAATGATGTCCCGTTGGAGCATGTCACGTACTTGCTCATCGATCACCTGACGCTCGCTAGGAGACACCCTATACGGTCGCTGCCGCAGCGGCGCATGCGATCCAGTGTCGATGGAATGGGTGACGATAGAGGTACGGCCAAGCGAGGGTTGTGCGCAGTCGAACGACGAACGGAAACGGCACAGGAGTTCCAGAAGTTGACATTTCTGCGCGGGCTCGAGAGCGTGATCGATTGAAGCATGAAACACGTCGTTGGAAAGCTGTGTCGTCGTCGAAGGGGTAAGAGCGGAAATGTCATGATCAGGCGTATTGTCTGGGACGTCAACGACCCGACAGGAATCCACGAGCTCGACAGTGCCAAGGCATTCTCCCCGTAGCAAGGAGCACGGGCTTGCGGACAAGTTGGTAACAATCATGCCAGTTTCGCCAGAATGAATTTTCAGCACGGCGAAAGGCAGCGGTATGCACCTGCGGTGGAGGAAGACCTCGGATGGCGTGAAAATGGCAGTTGCATCCCCAAAAGAAGTACAACATAGCGGCACTACAACGGCGGACTGGGGAGGAATGGTCGTGTCTGCGGCTGCGACCAGTTTAGCGGCGGATGACGCAGAATTATCGTCATAGGCGTCGTCTGGTAGGACAGAAAATTCAACTTCGGCACGCGCACAGTCAATAAGGGCGTTGTGCCGAGACAAAAAGTCCCATCCCAGAATGACGTCATGAGAGCAGTTGGGAAGCACGATGAATTCAATGACGTACACTACGCCCTGGACGGAAACGCGAGCCGTACATGCAGCCAAGGCATGAACGGGTTGGGAGTCGGCGGTTCGTAAGGATAGTCCAGAGAGAGGCGTCATAACTTTACGAATTTTGCGGCAGAGATCGGCTCGAATCACGGAAACTGCGGCTCCGGTATCGACCAGCGCAGCAGTCGCGACACCTTCGACTGACACGTCAATAACATTTGCGGGAGACAGTGGAGGGCTTGGACTTTTTGACGGCAACGCAGTTCTTGCCTCCGGAACTGCGGCTGTCAGTTTTCCTCTGTGGCAGGAGTGGAACGACGACGCATCGGCGAAAGCGAGCGGCGGCGCGGGGACTGAGAACGACGGTCGGCGAAAGGCTGGCGGTCTGAAGCCGAGGGCGCGTACGAGTCCGAAGCGGTTTGGGGCAGCGTCGGGGGGGAACCGTATGTGGGTCCGTAATATGGATAGCGGCATTCCGGTGGAGGACCGTTGGCAGGCAGTACGCGGCGGCGACAGTAACGTGCGACATGTCCTGGGTAGTGACACGAAAAGCAAATCGGCCGGTTGTCCGGAGTACGCCAGGGATTCATAGATTGAGTTGGAACCCGCGCCTGAGGAAGAGGTCTTGGTGGAGCCGGGAGTCGGAACGGCGTTCTCGTCTGCGCAAGCCGTCCCGCGACGTCGGCGAAAGTAATCGGAGCAGCCACGGGAGTCTGCTGGCTAAAAGAAGGCAGCACTTCCGCCACCTGTTCTTGAACTACATGCCGAAGAGTAGACTGAGGAACAGGGCCCAGCTCCGGAGTAGTATTTGAAGCGGCATGGCAAAGTTGTCGAGCAACCTCTTCGCGGACAATCTCTTTTATACGGACCAACACAGATGGATCGTCGAGGTCAACGGCTAAACTCGCAAGCGGCTCATTTTGGGCGAGTGGACGCCGAGTGAAGGCCCTTTGCTTGCGCAGCTCGTCATAACTTTGGCAGAGTCTGATGACGTCGCTAACGGTCCGGGGATCCTTGGAAAGCAGCATCTGAAATGCGTCGTCGTCGATACCTTTAAGGATATGTTTTACCCTCTCAGTTTCCAACATGCTGGGGTCCACGCGCTTGCAAAGGTCTACTACATCTTCTATGTAGCTCGTGAAGTCTTCTCCAGTTTTCTGAGCCCGTACTCGTAAACGCTGTTCTGCTTGAAGCTTGCGCACTTCGGGTCGCCCGAAAGCTTTCATAAACCTTTCCTTGAACTCGGCCCAGGTACTCATCTCTCGACGATGGTTATTGAACCAAAGTTCGGCGAGATGCGTAAAAGAGAAGCCCACGTTGTTTAATTTCATGGCGTCGTCCCACTTGTTGTGCGTGCTGATGCGCTCAAAGGTAGAAAGCCAGTCTTCCACGTCACGATCGTCTAGCCCGCTGAACGAAGCGGGGTCCCGCGGGCGTATGGTTCCAGGGCAGACAATCGGTGGCACCTGGCCCGCCGGAGTAGGCTGATGGACTGGTTCGTGGGACATTGTGGTGGGCAGCCGCCGGTTGCGAAGCTCCAGGGTTTACGAAGGACCCGCACACTCCACCAATTGAAAGGGGGTTTATTGGTAGCGAAGCGCAGTCACAGAAATGGGCAGTCCAGGCTATGTCGGGCAGACTAGTCTTCTGCTTCTTCTGTCTCGCGGCCGCTGCTGGCGATCATTCGTGAACCAGCCATACGGGCGGGTTGGCCAGTGGTTGCACCAATTTCTCATTACAATATATATATATATATATATATATATATATATATATTTGTATATAAAACACAGAAATAAGAGTTGGCAGGCAAGAAAACCTCGAAAAGCAAAGGGGAGGATGTGGTAGGTCATTGAAATAGATAATGGATTCGGAAAGGAAAAAGAAAGTGGAGAAAAAATTCCCGCCAGGTGGCATCAGAACACCCCCAAGCACAGGAAAAAATACCTTAGCATAAATACTCTAGAAAGTGGAGGGTAAAATCACCCCGCCGGCACCATAGGGGTTATCGCACCAGACCGGTATTCTGGGGGTCGTGGGTTCGGATCCCACCTGGCGGGCATTTTTTCTCCACTTTCTTTCTTTCTTTACGAATTCGTTATCTATTGCAATGACCTACCACCTCCTCCCCTTTGCTTTCCGAGGTTTTCTTAACTGCCAACTCTTCTTTCTGTGTTAATTTCAACGAGCCCCTCATTTCCCATTCTGATTCGCTTTAAGTATATATATATATATATATATTTATATATATATATATATATATATATATATTTATATATATATATATATATATATATATATATATATATATATATATGTGTGTGTGTGTGTGTGTATGTATATATATATATATATATATATACATATATATAAATATATATATATGTATAAATTGTAACGTGACGGCAGAACAGACGACGTGAACGATGAGACAGTCGAACGATCTATTTACAGATTATTTATATGGCGGCCAAGCCAGAGCCCGCGCAGGCAGAGCGCGCAGACAGATCTTCTTCGTCGTCGTAGGCTGGGATGAGCGACGGAGGCAGAAGGAGCTCGAGCAGCCGAAGAAGCAAAGCAGCCAGCACTGAACACGATCACGCTGCGAATGCTGTGCACTTGATGCGTGGGGATTGTCCGTGGCGATTGTACTGCTTCAGCTTGGATTTCGGCATGAGCTTTAATCCCTTGACACAGACCTCTCTTCTTCGTTACAATTTATATAAAGTATATATATATATATATATATATTTATATATATATATATATATAAATCTAGAGAAAGATAAATCTCAAAAAGCGTGCCGCGATTGTATAACTAAGTGTCGGATTTTTTTTAAGGACTTCGATAACTTCGCCAGAATCATAAGGCTACGAGAATATTTCTACGATCACCCTGCAACGGAAGAAGCCCGCAGACCCCTACCTAGCAATAAACACAGGACCCCCTCCCACGGCGCGTGATACTTCTCTCGACATGTACATCAAAGCTTTCCAACTTTTGTGCGAAAAGCATACCAAACACAAATTTCTTTCCGCCTTAACATGACTACCAACGAAAAAAAAAAACCCTGGAGGAACACGCAAGCTGTAGCGAAATCTTTATTACACCTGCCGATCAGAGAGGCGCCATGATATTATTTGACGAAAGCGGCTATGTTAACGAGGCCAATAAGCAACTACCGGTATCGACGTTCTACAAAGCACTACCCAATGATCCCACTCAAGACTATAGGGAATGGTCAAAGGCAAACTAGCTGAGCTTGTTAAAAATAAAACAATAAATGAAACCATGGCTCGTTCCTTGATTCCTTTAATCCCAGTAGCCGGTAAATTCTATATTCTGCCTAAAATTTACAACGTGAACAAGCAAGGGCTTCCCATTGTTTCTGGCCTTGGAAATATTACCGAAAACCTGTCGCGCTATGTGTCACGTGAACCGATGATGAGGTTGTCTTTACCAGCTCAGAGCAATGGACACAGGGAAGCCGTTGACGGGTTTCCGAAAACACATCTCAAATACAAAACCCTAACTTAACAGCTGAATATACAAGTCAACTGCAAACCCAAAAGTCTCTACCATAAAGTCCTACACTATCAGTTCAAATACACTCCTTAATGAAGTTCTAGTTCATTTCTCTCATATCACAACTCCCTAGTTGTGTCCCTTACAACTGCGTCCCTACTTCACTGGCCTATCCTGCTGTCATCGGCGCTGACTAGTCGCACCCGTTGCGTGGCCGCGACTTGGTGGTATCCGTCCTCGTCTCTTTTCGGTGCCGGCGTTCGATGCGCGCAGTCAATCCTTGGACGGCGTGGGCTCCGCTCGTCTTCAATTCTTTCCTCTGTGGCTACCCCCTGGTAGCCGCTCTCGCTGGAGGTAAGTGATGCCGGCGTTCGACGCGCGCGGTCAACCCTCAGGCGGCGTGCTTCCTCGGTGGCTACCCCCTGGTAGCCTCTGCCACTGGAGGTCCCAGGTAAGCTCGGCCCGAACGTAGCCTTTCGGGGCCGTCGAGACGAACGTAGACGGAGTGAGGACGTTGGCCGCTGGTGACCGACCGATTCCGCTGGGGCCACGAAGACACAGGTTCTTGGTCACCTAGAATGACGGCGCCGATACAAAGTCGGCACGCTCCCGCCCAGGCTCGGATGGCGTGATCGATGTCCTGGCCGTGTCCCCCTGGCACGTTCCGTGAAGCTCACGTGCTCCGTCCGCCTCCTGGTTGTCTGCCTGCCGTTGTTTTGCATCCCCCCTTCTCTTTGTTCGACCCCATTTATACCCCTTGGGCTCTATCGTGGCGCACTCCCATTGGCTTCTTGCTTCTTCCCTGTCCTTATAGGGTCAATACGCAACTTGTCCCATGCGTGGCCTCCCTGATTGGCCAACCAGTTCGCTGCCACCTTTGCCCATAATTCCTCGCTGCGCCGGCGCTGGCGCTTGCTGATTGGCGCGAACCTGGCGCGCACTTCAAATGGCCGTTCCTTTGATTTTTTTCCTCGTTTTCCGGGGTTTTCATGCATCTCCCGTCGGGGGGGGGGGGGGGCTTGACACATGACACTATGTCGATAATCTCATTCGGGACATCACGCGCAGCTTTCCCTCCTTCATTAAGGATACCAATGACTTTCTCTCAGATATCTCAAAAATTAAAATTCCTGATAATTGCCTCCTAGTCAACCTCGATGTTTCGTCCCTGTTTCGAACCTCTGCCAAGAAGATGGCATGACCGCTGTATCGCTTGCGTAGAGCAGTCATCGTGCGGCAAACCTAGCGATTCTTCTACTCTCCAAATTTTGCTTAGGCGTATTCTTGAACTTCACAATCTTCAGTTTGACGGAGTTCATTACGTGCATCCCAGCGGAACGTCAATGGGAACTCGAATCAGACCCAACTGCGCCAATATCTTTATGGCTCACCTGGAATCATACTTTCTTGACACTCAAATCTTAAAGCCACTGTACTATAAAAGCTATATTGAAGCATTTAACCTAGCCCATCCTATTATTTCGCTTCTTATTCCTATACGGAACACAGTGCAAACTTTCTGGACGTCAGCGTTACTACTTCCGAAGGTCGGCTTCAAACTTAACTGTATAGAAAACCGACAGACACGCGGCCGTATTTGCACTTCCAAAGTAGCCATGTCAGACACTGTAAGACGGCAATATTGTACAGCCAAGCCCACCGTTTTAGAAGAATTTGAACGAACCAAGCCGACTTTCACGCAGCCAAGAACGTTAACCTGCAAACAAACTTAGTTCAAACCAACTCAGCCTCTGCTTCAAGAATATCAACCGTACTAAGCAAACATCACAATATTCTAATTCAAAGTGAACGCTTAAAAAGCATATTCCCCGAACCGCCTCGCTATGTCTAGGGGCGTAATAGGAATTTAGGCGACTTTCCTACTAACTCTCGTATCAGCCGACCGCAAAACTACTGGTTTCATGCCCTGTAATAAACCTTGATGAAAAGTGTGCCCACACATGGCCACCACCCAGCGTGCCACCAGAACGGCTTCAGACTACCACGTAAATATAAAAGGTAAATACAACTGTTACTCTGCTAATGTCGCATAACTTCTAGAGTGCACTGTTTTTAGGCAGCAATGTATCGGCCAAACTTAAACGCCCTTCCGATTACGATTCTATATTCACCGCTCTCGTGCAAAAAGTTCCCTTATTTGCCCCTGTCAAGACATGTGAACGGTCCCGGTCATGCATTTGAACATCTTAAAGCAACAATTTTAGAATCCGCTTTTAAAACCCACCACGACTGCGAGGTTCGGGAATCTTTTCTCTTTATATGTTTTGGTCAGCGACGCTTGGTATTATTGAAAGTTACGGAAAACTAACGTGCTTATCCCTCGAATAAAATTAGCGACTTCATTATTTTCATCACATTCTTCATTAACCCTCCCGTTGAGTTTCCCATCAGAATTCGTAAAAACTCCCGAAATACAGCAGCTTTATTACCGTAATGCGACTTATCAATGCGATTTGTCCTTGGGAAGGAGGCGGCGCTCCCCTCCCCCACATAGAAATGTTTAACCCTTTGTTATCTATGGACCCTATCTATTTCCTGTTCAGTCGCTAGCTCTTGTGCAATGCTCTTGGGTGTACTGTGTCTATTCTGTCCATCCGCGCGGGGCACACCCAAAACACATTCTTCGTCTATGCCTTTACGGATCCCTCCAAACCAGTCTCCCCAACCACTGAATAACTTATGGTGTACTTTTCCCATCCTTTTTAAACCGCAATTTTCTAGTCTTCCGCACTCGCAGCCCATGCCAGATACGTTGCCCCGCCCTGGAGAAACCTTGACCATGGCCTTGTAAATAGACCCCTTCCTCTCTCTCTCCCTCTCTCCTTTCTCCCTTTTGTTAATGTTGTTGTTGTTGTAACACAAGCTTAGCCCGACTGCATGCATTGCATCCTCTTCGTTTTCGAAACATCTTCCGATCCTTTTCACACTTTTCTGCAAATCTATATAAGAAATGTGTTCCAAATGTCTGTGACAGCAAAATCATTTAACTGTACTCTGATGAAGTCATGTCCCGTTGCGGCAACATAAGTAAACATTCTTTGTTATTGTTCTTGCTGTGTATCCAAAATGACGATGGGCTGTAAAGTAAACGGCACCAAAGGGAAAGATTTCCTAGGCCATTTGTTCTTCTTGAATCGGATATTATTTTAAGATTAAAAAAGAAAAACCATTGATGCCCCCGGGGGCATGTGTTTCTTGGCTTTCGTTCTAACTAAACAGAAACTGCATGTGTTTCAAAAAGAACAAAACACTGCACATTTTCCCCATCACTTTCCTTTGCTTGCTTGAGTGCATAATGTTATTCCTCTCTCTCACACTCTCTCTCTTTATATATATTTATACATATGTATATATATATATATATATATATATATATAATTTGGAAATGAGGGGCTCATTAGGTAATACAGAAAGAAAGAAATGCCGACAGTCTACCACGCTAAAGGAGGCATAGGGGAATGGTAAGACTATTTTTTGACTGTTAGTGAAGATATATTTTTTTGTTATTTACTTAGAAAGAAAGAAAGAAAGAAAAACATGCGCCCAGAGTGGGGACCGAACCCACGCCTTTCGATTAGATTCCGAATGCCTTACCAATTCGGCCATCTAGTCAACTGTGTTCTCCTTCACTTTCTGCGGTATTTATATTTACTACAGCTGTATCTGACGCTTGAGGGTGGTAGCCAGGGCCACTCAGACTATACGGGGAGAAGGGGATCTTCTTTTCTTACCCCGGGGTGTGACTCCATCGTCTAGAGCCTGTCATGAGCGGGTAACAGGCGGGAAACCCTCTTATGTTACCTTGGCATCAAGGCTGCCAGAACCGAGGCCCTCGCTATGCTTTCGTGGGATAATATGATTTGGAAATGGGGGGCTCGTTAGGAAAAACGGAAAGAAATGCCGGCAGTCTACAACGCTAAAGAAGGCATAGGGGAATGGTTAGACTATTTTTGACTGTTAGTGTAGATATATTTTTTTTATATTTACATAGAAATAAGAAAGAAAGAAAGGAAGAAAGAAAGAAAGAAAGGAAAACACGCGCCCAGTGTGGGTACCGAACCCACGCCTTTGGATTAGATCTCGAATGCCTTACCAATTCGACTATCTGGGCGACTGTGTTCTCCTTCACTTTTTGAGGTATTTCTATTTACTACAACTGTATCTGACTCTTGAGGGTGGTAGCCAGCGCTACTCAGACTATACGGGGCGAAGCGGACCTTCTTTTCGAACCCCGGGCCGTGAGTCGAACGTCTACAGCCTGTCATGAGCGGGTAACTGGCGGGAAACCCTCTTACGCTACTTTGTCATCAAGGGTGCCAGAACCGAGGCCCTCGCAAAGCTTTCGCTTAGCGAGGGCCTCAGAAAGTGAAGGAGAGCACAGTCGCCCAGATTGCCGAATAGGTAAGGCATTCCAGATCTAATCCAAAGGCGTGGGTTCGGTCCCCACTCAGGGCGCGCGTTTTTCTTTCTTTCTTTCTCTCTACGTAAATAATAAAAAAACATATCTTCAATAGCGGTCAAAAATAGTCTAACCATTCCCCTATGCCTCCTTTGGCGTTGTAAACTGCCGGAATTTCTTTCTGTATATATATATATATATATATATAAATATGTATGTATATATATATATATATGTATGTATATTTAGCAAATCAGAATTGAAAATGAGAGGTCGTTGAAATAGTACAAAAATAATGGTTGGCAGTCAAAAATGCCAAGCAAAAAAGAAAGGATGCGGTCGGTCATTGAAAGCGATAAGTTTTGGAAAAAGAAAGAAAGAAAGAGAAAAAATGCCCGCCGGGTGGGATCCGGTCCGCTTCACCCAGAAGAGTCCGAAAGGCGCTGGCTAGCACCCTAAAGTGCAGACAAAAATTTCCTTAACATAATACCTGAGAAAGGGAAGGGGAAAAGCAACCCAGCTGGTAGCGTAGTGGTGATAGCACCAGACGCGTATTGTGGAGGTCGTGGGTTGGGATGCCACCTGGCGGGCATTTTTTCTCCACTTTCTTTCTTTCTTCCAAAAATTCTTTATCAGTTTTAAGGACCCACCGCATTGTCACCTTTGCTTTCCTTGGAATTCTTGACTGCCAACCCATATTTCTGTACTATTTCAACTATTTACATGCATAGCGAGAGTCTTGGTTCTGGCTGGTTGGTGCCATAGGTAGCTTAAGAGGGTTCAACGCTGGTCAACTACTCTTGATATGTCGTAGACGCTCGAGTCACTGCCCGAAGTAAAAACGAAGATCTACTTCACCCCGCGTAATCCGAGTGGCGCTGAATACCACCCTAACGCGCAGACTAAAAAATTCCTTAACATAAATACCCGAGAATGTGGAGGGAAAAACAGCCCCGCCGGTAGCGTAGTGGTCATCGCACTAGACGCGTATTCTGGAGGTCGTGGGTTCGGATCTCACCCGGCGGTCATTTTTTCTACACTTTCCTTCTTCTGATAATTCTTTATCTGTTTCAATGACCTACCGAATCCCCTCCTTTGCTTTCTTTCGGATTCCTGACTGCCAACTCTTATTTCTGTACTATTTCAACGAGCCACTCATTTCCCTTTCTGATTCGCTACAGGCATAGCAAGGGTCTGTGTTCTGGCCGTCTTCGTACCAGAGGTAGCTGAAGAGAGTTCAAAGTTGGTCGAGCAGTCTTGACATGTCGTACACGCTCGAGTCACGGCCCGGGGGTAAAAAAGAAGGTCCCCATCACCCCAAGTAATCCAAATGGCATTGGCAACCACTCTAAAGTGACGACAAAAAAAAATTTCTCTACATCAATACCCGTGAAAGTGGAGTTGAAAAACAGCCCGGCCGATTGCGTAGTGGTCATCGTACCAAAGGCGTACTGTAGAGGTCATGGGTTCGGATCCCACCCGGCGCTCTTTTTTTTTCTACCTTTTCTTCCAAAAATTCTTTATCGCTTTCAATGACCAATAGCGTCCTCCCATTTTTCTTCCTTGGCATTATTGACTGCCAACCCTCATTTCTGTAGTATATATTATATACGATAGCGAAGACAAACTGAAAAACATAATATATTTCAGTTTGACTTCTCTATCGTCCAGCTAACTTCAAAGCCAAGTACCTTTTCTCTAACTATAATATATATATAAATATATACATATATATATATATATATATATATATATATATATATATATATATATATATATATATATATATATATATATATATATATATATATATATATATATATATATATATATATATATATATATATATATATATATATATATATATATATAAATTAGTTATTTTTACCGCTTTCAAAAAATGGCAACCATAGCCTATTCGGCGGTATAAACACATTGTAAAAATCACAGAATAACACGGGAAGGAAGGACTGCAACCTTGATATGTGTCTTTACGGAATCCCACGTCCCGTATGTCTCTGCTATGCAAAATGCATTACCATGGTTGTGGCTGCAGCAGTCTGGAATGCCATTTGGTATCCCCGACTTTCCCACAACGTCATCGTGGCGGCCGCCGGGAAACGCACGTTCTATGTCTCCCACGGAGGTCGAGGGGCGGCGCTAGTTGACCGACCTGTGAGCAGTCCTAAATATAAACTCCCGCATTTAAAACAATGCAATGGCACATTTGTTAGTGCACCGTACGCGTTATGCGGAGGTTGTGGGTTCGAGTCCCGCTTCCGGAAAAGTGGCGGATTTATTTTTCGACTTGCAGTTTCAATTATTTATACCTGTGTCAAAAAAGGAGCAATCATACCAAATCGGCACAATAAAAACATTGTCAAAGTACCAAATAGCACTGGCAAGAAGGGCTGCAACCTTGATATGTATATATATGTATGTATATATACATATATAGCGAAGAAGAATGGGAAATGAGGGGCTTGTTGGAAATAAGACAGAAATAAAGTTTGGCAGTCATGAAATACTTGGAAAGGAAAGGGGAGGAAATCGCTGCTCTATGAAACAGATAAAGAATTTGGAAAGGAAGAAAGTGGAGAAAAAGTGGCCGCCTGCTGGGATCCAAACCCACGACCTCAAGAATACTGGTCTGGTGCGATAACCACTACGCTACCGGCGGGGCTTTTTTCCCCTCCACTTTCGCTCGTACTTATGTCAATGTAATTTTTTCTAGTGCTTGCGGGTGGTAGCCAGCTCGACTCCGACTTCTCGGGGTGAAGGGCACCTTCTTTTTAACCCCCGGTCCGTGACTCGAGTGTCTACAACATGTCGAGAGTGGTCGGCCAGCGTTGAACCATCTTAAGCTTCCTATGGCACCAAGACTGCCAGAACAGGGGCCCTCGCTATGAATGTAGCGAAGCAGATTAAGAAATGAGGTCGTTGGTTCGGATGCCACCTGGCGCACATTTTGTCTCCGCTTTCTTTCTTTCGAAATTCTTTATCGGTTTCAATGAGCTACCATATACTCACCGTTGCTTACTGAGGTTTTCTTGACTGCCAAACTTTATTTGTGTAGTATTTTTAAAGAGCCCCTCATTTGATAACATTTACGAAGCGTACTTTTCAGATATCATGTGATACTCAAACATATGTATATATACATATATATATATATTTATACATAAATAAGAGTATTTCATGATATTTGGAAGGTAAGATGTAAGCTTCGTAAATTTTATGACACATATCACATAACACTTTTAATTACACCCTCGTATAGCACACATTTCTAGGGAATCGCCTAACTTCAATTCACTATAACTTCTCTTTTCCCGGGATTGGCGTTTCGGTAATCTATAAATGAACGTTGCAGATGCAGTTGCGGTTCTTTATTGTAAACATTTACACCAATCCGTAAAACCTTTGTTGCAGACTCTGCTAACGCACTGCTTAAGGAATACTTGGTACTTACTGCACAGGGAGCGCAATTTGTTGCATTCGTCTTCGCGTGTATCATTATTAAAACGCCGATGATCTAGAACTAAAAAGGAAGATAAACACAAATTACACATTCGTGAAAAGACATTAGGGTATTCATGGTCAGTATTAAGTATTTGCAATTGTAAAGGAGATTGAATTGGCCTCAGCCGAAAATAAAACATGGAATATAAGCACAAAAAGAGGTTGCGTTTCGTTGTTTTCAATAAGCCACTATGGGGCTGAGCGCAAATGTGTTAGAGCTACATATTTTGCGGTGTCAGGCAACCCCGAGAATTCACAACAATAATAACAATTATAACAGAATTTCTAACGAGTACTACACAATAATAATTGCTAGTGCATTCTAAAAAAAAACTTCTTTCCTTGGAGGGCAGCTTCGCTCCAAGCTCATAAAATATTGTACGCGTTTAGAGACGCTGGGGTTAAAGAATTACATAAGGCTAGTATAAATTGGAAAACATATTTCATTCCGCAATCACTACAAACACATAATGGAAATAAGACAGTATAAGAGTAAAATAAGGCGCAGTCAGGAGCAGGGTAAGGATCTTGTCGCAATTAATGTTTGTGGCAGCATATGTCTTTTTCGCATAACTGGACCGAAATCACCGCTCTGACATTACTTACACAGACGTAATATTTGATCTTTGCGAGCCGGATGCCTCACCCTTGTGTTCATCATGCATTATTTCGGGTTACTTCAATTTTTCTTTATCATTAGTTTGAGCCCGAGCCTCGTCTATAGAAAGAATAGTTAACTTGGGGTGAGAAGGGGAAAAAAGTTTTAAAAGAGACAGCTGCGCACCACCTCTGGAGAGTTAGGGCAAATGATTAATCTGCTTGGAGCTAAAAAAACGTTGTATTGCCAATGGCTAGGCAAGGGCGCCAACGGAAAACAAAATACAATTCCCAAAAGATAACTCCCTTCGATAATATCACCTATTAGAGTACCTCCTCCAGTTTGGAAGAAACAGAATTTTGAGGCAACGAATAGAAAATCTACTGGCCTCGCCACAACATGGGGAGGGCTAGGAAAAGCTGTCATCAATCGTGTGAGGTCGGCAGAAACTTCCACACCAAAGTAGTACAGTGGGACCTCGCTGATACGTCCCCCAGACTTACAACGACGATCGGGAGCAATCGGACCGCTGAATACGACGGGCCCAGCGCGGGTAAACTGGCGTTTCCTTATATTTCGCACCGCTTTGCCGCATCTTCCTGGCCTTCTTTAATATGAACTTCCGTTTGACGCTGCTTGTGTGCAAGGTTCGCAGACGGGCCAGACCACTTGCTGAACAGACGCAAGCAAGCAGGCCGGTACTCGTGAGCGGGAGTTAACCTACGGCTGCCCGAAAGACACCCCAGTTGTCTTCAATTTAAACAAGTTTATAGGAGCGAACTTGTGCTCTGCTAACAACTCAGTGAAAAGAGTTGGCGAATCAGCAGTCAACAATGTGACGTGCGAAGGCGAGCGCGGCGATTCGAAATAAAGCCGCGGCGTCTGCTCTGCAGGCTTTTTTCTCTCGGCGTGAGTGTTTCCTGAACCATCGATTATATTCAGAACAAAAAAAGATTATTCTAGGGTGTTCACGTTAGTTTGGACTGCTCTCCCTATCAGAAGAGATAACACAGGCGGCATAGAAAGAAAGAATGAAACACGCGCTTCCCTTGGCACACACATGACACACACCGGCGCAGCCGGGCGGTAAAGCAGAACAGAAATAAACAAAC
Organism: Haemaphysalis longicornis; assembly: GCF_048455015.1. Classification (NCBI taxonomy): domain Eukaryota; kingdom Metazoa; phylum Arthropoda; class Arachnida; order Ixodida; family Ixodidae; genus Haemaphysalis; species Haemaphysalis longicornis. The sequence goes on along the minus strand of NW_027526445.1, from coordinate 78,084,230 downwards.
TAAATGCACAGTTTGCGGCATTACCCCCCTCTCTAAGAGTGCATCAACCCGATGTTAACGTAAGTCACATTACGAAAAAAAAAAATAAATGTCCGTCATCATGTGCAGAAGGGTTTTAAACCAACCACGTGGACGACTTTGGGTGGCGTCCGTTGTCGTGATGAGCCAGAATCACCATCCGGCATCACTTCGTAGGTAAGTTGGCCAACACGTCGTAGAATCTGGTAGGGCCCAAAATACCGTCGTCGAAGCTTCTCACTTAGTCCGCGCCGTCGGATGGGAGTCCAAACGCACACACCACACCCTGGGTGGTGCTCGGCGTATGGGCATCGTAGGTTGTAGCGGCCGGCATTCCCCAGCTCCTGGTCCGCGTACGAACTCGAGCGAGCTGGCGGGCCTCCTCCGCACGCTGAAGGTATTCTTGAACGTTGGCGTGTAGGTCGTCGTCTTCTACGTGCGGAAGCATGGCGTCGAGCATCGTAGTCGGCCGCGTTCCATAGAGAAGCTCGAACGGTGCCATCTGCGTAGTTCCTTGGATATGTCACGTTTGTACGCAAACGTGACATACGGGAGCACTTCGTCCCAGGTTTTAGGTTCAACATCAACGTACATGGACAGCATAACCGGACTCTTCTTTTTCAAACGTTCCGTAAGTCCGTTCGTTTGGGGTGGTAGGCCGACGTTCTTCGGTGATCCGTGTTGCTGTAGCGTAATATTCCTTTCATGAGCTTGGCATTAAAGGCCGTTGCGGGGTCCGTGATTACAACTTCAGGGGCTCCATGTCGCAGCCACGTTGACTTATGAAGAACCTAACGACTTCTTGGGCAGTCCCTCTCGTAAGAGCAGCGGTCTCTGCGTAACGCGTCATGTAGTCTGTCGCTATGACTATCCACTTTTTCTGGGATCGTGACGTAGAGAACGGGTCCAAAAGGTACATTCCGATCTGCTGGAAGAGCCTCGATGGGACGGCGATCAGCTGCTGAAGTCCGGCGGGTCTCGTCGGCGGCATTTTTCATCGCTGGCAGTCACGGCTGGTCCGGACGTAGTGGGGGACGTCAGATGTAAGGCGCGGCCAGTAGTACGGCACCTTACGTTTTCCAATGCTGCGGGCTGTTCCGAGAGGTCCGGAAGTCGGGTCGCCGTGGCACGCGTCCAAACGTTTGTCGCGGAGGTCTGCGGGAAGGACAAGAAGATAATTCGTTCTGGTTCCGGGGATCAAGTTCTTCTTCACAAGAACGGCGTTTTTCAGGCTGAACGCTGGTACGTCGCGTTTGAAGGACCTAGTCACGGCTACATTGCGTCCTTCCAGGTAGTCGATCATGACGTGTAACTCGGGGTCGGCACGCTGTTGGGCGGCTAGATCGCTCTCCGTCGCGACTCCAAAGAACGCGCTATCAGCATGGGAGTCTTGAGGTGGTGGATCGACCGGGGCACGGGATAGACAGTCGGCGTCGGAGTGTTTCCTCCCGGATATATGGACAATTGTAACGTCGAATTCCTGCAGGCGCAACCTCTATCGCCAAGGCGGCCAGAGGGGTCCTTCAAATTGGCGAACCAACACAGCGCATGGTGGTCTGTCAAGACCTTGTACGGTCAACCATAGACGTATGGGCGAAATTTTGGAATGGTCCATATGATAGCGAGGCACTCTTTCTCGGAGGCAGAGTAGTTTTTCTCCTACTTCTACCGACGACGGCTGGCATAAGCGATTACCTTTTTGCAACCAGTCTGCTTTTGGACGAGGACGGCACCCAAACGTATATCACTGGCGTCCGTGTGCATTTCCGTTTCGGAATTTTCGTCGAAATGAGCGAGCACGGGCGGGCTTTGCAGGCCTTTTTTGCAGCTCGCAGAATGCTTTTTCTTGCTCGTGTTCCTAGCCGAAAGGCGTTCTATTTTTCGTCAAGCTTGTGAGTTGCTCTGCAATGCGTGCGAAGTTTCCGACGAACCGCCCGTAGCATGCTCACAGTCCGAGAAATCTTCGCATGCCTTTCTTGTCTTTCGGCCTTGCTAAGTTCGCAATGGCTGAGGCTTTTACCGGGTCAGGTACGACTCCCGCGGCGTTGACGACGTGGCCCAAGAACTTCAGTACCTCATACGCGAAACGGCACTTTTCAGGCTTCAGCGTTCACTTCGACGTACGAATGTCATCGAGTACAGACTCCGACCTTGTAAGGTGTTCGTCGAAAGTCCGGGCGAATACCACAACGTCGTCGAGGTATACGAAGCACGTCTGCCACTTCAGGCCAGCTAGCACAGCGTCCATGACTCTTTGAAACTTTGCTGGTGCCGTCCACAACCCAAAAGGCATCACCTTGAACTTGTATAGGCCGTCCGGGTTATATATGCAGTCTTCTCTCTGTCTCTCTCGTCCACTTCAATTTGCGAGTAGTCGGTCTCGAGATCCATCGATGAGACATACTTGGCATGGCAGAGGTGGTCGAGGGCGTCGTCGATCCTTGGCAAGGGGTACATGTCCTTTATGGTGACTTTGTTGAGTCGCCGGTAGTCGACGCAGTACCCTAATGAGCCATCTTTGTTCTTTTTGAGTCGACCGGCGCAGCCCAGGGGCTTTTCGATGTTTCTATAATGTGATCGCTGACCATGTCGTCGACTTGAGTCCGGACGGCTTCCCTATCGTGTGAAGAGACGCGGTACGGTGACTGTCGGGTAGGTGGGGCTCAATCTTCGTTTATAATTCGGCGCTTCACTTGGGGTGTCTGACGTAAGTTTGAACGTGATGAAAAACACTCGCTGTAGCGACATAGCAAATCCAGTTATCTTTCCCGATGTTCTTGCGGAAGCGCCTGGTTCATGTCGAAAGGATGCGGCAGCTTGGAAGCATCTACGCCTGCGCGTCCAAAGTTTACGACCGCGTTTATTTTACTTGCTTCTTGCGCTTCTTTGGGGAACGCAATTGCACCGCCCTTGTTTAAATGCTGGTACTGCTAGGTGAAATTGGTGACTAAAACGTTGGCTTTGCATTCCTTAAAGCGTGCAATGCCTCTTGCGACGGGGACACCGCGGTTGACAAGCAACCTTTGGTCACTCTCTATAATAGCGTCGCTGTCAGGAGCAGCATCCTCACAGTAGACGGCGATCATCAAGCTTGCGCGGTGTGGCACGGTGACGTGAGTGTCGGTGATGCTTACTGCAACACGGTGATTGGGGTTCGGATGTGGCGTCGTGGAGTGATCGCAAGAAAAAGTTAGCGACTTGGTCTGCAGATCAATTATTGCCCCGTTGGCCGTCACAAAGTCACTTCCGGGATTTACCTTGAGTGAACAGTTAGGCAAAATGACGAGCTCAGCAGGGTACGTGGTGCCGCTTATAATGACGCGTGATGTGCACGTTCCACTTGGCGTTACGTTATGGCCTCTTGCTTCAGCTTAGACGCGAATGACCCGCTTATTACAGAGTAGTCCGCTCCCGTGTCGATGAGGGGGATCGCGTCAAAGCCGTCGATCGACAAGTGTACTTCGGACACCGCCTTCCTCGATTGCCGCGTGCGTCGGGGCGTCGCATCTCGGCTTGTGCGTGTTGACGGTCGGGCACTGTGCGTCGTCGTTGTCGTCGTCTTCTTATCGGTTTTCGCGGTCATGTGGGTACGCGCCGCACCGCGTAGCTGTCGTCGTGTTCGGGGGCCTCGTCACGACACCGTCGGGTCGCCGGGATGAGAGCATGTCGGGAATCACAGTCTTCGGCGGGCCCATGCGTCGTTCTAGGGTTTTCATTTTTCCACCGTTGGGCAACTTCACCACCAGAAGTTGCTGCCTTTAGTTTACGCCGCGCGGGCTGGGGGACCTTCCACTTGAGAACTCAGCATTGCTACGGCGGTTCGACGACTGGTATGGGTAGGGGGACGGCTAACAAGTGAAACGGGCTTGTCCACGGCTCGTGTTGGACAGGTACTCTTCGATCTCCGATGGGGGCTGGCCGGTTCGGGGGCAGGGTGCTTCGACAGAGAACCCTCGCAAACCGAGCCTCCTGTAGGGGCAGCGACGGTAGATGTGGTCGGCCTCCACGCAGTGGTAGCACAGCGGACGATTGTAGGGCGTTCGCCACACGTGGGTCTTACTTGGGGCGGGGGGTTGCACCGCAGGTGGTCGTGCCGGCGACAGTGGACGACAGTACGCAGCCTCGTGGCGATAGGGCGCAGGTGGGCGTGGGCGACGGACAGCAGCCGCGTAGGGCATGGTTTGCGGCTCTCGAGGTGCTACTGGCGTCGTTGAAGTTTCCCGAGCTTGCTGCACTTTTTCTCTAATGACGTCAGTAAGAGAAGCGACTTGTGGTTGCGGTGGCGTTGGGAGCAGCTTCCGCAGCTCCTCCCTCACTATTTCGGGGATAGTCTCGCGTAGGCTATCTTCGGGAATTAGCATGCTTTCGACGCAATTCGCATTGGCCGTGCCAACAATGTTCCGGTCGTACTGCTTAGCATGCATTTTGAAGGCTTTCTCAATGGTGCTAGCTTCGGTCACGAATTCGGCAACGGTGTTTGGCGGATTTCGGTCAAGTCCAGCAAACAGTTCCTCCTTCACATCGCGCATTAGGAAGCGCAGCTTCTTTTCTTACGTCATTTCGGGGTCCGCGCGGCAAAATAGCTGCTTCATCTGCTCACCGAAGATCGCGACCACTTTGTTGGGGTGTTGCGTGCGCGTTTCCAACAAAAGGGCTGCTCATTCTTTCCGCATGACGGTAGCGAATGTTTTATTGGAACTCGCTCTTAAAGAGAGCCCAGTCGGTTAGGGAGCTTTCATGGTTCTCAAACCCCGTTCGAGCTGTACCTTCGAAATAGAAGAAAACGCGGCGGAAAGTTTCTTCGTCATCCCACCTTTTAAAGATGCGAACGCGCTCCCCGTTCTCCAACCAGTCCTCAGTGTCTTCTCCGGGGGATCCGCGGAACGATGGTGGTTCCCGGAGCTGTTGAAGAACAAGGGCAGGATTGGTAGTCCTGGTCATTGTGCCCGCGTTGATCATGGTGGTGGTCACGATGTCTTCTATCTTCACTTTATCTGGAAGCAGTCCAAACTCCGGCTTAACACCTTCCTGTCGACAGCTGCCACGAGTGAGACTTGCTTGTTGGCTTGACGAGGGCGTAGGGTTGTGTATCCCGCACGTCTACCAGATGTCATCAAGCCAAAGACGACGCAGTTGTCTTCAAGGAAAAGAAGTTTATTGGAGTGAACTTGTGCTCCCCTGACAACTCAAAGAATACAGGCGACGAAGCAGCAGTCAACAAAGTGACGTGCGTAGGCGAGCGCGACGATTCGAAATAAAGCCGCGGCGTCTGCTCTGCACGCTCTTATCGTTCTGCGCGAGTGTTTCTCGAACCGTCGATTTGCATCCAGAACAAAGAAGATTATTCTAGGCTGTTCACGTTAGTTCGGTCTGCTCTCTCTGTAAGAAAAGGTAACACAGGCGGCATTCAAAGAAACAATAGAACACGTGCATCCCTTGGCACATAAATAAAACAGACCAGCGGAGCTGGTCGGTAACAGCAAAACATAAATAAACAAACCAAATGCATAGTTCGCGGCAATATGTTAGCGCTACAAATTTTGTGGTGTCATGAAACCCCGAGAATTCATAAGAGTAATGACGAATTCATAACAGAATTCATAACGAGTACTAGATATTAATTAATTTCTAGTGCATTCTAAAAAAAAACTTCTTTCCTTGGAGAGCAGGTTTTCTCCAGGCTCATTAACTTATTGTACGTGTTTAGAGAGGCTGGGGCTCAAGAGTTACATAAGGCTAGTATAAATTGGGAAGCATATTTTTTTCCACAATCACAACAAACACATAAAAGGAATAAGACAGTATAAGAGAATAATATGTCGTAGCCAGGAGAATGGTAAAGATGTTGTCGCAATTAAAGTTTATGGGAGCATATGTCCTTCCGCATAACTAGTACGAAATCACCGCCTTAACAAAGCTTACACAGACGTAATAATCGAGCTTTGCAAGCCGGATGCCTCACTCCTGTGTTCAGCGTGCATTATTTCAGGTTACTTCAATTTTTCTATATCATTGGTTTGAGCCCGTGCCTCGTCTATAGAAAGAATAGTTAACTTGAGGTCAGAAGGGGAAAAAACGTTTTAACGGAGATAGCTGCGCACCACCTCCGGAGAGTTAGAACAAAGGATTAACCTCCTTGGAGCTAAAAAACGTTGTATTGCCACTGGCTAGACAAGCAGGCCAACGTACCACAAAATACAAATGCCCAAAGATAACTTCCTGCTATATTATCACCTATTAGAGTTCATCCTCCAGTTTGAAAGAAACAGAATTTTTAGGAATGAATAGGAAATCTACTGGCCTCGCCACAACCTGGCGAAGGCCAAAAATAGCTGTCATCAATCGTGTGAGGTCTGGAGGAACTTCCACACCAAGGTAGTTCAGTGGAATCTCCTTGATGCTTCCCCCGGACTTACGACGACGCTCGGAAGCACGCGGACGGCGTGATATGACGGACCCTGCACGGGTAAACCGGGGTTTTCGTATATTTCGCAGCGCTTCGCCGCATCGTCCCGACCTTATTTAATATGAACCTCCGTTTGACGCGGCTTGTGCGCAAGGTCCGTAGACGGGCCAGACAACTTGCTGAACAGACGCAAGCAAGCAGGCGGGTAGTCTTGAGCGGGAGTTAACCAGCGGCTGCCCCACGAATTAACAGTAGGCCAACGCGCCAACCGCGAAAAGTCCAACTTCAGGTGGCATGCGAACAGTAAATTTGAAGCTTCTGTCGTGCTGCCGACGAACGCGAAAACACATACGACGATATCCCACGGCTATGAATGAACGGGCACTTTCTCCGCCCGCGCGATCGAAGTTTGTTCCTATCACTACGCTCTCTGTTTCACATCACGCTCCTCCAGATCAAGGGTGGAGACAGATACCAGTTGGCACAGCCATTTTGGGACACTCGCTGGCCGCCCCAGGAAGTCGCTGTAGCAACAGTAGAAAGACCGCGCTATATTTTTGCCGCAACATGGTTTACTCGCCAAGTTTGAATCATCTTATCTATTTTGCGTTGCTTGATCTTGTGGGAAAAGAAAAGAGTTATGTATTGTGAGCTTTGACGCAATATCAAAGAATATCGTTTTTTTACTCCTCCTTGTACTATCATTCGTTTTGCATGGCCTTGGTTCCTTCACACTCGCCTCTTGTCGTCTCAATATCCGTCATCTCTACCTCATAGCCCTAATCTCGCGGCGCAAGCCGTGGGACTGGCGGGTTAACCGGACGCCATGAAAGGGAGGGGGCACAACATAGGCGTTGCTTTTTGGGAGGATTTCTGCTAGATATTCGCAAATCGTGCGAGAACGCGTTACAAATAGCAGTTTAAATAAGTTATTCGGTCACCTGTCGCGTGAGACATTCTACTAGGCCGGAATGTACTGGTACGCCGGTCGTACGACCCCTCAATCAAGCGACTCTTTCTCACGGTCCCTTGAAAGTCGTATTATCGGGGTTCCACTGTACAATGCTTTTCTGTCGCGGTAGTGCTGTTTTGCTCCAAGGTGTTGTGCTCCGTAGTACGGTTCCACATAACTAGTGTATCTTCTCAGGCATCCAAGGTAAGGCATTATTCGGAGCAGCCAGTACTGATAGAGAAGAAGATCTACAGCAAAGAATAAAGGTTAAGCGGTTGTTCCTCTGGGATTATCTCAATCACTTCCCGCCTGCCTATGGTGTGGAAACAAGTTGCAAAAGTAGTGTTTTACTGCTTTTGGGAGCTCGCATTAGCATCTTACGAGAAAGGCAGGTTCTGTGTATTATGCTAATTCGCGCACGGACGCTTCAGAATAATAGTTATAGGCACGGGTATTGAGGGGTGGGCATTTTTTGTGATAAATGTGCGCTTTTTGTCATCGGTTCAGCGGATACAAGCTGTGCCTAATATTTCCGGAATAATTGATGATGTGGACTTCTTAGGCGTAAAGGAAATAGTTCCATTAAGAGACAAGGTCGGAGGAAAAATTGTAAAATCTGGCGGGAGAAGTGGTGGATCTGCGTGAAAGACAGGTTTTATTTTTAATAAACCTCGCAGTTCCTTATAATAATTCATCGGCAACCCGTGCAGTTATCGCCTATCTTGCTTGAAATTATTCGACTGTAAACTGGCGGTGAATATCGAAATAAACCGTTTAAAAACTGTCTGCTCCTTTTTTGTGATAAATTGAACGGTTTTATGCCCCGTTTTAACACGCTTATTTTACGTATTTGAACGGCACCAGACGTGCCATTGGCAGTGTTATTTTCCGTGGTACCCCAAAGGTAAAGCAGCAACGACCGTGTCTTACCACGTCATCGATGTCGTGACAACAAGGTTGCTTATTTAGTTTAGTAAAGTTGAAACCAATCGTTGATTTCAGCATTGTTTCGAGTGGTGGTATATATTGACTGGCCTTTTGTAAGGTTCCGATAAAATTTGCTGGTACTTCGAATATTTGAATGTTTTCCAAAGGCGCTCATGCGTTCATAAAATATAATATTACAAAAACGAAAATCAGAAGCAAATTTTTGTGCATGGCCTAGTCTATATACGTTTACCAATATATTGAAAGCGTATTATAAACGCATGAAAGGGGCCGACTGCCATTGTGACTACAAGAAAACGCGCAGAAAAAACAAGTAATAAACCTCTAGTGCATTCTTTTCCTGCCTAAGAAAACTCAGACATTGATGTATAAAAAAATGTAGTTGAAGCCTCTTCACAATAAAATGGCCAGCCAACCTGTATCGCACATGCCGTAACATCACTGATGAGCGTTGGACTTACCACAATTTCTGTATGAAGCACTGCAGGCGCCATCAGGGTCCAATTCTTCGACAGGTTAGAAAAGCAAGACAAGAAGTGGGAGAAAAAAAGCACATTTTATCATGGTTCAAGCTTAGCCGTGACGTACCGATGTTATGTTGGTCTCACATTGATTTTTTTTTGCTTGTAAAAAAGAAGGTTATGGCCTTCTCACCCGCATTAGGTTGTGCTTCAAAGAATCCTCAAAAAAATTCCTCACACGTGCTAAATATTTAATATTCTATTAGGTATAACACGAACAAACATGTAAATTGAAATATGGAAAACTGCACAATACTCTACCGAAATTCTTCTTAAGTGCAAATACGGCGCATAAGAAAACGGCAAGTAATCCTAGCAGTTCTATATTTCTTATAAATATATGTGAAACAAATTATTGCCTTTTACCAACAACTCAATTTCTTTAACAAATCTCTCATTTTGGGCATGAAGTATAATTATTTTTTGGCAGATTGTGCGAAATGTTGGCTTACACGGCGCTATCTGTTGTATACTGTACAATAGTGGAAGGAGGAGATTTATAATCTTGAGAAATGTACCGTAGCCCCCATGCTGCCAGGGCGCATTCAAAAAGCCTGAGGACATGTTAATCTAAATAGCCATGTTCTGTTTCCCATAATATTTCAGACGTTCAACAGATTCGTCCAGTTTTAATAAAATTACCAAAAAACCAGTATTTTTAACAGACTCAAAGAAATGTGCCCAATATATTTATTCGTCAAAGTAAAGTACAAAAAAGGTGTACGCAAATTATAAGCAAAAAGTTATTTTCAAAACGTTTGAGCGTTTGTCCCCCTGTCTATTCTTCTAATAGAATTGGCTGTAGTTTAATCTTTAGTCCACATGCTAGATAATAAAAACCATATGTAAATCTCTCTCTTTCACTCTGCGTCTCTCATACAAATATATATATATATATATATATATATATATATATATATATAACACAGAAATAAGGGTTGGCAGTCGAGAAAACCTCGGAAAGCAAAGGGGAGGATGTGGTAGATCATTGAAACAGATTAAGAATTTGGAAAGAAAGAAAGAAAGTGAAGAAAAAATGCCCGCCAGGTGGGATCCGAACCCACGACCTCCAGAATACCGGTCTGGTGCGATAACCACTACGCTACCGGCGGGGCGATTTTCCCATTCACTTTCTGGGGTATTTATGTTAGGTATGTTTGTTTCCTGTGCTTGGGGGTGGTAGCCAGCGCCATTCGGACTAATCGGGGAGAAGGGGACCTTCTTTTTAACCCCCGGGTCGTGACTCGAGTGTCTACGACATGTCCAGAGTGGTCGACCAGCTTTGAACCCTCTTAAGCTCCCTTTGGCAACAAGACTGCCAGAACAGAGGCCCTCGCTATGCATGTAGCGAATCAGAATAGGAAATGAGGGGCTCGTTGAAAATAACACAGAAATAAGGGTTGGCAGTCGAGAAAACCTCGGAAAGCAAAGGGGAGGATGTGGTAGATCATTGAAACAGATTAAGAATTTGGAAAGAAAGAAAGAAAGTGAAGAAAAAATGCCCGCCAGGTGGGATCCGAACCCACGACCTCCAGAATACCGGTCTGGTGCGATAACCACTACGCTACCGGCGGGGCGATTTTCCCATTCACTTTCTGGGGTATTTATGTTAGGTATGTTTGTTTCCTGTGCTTGGGGGTGGTAGCCAGCGCCATTCGGACTAATCGGGGAGAAGGGGACCTTCTTTTTAACCCCCGGGTCGTGACTCGAGTGTCTACGACATGTCCAGAGTGGTCGACCAGCTTTGAACCCTCTTAAGCTCCCTTTGGCAACAAGACTGCCAGAACAGAGGCCCTCGCTATGCATGTAGCGAATCAGAATAGGAAATGAGGGGCTCGTTGAAAATAACACAGAAATAAGGGTTGGCAGTCGAGAAAACCTCGGAAAGCAAAGGGGAGGATGTGGTAGATCATTGAAACAGATTAAGAATTTGGAAAGAAAGAAAGAAAGTGAAGAAAAAATGCCCGCCAGGTGGGATCCGAACCCACGACCTCCAGAATACCGGTCTGGTGCGATAACCACTACGCTACCGGCGGGGCGATTTTCCCATTCACTTTCTGGGGTATTTATGTTAGGTATGTTTGTTTCCTGTGCTTGGGGGTGGTAGCCAGCGCCATTCGGACTAATCGGGGAGAAGGGGACCTTCTTTTTAACCCCCGGGTCGTGACTCGAGTGTCTACGACATGTCCAGAGTGGTCGACCAGCTTTGAACCCTCTTAAGCTCCCTTTGGCAACAAGACTGCCAGAACAGAGGCCCTCGCTATGCATGTAGCGAATCAGAATAGGAAATGAGGGGCTCGTTGAAAATAACACAGAAATAAGGGTTGGCAGTCGAGAAAACCTCGGAAAGCAAAGGGGAGGATGTGGTAGATCATTGAAACAGATTAAGAATTTGGAAAGAAAGAAAGAAAGTGAAGAAAAAATGCCCGCCAGGTGGGATCCGAACCCACGACCTCCAGAATACCGGTCTGGTGCGATAACCACTACGCTACCGGCGGGGCGATTTTCCCATTCACTTTCTGGGGTATTTATGTTAGGTATGTTTGTTTCCTGTGCTTGGGGGTGGTAGCCAGCGCCATTCGGACTAATCGGGGAGAAGGGGACCTTCTTTTTAACCCCCGGGTCGTGACTCGAGTGTCTACGACATGTCCAGAGTGGTCGACCAGCTTTGAACCCTCTTAAGCTCCCTTTGGCAACAAGACTGCCAGAACAGAGGCCCTCGCTATGCATGTAGCGAATCAGAATAGGAAATGAGGGGCTCGTTGAAAATAACACAGAAATAAGGGTTGGCAGTCGAGAAAACCTCGGAAAGCAAAGGGGAGGATGTGGTAGATCATTGAAACAGATTAAGAATTTGGAAAGAAAGAAAGAAAGTGAAGAAAAAATGCCCGCCAGGTGGGATCCGAACCCACGACCTCCAGAATACCGGTCTGGTGCGATAACCACTACGCTACCGGCGGGGCGATTTTCCCATTCACTTTCTGGGGTATTTATGTTAGGTATGTTTGTTTCCTGTGCTTGGGGGTGGTAGCCAGCGCCATTCGGACTAATCGGGGAGAAGGGGACCTTCTTTTTAACCCCCGGGTCGTGACTCGAGTGTCTACGACATGTCCAGAGTGGTCGACCAGCTTTGAACCCTCTTAAGCTCCCTTTGGCAACAAGACTGCCAGAACAGAGGCCCTCGCTATGCATGTAGCGAATCAGAATAGGAAATGAGGGGCTCGTTGAAAATAACACAGAAATAAGGGTTGGCAGTCGAGAAAACCTCGGAAAGCAAAGGGGAGGATGTGGTAGATCATTGAAACAGATTAAGAATTTGGAAAGAAAGAAAGTGAAGAAAAAATGCCCGCCAGGTGGGATCCGAACCCACGACCTCCAGAATACCGGTCTGGTGCGATAACCACTACGCTACCGGCGGGGCGATTTTCCCATTCACTTTCTGGGGTATTTATGTTAGGTATGTTTGTTTCCTGTGCTTGGGGGTGGTAGCCAGCGCCATTCGGACTAATCGGGGAGAAGGGGACCTTCTTTTTAACCCCCGGGTCGTGACTCGAGTGTCTACGACATGTCCAGAGTGGTCGACCAGCTTTGAACCCTCTTAAGCTCCCTTTGGCAACAAGACTGCCAGAACAGAGGCCCTCGCTATGCATGTAGCGAATCAGAATAGGAAATGAGGGGCTCGTTGAAAATAACACAGAAATAAGGGTTGGCAGTCGAGAAAACCTCGGAAAGCAAAGGGGAGGATGTGGTAGATCATTGAAACAGATTAAGAATTTGGAAAGAAAGAAAGAAAGTGAAGAAAAAATGCCCGCCAGGTGGGATCCGAACCCACGACCTCCAGAATACCGGTCTGGTGCGATAACCACTACGCTACCGGCGGGGCGATTTTCCCATTCACTTTCTGGGGTATTTATGTTAGGTATGTTTGTTTCCTGTGCTTGGGGGTGGTAGCCAGCGCCATTCGGACTAATCGGGGAGAAGGGGACCTTCTTTTTAACCCCCGGGTCGTGACTCGAGTGTCTACGACATGTCCAGAGTGGTCGACCAGCTTTGAACCCTCTTAAGCTCCCTTTGGCAACAAGACTGCCAGAACAGAGGCCCTCGCTATGCATGTAGCGAATCAGAATAGGAAATGAGGGGCTCGTTGAAAATAACACAGAAATAAGGGTTGGCAGTCGAGAAAACCTCGGAAAGCAAAGGGGAGGATGTGGTAGATCATTGAAACAGATTAAGAATTTGGAAAGAAAGAAAGAAAGTGAAGAAAAAATGCCCGCCAGGTGGGATCCGAACCCACGACCTCCAGAATACCGGTCTGGTGCGATAACCACTACGCTACCGGCGGGGCGATTTTCCCATTCACTTTCTGGGGTATTTATGTTAGGTATGTTTGTTTCCTGTGCTTGGGGGTGGTAGCCAGCGCCATTCGGACTAATCGGGGAGAAGGGGACCTTCTTTTTAACCCCCGGGTCGTGACTCGAGTGTCTACGACATGTCCAGAGTGGTCGACCAGCTTTGAACCCTCTTAAGCTCCCTTTGGCAACAAGACTGCCAGAACAGAGGCCCTCGCTATGCATGTAGCGAATCAGAATAGGAAATGAGGGGCTCGTTGAAAATAACACAGAAATAAGGGTTGGCAGTCGAGAAAACCTCGGAAAGCAAAGGGGAGGATGTGGTAGATCATTGAAACAGATTAAGAATTTGGAAAGAAAGAAAGAAAGTGAAGAAAAAATGCCCGCCAGGTGGGATCCGAACCCACGACCTCCAGAATACCGGTCTGGTGCGATAACCACTACGCTACCGGCGGGGCGATTTTCCCATTCACTTTCTGGGGTATTTATGTTAGGTATGTTTGTTTCCTGTGCTTGGGGGTGGTAGCCAGCGCCATTCGGACTAATCGGGGAGAAGGGGACCTTCTTTTTAACCCCCGGGTCGTGACTCGAGTGTCTACGACATGTCCAGAGTGGTCGACCAGCTTTGAACCCTCTTAAGCTCCCTTTGGCAACAAGACTGCCAGAACAGAGGCCCTCGCTATGCATGTAGCGAATCAGAATAGGAAATGAGGGGCTCGTTGAAAATAACACAGAAATAAGGGTTGGCAGTCGAGAAAACCTCGGAAAGCAAAGGGGAGGATGTGGTAGATCATTGAAACAGATTAAGAATTTGGAAAGAAAGAAAGAAAGTGAAGAAAAAATGCCCGCCAGGTGGGATCCGAACCCACGACCTCCAGAATACCGGTCTGGTGCGATAACCACTACGCTACCGGCGGGGCGATTTTCCCATTCACTTTCTGGGGTATTTATGTTAGGTATGTTTGTTTCCTGTGCTTGGGGGTGGTAGCCAGCGCCATTCGGACTAATCGGGGAGAAGGGGACCTTCTTTTTAACCCCCGGGTCGTGACTCGAGTGTCTACGACATGTCCAGAGTGGTCGACCAGCTTTGAACCCTCTTAAGCTCCCTTTGGCAACAAGACTGCCAGAACAGAGGCCCTCGCTATGCATGTAGCGAATCAGAATAGGAAATGAGGGGCTCGTTGAAAATAACACAGAAATAAGGGTTGGCAGTCGAGAAAACCTCGGAAAGCAAAGGGGAGGATGTGGTAGATCATTGAAACAGATTAAGAATTTGGAAAGAAAGAAAGAAAGTGAAGAAAAAATGCCCGCCAGGTGGGATCCGAACCCACGACCTCCAGAATACCGGTCTGGTGCGATAACCACTACGCTACCGGCGGGGCGATTTTCCCATTCACTTTCTGGGGTATTTATTCACTTTCTTTCTTTCTTTCCAAATTCTTAATCTGTTTCAATGATCTACCACATCCTCCCCTTTGCTTTCCGAGGTTTTCTCGACTGCCAACCCTTATTTCTGTGTTATTTTCAACGAGCCCCTCATTTCCTATTCTGATTCGCTACATGCATAGCGAGGGCCTCTGTTCTGGCAGTCTTGTTGCCAAAGGGAGCTTAAGAGGGTTCAAAGCTGGTCGACCACTCTGGACATGTCGTAGACACTCGAGTCACGACCCGGGGGTTAAAAAGAAGGTCCCCTTCTCCCCGATTAGTCCGAATGGCGCTGGCTACCACCCCCAAGCACAGGAAACAAACATACCTAACATAAATACCCCAGAAAGTGAATGGGAAAATCGCCCCGCCGGTAGCGTAGTGGTTATCGCACCAGACCGGTATTCTGGAGGTCGTGGGTTCGGATCCCACCTGGCGGGCATTTTTTCTTCACTTTCTTTCTTTCTTTCCAAATTCTTAATCTGTTTCAATGATCTACCACATCCTCCCCTTTGCTTTCCGAGGTTTTCTCGACTGCCAACCCTTATTTCTGTGTTATTTTCAACGAGCCCCTCATTTCCTATTCTGATTCGCTACATGCATAGCGAGGGCCTCTGTTCTGGCAGTCTTGTTGCCAAAGGGAGCTTAAGAGGGTTCAAAGCTGGTCGACCACTCTGGACATGTCGTAGACACTCGAGTCACGACCCGGGGGTTAAAAAGAAGGTCCCCTTCTCCCCGATTAGTCCGAATGGCGCTGGCTACCACCCCCAAGCACAGGAAACAAACATACCTAACATAAATACCCCAGAAAGTGAATGGGAAAATCGCCCCGCCGGTAGCGTAGTGGTTATCGCACCAGACCGGTATTCTGGAGGTCGTGGGTTCGGATCCCACCTGGCGGGCATTTTTTCTTCACTTTCTTTCTTTCTTTCCAAATTCTTAATCTGTTTCAATGATCTACCACATCCTCCCCTTTGCTTTCCGAGGTTTTCTCGACTGCCAACCCTTATTTCTGTGTTATTTTCAACGAGCCCCTCATTTCCTATTCTGATTCGCTACATGCATAGCGAGGGCCTCTGTTCTGGCAGTCTTGTTGCCAAAGGGAGCTTAAGAGGGTTCAAAGCTGGTCGACCACTCTGGACATGTCGTAGACACTCGAGTCACGACCCGGGGGTTAAAAAGAAGGTCCCCTTCTCCCCGATTAGTCCGAATGGCGCTGGCTACCACCCCCAAGCACAGGAAACAAACATACCTAACATAAATACCCCAGAAAGTGAATGGGAAAATCGCCCCGCCGGTAGCGTAGTGGTTATCGCACCAGACCGGTATTCTGGAGGTCGTGGGTTCGGATCCCACCTGGCGGGCATTTTTTCTTCACTTTCTTTCTTTCTTTCCAAATTCTTAATCTGTTTCAATGATCTACCACATCCTCCCCTTTGCTTTCCGAGGTTTTCTCGACTGCCAACCCTTATTTCTGTGTTATTTTCAACGAGCCCCTCATTTCCTATTCTGATTCGCTACATGCATAGCGAGGGCCTCTGTTCTGGCAGTCTTGTTGCCAAAGGGAGCTTAAGAGGGTTCAAAGCTGGTCGACCACTCTGGACATGTCGTAGACACTCGAGTCACGACCCGGGGGTTAAAAAGAAGGTCCCCTTCTCCCCGATTAGTCCGAATGGCGCTGGCTACCACCCCCAAGCACAGGAAACAAACATACCTAACATAAATACCCCAGAAAGTGAATGGGAAAATCGCCCCGCCGGTAGCGTAGTGGTTATCGCACCAGACCGGTATTCTGGAGGTCGTGGGTTCGGATCCCACCTGGCGGGCATTTTTTCTTCACTTTCTTTCTTTCTTTCCAAATTCTTAATCTGTTTCAATGATCTACCACATCCTCCCCTTTGCTTTCCGAGGTTTTCTCGACTGCCAACCCTTATTTCTGTGTTATTTTCAACGAGCCCCTCATTTCCTATTCTGATTCGCTACATGCATAGCGAGGGCCTCTGTTCTGGCAGTCTTGTTGCCAAAGGGAGCTTAAGAGGGTTCAAAGCTGGTCGACCACTCTGGACATGTCGTAGACACTCGAGTCACGACCCGGGGGTTAAAAAGAAGGTCCCCTTCTCCCGATTAGTCCGAATGGCGCTGGCTACCACCCCCAAGCACAGGAAACAAACATACCTAACATAAATACCCCAGAAAGTGAATGGGAAAATCGCCCCGCCGGTAGCGTAGTGGTTATCGCACCAGACCGGTATTCTGGAGGTCGTGGGTTCGGATCCCACCTGGCGGGCATTTTTTCTTCACTTTCTTTCTTTCTTTCCAAATTCTTAATCTGTTTCAATGATCTACCACATCCTCCCCTTTGCTTTCCGAGGTTTTCTCGACTGCCAACCCTTATTTCTGTGTTATTTTCAACGAGCCCCTCATTTCCTATTCTGATTCGCTACATGCATAGCGAGGGCCTCTGTTCTGGCAGTCTTGTTGCCAAAGGGAGCTTAAGAGGGTTCAAAGCTGGTCGACCACTCTGGACATGTCGTAGACACTCGAGTCACGACCCGGGGGTTAAAAAGAAGGTCCCCTTCTCCCCGATTAGTCCGAATGGCGCTGGCTACCACCCCCAAGCACAGGAAACAAACATACCTAACATAAATACCCCAGAAAGTGAATGGGAAAATCGCCCCGCCGGTAGCGTAGTGGTTATCGCACCAGACCGGTATTCTGGAGGTCGTGGGTTCGGATCCCACCTGGCGGGCATTTTTTCTTCACTTTCTTTCTTTCTTTCCAAATTCTTAATCTGTTTCAATGATCTACCACATCCGCCCCTTTGCTTTCCGAGGTTTTCTCGACTGCCAACCCTTATTTCTGTGTTATTTTCAACGAGCCCCTCATTTCCTATTCTGATTCGCTACATGCATAGCGAGGGCCTCTGTTCTGGCAGTCTTGTTGCCAAAGGGAGCTTAAGAGGGTTCAAAGCTGGTCGACCACTCTGGACATGTCGTAGACACTCGAGTCACGACCCGGGGGTTAAAAAGAAGGTCCCCTTCTCCCCGATTAGTCCGAATGGCGCTGGCTACCACCCCCAAGCACAGGAAACAAACATACCTAACATAAATACCCCAGAAAGTGAATGGGAAAATCGCCCCGCCGGTAGCGTAGTGGTTATCGCACCAGACCGGTATTCTGGAGGTCGTGGGTTCGGATCCCACCTGGCGGGCATTTTTTCTTCACTTTCTTTCTTTCTTTCCAAATTCTTAATCTGTTTCAATGATCTACCACATCCTCCCCTTTGCTTTCCGAGGTTTTCTCGACTGCCAACCCTTATTTCTGTGTTATTTTCAACGAGCCCCTCATTTCCTATTCTGATTCGCTACATGCATAGCGAGGGCCTCTGTTCTGGCAGTCTTGTTGCCAAAGGGAGCTTAAGAGGGTTCAAAGCTGGTCGACCACTCTGGACATGTCGTAGACACTCGAGTCACGACCCGGGGGTTAAAAAGAAGGTCCCCTTCTCCCCGATTAGTCCGAATGGCGCTGGCTACCACCCCCAAGCACAGGAAACAAACATACCTAACATAAATACCCCAGAAAGTGAATGGGAAAATCGCCCCGCCGGTAGCGTAGTGGTTATCGCACCAGACCGGTATTCTGGAGGTCGTGGGTTCGGATCCCACCTGGCGGGCATTTTTTCTTCACTTTCTTTCTTTCTTTCCAAATTCTTAATCTGTTTCAATGATCTACCACATCCTCCCCTTTGCTTTCCGAGGTTTTCTCGACTGCCAACCCTTATTTCTGTGTTATTTTCAACGAGCCCCTCATTTCCTATTCTGATTCGCTACATGCATAGCGAGGGCCTCTGTTCTGGCAGTCTTGTTGCCAAAGGGAGCTTAAGAGGGTTCAAAGCTGGTCGACCACTCTGGACATGTCGTAGACACTCGAGTCACGACCCGGGGGTTAAAAAGAAGGTCCCCTTCTCCCCGATTAGTCCGAATGGCGCTGGCTACCACCCCCAAGCACAGGAAACAAACATACCTAACATAAATACCCCAGAAAGTGAATGGGAAAATCGCCCCGCCGGTAGCGTAGTGGTTATCGCACCAGACCGGTATTCTGGAGGTCGTGGGTTCGGATCCCACCTGGCGGGCATTTTTTCTTCACTTTCTTTCTTTCTTTCCAAATTCTTAATCTGTTTCAATGATCTACCACATCCTCCCCTTTGCTTTCCGAGGTTTTCTCGACTGCCAACCCTTATTTCTGTGTTATTTTCAACGAGCCCCTCATTTCCTATTCTGATTCGCTACATGCATAGCGAGGGCCTCTGTTCTGGCAGTCTTGTTGCCAAAGGGAGCTTAAGAGGGTTCAAAGCTGGTCGACCACTCTGGACATGTCGTAGACACTCGAGTCACGACCCGGGGGTTAAAAAGAAGGTCCCCTTCTCCCCGATTAGTCCGAATGGCGCTGGCTACCACCCCCAAGCACAGGAAACAAACATACCTAACATAAATACCCCAGAAAGTGAATGGGAAAATCGCCCCGCCGGTAGCGTAGTGGTTATCGCACCAGGCCGGTATTCTGGAGGTCGTGGGTTCGGATCCCACCTGGCGGGCATTTTTTCTTCACTTTCTTTCTTTCTTTCCAAATTCTTAATCTGTTTCAATGATCTACCACATCCTCCCCTTTGCTTTCCGAGGTTTTCTCGACTGCCAACCCTTATTTCTGTGTTATTTTCAACGAGCCCCTCATTTCCTATTCTGATTCGCTACATGCATAGCGAGGGCCTCTGTTCTGGCAGTCTTGTTGCCAAAGGGAGCTTAAGAGGGTTCAAAGCTGGTCGACCACTCTGGACATGTCGTAGACACTCGAGTCACGACCCGGGGGTTAAAAAGAAGGTCCCCTTCTCCCCGATTAGTCCGAATGGCGCTGGCTACCACCCCCAAGCACAGGAAACAAACATACCTAACATTAATACCCCAGAAAGTGAATGGGAAAATCGCCCCGCCGGTAGCGTAGTGGTTATCGCACCAGACCGGTATTCTGGAGGTCGTGGGTTCGGATCCCACCTGGCGGGCATTTTTTCTTCACTTTCTTTCTTTCTTTCCAAATTCTTAATCTGTTTCAATGATCTACCACATCCTCCCCTTTGCTTTCCGAGGTTTTCTCGACTGCCAACCCTTATTTCTGTGTTATTTTCAACGAGCCCCTCATTTCCTATTCTGATTCGCTACATGCATAGCGAGGGCCTCTGTTCTGGCAGTCTTGTTGCCAAAGGGAGCTTAAGAGGGTTCAAAGCTGGTCGACCACTCTGGACATGTCGTAGACACTCGAGTCACGACCCGGGGGTTAAAAAGAAGGTCCCCTTCTCCCCGATTAGTCCGAATGGCGCTGGCTACCACCCCCAAGCACAGGAAACAAACATACCTAACATAAATACCCCAGAAAGTGAATGGGAAAATCGCCCCGCCGGTAGCGTAGTGGTTATCGCACCAGACCGGTATTCTGGAGGTCGTGGGTTCGGATCCCACCTGGCGGGCATTTTTTCTTCACTTTCTTTCTTTCTTTCCAAATTCTTAATCTGTTTCAATGATCTACCACATCCTCCCCTTTGCTTTCCGAGGTTTTCTCGACTGCCAACCCTTATTTCTGTGTTATTTTCAACGAGCCCCTCATTTCCTATTCTGATTCGCTATATATATATATATATATATATATATATATTTATTTATATATATAGCCGTATTTCATTGTTCTAATCAACACCACATAGCTGTACTTTTATTCATTTCTGTCGCTTGTCAGAAACTTCTCTACTTTTGATTCTATTGGTTGCTGTGGTTTCTTACTGTCTGTACCATCCTCACCCCACTGAATGCCACAAAGCGGTGCGGTTAACACCGAAA
The DNA here is from genome assembly GCF_048455015.1 of Haemaphysalis longicornis. Taxonomy (NCBI): domain Eukaryota; kingdom Metazoa; phylum Arthropoda; class Arachnida; order Ixodida; family Ixodidae; genus Haemaphysalis; species Haemaphysalis longicornis. The sequence goes on along the minus strand of NW_027526445.1, from coordinate 78,063,723 downwards.
CATTTTTCATTAAAAACAAAGCCAAGTACTTTATTCAATAGCTAATAAATATCCTTTTCGCGAACTCCACTTGAAACGTCTTAGACGTCACCGAGAATAATACTTTCGTACTCTTGAATTGGGGAGATCGTCATGGCAGCCCTTTATACGACTGTAGCATCTTTTTGTGAACTAGTGCTACAAAAGCTAAGAACCCAGCACTGAAGTAATGTAAGCATTGGGTTTTAATTGCCGGCATTCATCTTGTGTAATAGGAAGTCATTTGTATATATCAGCGTTATATATTACACAACCTGGTTATCTCTAATAAGCTCCAAAGACGAGTAAAACGTTCTCTGCCATAAACACCAGATGACCGGAGATATCTGTTTAAGAGCAATGCTTTTCCGGAATAAGACCTTTGTGTATGAGTTGTTTATATATGAACCGACCGATGGAGCGCAAATAGTAAACGCTGCACTTTTTCTTAAGCAAGAAGTATCTCAGACATCTTTGTTACCTGGGTGAGTGGTTTTCTTCGGCTTGTCAAGCGATTCCAAAGAATCAGACTCCTCCTCAGTGTGGTTGGCTTCTGTACTGTCACTGCTTTCTGATGTTATGCTGCTGCATAACAAAGCTGAAATAAAAAGTGTCTTTATTGCACATCAAAAAATTCATTTTATACATAAAAAGCTCTCAGAGCTTATGAAGGTTTCTCACCCTACTCCTTTAAAAAAAGCAATAACTACCCTTTGTCTTTTGTGCATGCCCTTAGGCAGAATGAACCCAGACACAATTTATCCGTAAATAACGTTGGCAATTAAACTTATTGGCGATAAACGCGCTTATTCATTCATGCTTCTATTTTTTTTTAAATTTTCTGCAGTATTGGCACGCCTAAAATTATTTTAAACACACCAACAGATACCCGTAGTGACGTACAGACTCCCAAATTTTTAATGATATCACGTGAACGACGAACGATGGGCATGTCAGCGCCGTATCACTGTGACCACCGGCGCCAGAGGCGGGAGTGCAGGCACACGCCAACATTCCCCTCTTTAGTGCTCATTCCCTACTCTGCTGTCTTTCTTGGGAGCGCTATACCCTCTGCCACGGTATCGTCATGAATTTGTTTACAAAAATCTGTGTTATTTGAAGCACATGCGTATCTCCATAGCGCGTACGGTTTTTTCTTTCGCATGACTTGCGTGGCACGTGCATAGGAGCTTTTAAGTTGCTTAGATACATCTGGTGGCTGGCGAAACGGACTTCTAACATAAGAAAAATATGGGTGTGTTGATCTAAGATAATTCGAGAGATAATTCTACGCGCTTGCAGGTACTCTCGCATATTTCCGCAGCGGACACTGTGGAAAGGCGCTGACATGCCAATCGGTCGTGGCTGCCATGAATTACTAAAAATTTGGGAGGCCGTACGTGGCTAAGCACCCTTCTAACCAAAAACAGAACGAAAGCGTAGTGACCAGTGAAGGTCAATAATACCGCACCAGGAAATCGAAAGGAGCTTTTGTTATTGTTACGAATTTTGTTTCTGCGATTGAAAGCAATTCTACTATAACTGATGTTATTTGTTGGTGCACACAAACATTCGTCAGGCCTCCAAATTGGCGTACAGAAGGAACATGGCGAAAAGATTCCAGGGTTAATTTATTCAACAAAAGAACAGACGAATGTGAAGCCAAAAAGAAAAATAAACTAATACTTTACTTTGACAGCGTATCGGAAATACAAAAGAAAAATAAGTAAATGCGCCTTGACAAAGTATAATGATACGCATACAAAAAATACTCTACAGAACATTTGATAATATACACTAAACCCAAAGATTACAAGTAGCGCTCACAGGATACTGCAGAAGTAGTAGTTACAACCTAGAGATTGGTAGCAGATTTGATTAAACCGACCAGACACTTTGGCTACTTTACTAGTGCAGGCCGGCAATAAAGCCTGGATTTTTCTACTTTCAATCAGAAATATCTTGTTTTAATGTTAGCGCGTGTGTTATTCAATGTTACAAAAGTACGATTGATTCGAGAAGTAAAATCAGCTGTATGCCGCCGCAGGTAACAAAATCTACACCATTGTGCGGCATACAAGTGGACTCCACGCAAAATATTTATTTATTTATTTATTTATTTATTTATTTACAGAATACTGTCAATCCCCCATGGGGATTATTACAGGGGTGGGCATCACTGTCACAACTTTTGACGTTTGAAACAAAAAAATATCACAATGATAAAGAACACATAATCACTGAACACAGCAGTACGGCATAGTACAATCATACATAGTTTTTTTTCTACCATTACCAAGTATGAATTAACCAACAAAAAAACGGAGGTCGAGAAGAAAAGAGGCATAGAAAAGAAGAAAACACAGAGCGGGTATTATTATCAAGGAACCGTAGAAACAATAAATAGATGCAGACAAGTGCTTTGTTATTACAATTGGGAGCAGGAAGGGCTGCGTGAAGAAAAACAGGTAATCACTGTACTTGCTAACTAGGTTAGAATAGATCAGTACCTTCAATTAGTTTCATAAATTTCTGTAATGTTGGCTGCTGTGTAATGACTGGATCCAGTGTGTTCCATTCTAGAATTACCCGCCGCGGTGGCTCAGTGGCTATGGCGTTGCGCTGCTGAGCACGAGGTCGCGGGTTCGATTCCCGGCCGCGGCGGCCGCTTTTCTGATGGAGGCGAAAAGCAAAAACGCCCGTGTGTACGAGATTTCGGCGCACGTTAAAGATCCCCAGGTGGTCAAAATTAATCCGGAGCCCTCCACTACGGCGCGCCTCATCGCCTGCGTTGCGTCGGCGCGTTAAACCCTACAATCAATCAATCAATCAATCAACCATTCTAGAATTGCGCGTGGAAAGAACGAATAAGAAAAAGTATTGTTACTAAATGAGTATTCTTCGAGTTCCCATGCATGCCTTCGCCTCGTCGGTCTGGTGTCTCGAAAGTTCAAGTAAAGATCTGGGTTTATGCGGAATGATCTGTGTAAAAGTAGATAAAGAAATTTAAGCCGGAAAACCTTTGCACGACTATCAAGGGTGGCTAGACCAGCACGGTGTAATAGAGCAGTAGGTGAGTCATTGCGCCCGTATCTGTTGAAGATAAAGCGCACTGGTTTCCGCTGAACCCTTTCTAGTATAGCGATATTATTCGCAGTGTGAGAAAACCACACAATACTGGCATATTCTAAGACCGGGCGGACAAATGTAACGTAAGCAAGAAGCTTCGTTTCATATGTTGCGAATGACAGGGCCCGTTTAATAAAAAATAATTTGCTCATCGCTTTTTTGGACACTTGACGCACGTGCTCTGTCCAACTGAGATCAGACGCAATTGTGATACCAAGGTATTTGTATTGATTGACTCTTCGAAGCGGCACATTATTAAAATGGTATTGAAAGTCAAATTTAGACACCTTGTTTGTAATGGACATAAATACGGTTTTGTCAATGTTTACAGTCCTTTGCCAATCAGCGCACCACTGAGCTATTTTCTTTAATGAATTATTTAACTTATCCTGATCATCGTGATGACGTATTTCATTGTAGAGCATGCAGTCGTCTGCAAAGAGTCTGAGTTTAACGTCTGCGTAGTTATTTATATCATTTATATATAATAGGAACAAAACTGGAGCTAGTACAGACCCCTGCGGGACGCCTGATAAAACCGGAGCTAGGTCTGAAGTGTGATTGCCATACTGTACGTATTGGTGACGGTCAGTTAAGTAATTAGTTATCCACTGAAAAATGGGGCCATCGCCTAACAAGTGATTAAGTTTAAGTACTAGTTTAGTGTGTGAGACGCGATCGGATGCCTTCGAGAAATCAAGAAAAATTACATCAGTTTGAATGCGTTCATTTATGCCGAGAGAGAGGTCGTGAAGTGTTTCGACGAGCTGTGTAACTGTTGATAGTCCTGATCTAAAGCCATGCTGGTTGGAATGCAGAATGTTGTTTGATTCAATAAAACTAATTAGGAATTTTAACACTGTATGTTCAAGAATTTTGCTACTAGTGCAGGTGATCGAAATAGGCCTATAATTAGAAGGACTAGCTGCATTACCTGATTTAAATATTGGAGTAATTTTGGCAATTTTCCATTCAGCTGGAATGCAGCCGTCTGCCAATGATTTGGAGTAAATCAAATAAAGATATTTACTGACTGCTTCTGCATATCGTTTAAGGAAGCCATTTGGAATTCCGTCTGGACCGCTACTTTTCTTTTCATTGATGCCTAGAAGCAGCGACAGAATGCCAGCCTCTGATATAGAAGGCGTGCCTAACAATTGGATATCCTCATTATATAAAGAAGCATTGATGTTCGCAGTGCCATTATCGACTGTAAAAACCGAGCGAAAGTAACAGTTGAAATCGTCTGCTCTTGCTTGGTCTTGATCGTCTGGTGAAGGTCGATTAGGCATTTTTGTGTTCATATGCTGCCAGAATTTATGAGGGGAGTTTTTAATAAACTCATTCAATGTAGACCCGCAGAACTTCTGTTTCGCGTTTCGCACCTGGTCCTTAAGTGATCTAGTAAGTGAGTTTAGTATAGAACGGTAGCCTGGAACATTCCGGCTTTTGTTAGTTTTTCGCAACCTCTTGATTTTGCGTTTAGTATGAATTATTTCACGTGCGATCCGCGGATTGTGTTTTTGAGTTGATTTGAATACCATTGGAACAAAGTTCCGCATACAATGCATGACATGGAATTTGAATTTCAGCCAGACCGCATCAATACTAGAGCAAGCATCAGTACAGAGGTCATAAAATTCAGTGTACTCGTGTACAAGGTACGTCATTATAGCCGCATCATTGGCCTTGTTAAATGCGGGTATTTCTCTTAGTTGGCCACGTAATTTCGGTGGGCTAATGAAAGGCAATGTGCATAATACCATTTTGTGATCGGATAACCCATCAAGTACGTCTAATCGAGATTCATTTGTAGGAAGGCTGTTACTTACAAAAACAAGGTCCAAGATTGAGGATGACGTTCCCTGTACCCGAGTTGGGACTGAAACAGTCTGCTCAAGATTGAAGCCAAACATGAGATCCAATAGGATGCTTTGAGGTTTAGTTTCAGGTACAAAAGAACACCAGTCAATGTAAGGAAGATTAAAGTCACCGGCTAGTACAATCAAGCCACCGTGCACATGCGAATGCATGTAATCAAAAAGAGACTCAAGATATGTACAATCGGCATTGGGGGGCTGGTAGAACACGCCCACTTTAGCAATCGTGTGTTGAAGGTGCACATTGCACCACAAAGCTTCAGAATTTTTAACGTCTGGCATAGTTGAAAAGTGAATACCTTCCTTGAAAAGAAGCGCAACACCCCCACCACGTGATTCCCTGTCTTTGCGCACAATCGCATATCCGGGAGGCACAATTTCCTTATCGGAAATGCCAGAATGTAGCCACGTTTCCGTGATAGCGACAATATCAGGAGAATGTGCGAGGAGTATTGCTTCAAGCTGATCTACTTTATTAACGATACTGCGAGCATTCAAGTTGATAAGAGTTGCTGACCGCGGCATCGCGTTACATGCGCTTCGCTTGGTGCTTTTTTTGCGTTGCCGTCTCCTTGTTTTTTGGGATAGCTACGCGCGCTTCGCTTGGTGCTTTTTTTTGCGTTGCCGTCTCGTTGTCATTTTTTGGGATAGCAACCATTTTTTTGCAACTTTCGTCCCAAGAAAATAGTTGGCCCTCTACTTTAACCTTATCATATACAAGGTAAACCTTCTCTTTCCGGTCTCGATTCTCCTTCGTGTGTGCCCATAGCTTCCTTCGAATTTCACGGACAGGCTGGGAGAAGTCTTCACTTACTGATATTGAGGAGCCTTTCGATTTGGAGCAGTTTTTCAAGATGTTGGCTTTGTCTCGGTAGTCAACAAGCTTCAGTATGACAGGCCTAGGTTTTGGCTCATCGCCCTGTTTTGCCCTACCAAGACGATGAATACGTTCTACGCCTGATATACTGACATCGAGCACATCATTGAAAACTTCCTTGACTACAGCCGTTTCAAGTTGTTCAGGCGACTCGTGTTCTTGTTCGCTGACACCGTACACAATTAAGTTAGAACGTCGACTTCTATTTTCCAGGTCATCGAGTTTCTTAGCCATAACTGCCATACTGCATTCAAGATCAGCTATTCTGTTAACGCAGTCGGTTACTTTGTCCTCAAGGCTAGCAATTTTCTCAAGCTTTTTATCAATTGCACTTTGCTTTTCGTTAGTCTCTGCTTTGCCTGCCTTGATTTCTTTGATATCACCCGCGATTCGTTTCAGCTGCTCTACCAACTCGTCGAATTCGGGTCCAGGATTGGACTCTACATCTCCAGCCATAAGCAGCAAAAACCGCAAAGATGCACAGACATTGTAAACCAGGTCGCACAATGGCCGCGGGCACGGCAGCAGAATAAGAAATACATTATTACTGCGGAAGCATTTTCCGAAATGTTTTCTCACCTGGATAAAGAATTGAAGCGGATTGTTAGGTGGCATTCTGACGCTGCCGCCCTGCCCACTACCGAGCGATCCGTGGTGCGCCAGCTTTATACCGAGCAGACTTGCTGACGCTGGTGGCGTAGTCGTATCTTCCAGGGGAAAGGCTTAGGCGGTCCGGGCGCTGCCAACGACGATTTCAAAGGCCGAGAAGGTGGTTGCAACTTCACAAGCTGCGCCGTCGATGTCCGGAAGCCATATCTGCTGCGCATCTGTGGTCGGTAGTAGTTGCGTCAGTTCTGTTCTTCGAAGCAGCAGAATCAGGAGCGTCTGGATGAAGAATTGAAGCGGATTGTTAGGTGGCATTCTGACGCTGCCGCCGTGCCCACTGTCGGGGCAAGCTGTCGTTTCTTCCGTGGAGCTCTGGTTTCTTGAATGAAGTGCATTGGTAGACTGCCAAATAACCAGTTCCTAAAAACTTTCCCATTTTTACTATGGGCTTTATATAAATTTGCGTGGTTTTATATATCACGTTCGTTTAGTGATACTATGAACGATACCTTTGAAATTTCTCTCGTTATGTTAGTAATCGTAGAAACACTGGGCCGATGGTCGAAGGCTTTTCGCGTGATGTATAGTTGGTAATTTGTTTTTGAACAGAGAATGCAGCCGATTAATCACGAAAAGAATTCACGTGGAATGATTGTTTTGAATTATAAAATGGATTTGAAATGAAGGGGGATTGACTTATGTTCCGGAGAGCATCCCACACAAACGGTAGTTTAAGAACGAAGGAAAACAAGGTTTTTTTTTTTGCTGAGACGTTGTGGCGTAATCGTCCGCTGCCATTTTAAAAGGGCCTATTACAAGTCAAACTCACTAAAATGTGCTGTGACATGCGGGAAAATTGTGAAATAGATATATTGAGCGCTCATTAAGTTTCTGGATAAACGATGCTCCTGTAAAGAAGCGGGCCATATTTAAGTTGTAAAATAAAATGTCCTATGGAAACCACGGCTCACGCGACTCTTACTTGTGACATATCGCAGGCTTCAATAGCATCATTTGTAAACTTTTAGCTACCTACGACGCGTAAGCATTGCATAAACACAAGACCACCTGTATTCCTATTGCTGAGCCACACTGCACAAATTTAATAAACACTTCCAAGGAGACAAGAATGTACCTCTTAAATACTTGTGAGGCTGAGCGTCGAATTCCTCCTGTAGTTTTCAAAATGTAATAGAGCAACCGAGCCTAATTATTCATCAAAATAAGACGTACACACAAGCTAAGTTAGCATTTAAGGTATTCCCGTGGTGTTTAATTCGCGGCTGATCAATGTTCTGCACGCATCACCCCAGCATTTATGAGATGATGCGTTCTACAGAGCGCCTGTGTGATAGAAATCATGTATAAGGGAAAGAAAGAACTGCGGATGTCTTGCTTTAAAGACTAGTTGGGTGAGCATCTTTGGACGCCTGTTTTGGTCGCCACTTCGCATGAAACATACCATCTGGCCCCCATAAACACTTGAAGATGTCATTATCACATAACAATGCTGTAATGTTATCTCCTAATAATCGAAGGATAGGTGGGACCTAGGAATAACCAACCTATCGCGGACGGGCTGTCAAGGTTGTAAAGGCTCCTCCGAGATTCTAAATAAAGAAGTTGACGCAATATACGTTATTTTTTACGTGTGACTCACACTGAAATTCGCACAAGTTTGGGCAGCAGCGTACACGAGCAGCCTGAAATTGTAAGCAGCGTCTGGCGTGTGGCAGAGGAGGCAGGTATTTGATCAAGCCTTACCTTCAGGAATGACGGAAGCAATGTGACCGCGAAACGGGTGAGTCGGGTGATAACTCTTGATGACCAGTTTGAAACCAATCACGACACAAGAAGAGAGAAAACGACACGGTAACTGTGTAATTCCATCTCTTGTTACACGTTTTCTTTTTCGGTTGCTATGGCAGATAGCCACCGAAAAAGGCGAAGTTGAGCCCTAAGCCATGCACTGTGGAACGGCAAAAAGAATATTCGAGAGGCATTTAAAGACTAAACGATTAACCTGGCTAGCTGACAGAAATATATAATGTTTTCTATAATAGTTCTACTACAAGCTCACCATGAGGTGCTTACGTAAGGTATCAAGAAGTCTGTCTGCATTGCGTATTGAACGCTTGACGGGTTCACATATAAGTCATGCACTTGAAGCCTTGTATTCCAGTGACGCAAACACATTTCCAGCCACTCAAACGTAATGTACCGCTCATTCAACGCCATAAAATTTGGCAGTGATGTCGCCGGGTGTCAAAGAGCGCCGAGGAAGTCTTGGCCTTCTGTATATTTAAATGTGCTTCAAAAAGCACTTTGACTTGAGTTGTTCGGTTTGAAGAGGAAAAGAAATGGTCTGGTGATAATTTTGAGCCCATGTAAGGGCTCACCGGCATACAACCCAGTCCGGTGGGTAGGGAATTTAGAAAGGGGTGAATAGGATAGGGTAGAGAAAAGGAGATAGGTAAAGATAGAAAACGTTAAGGCGCCGCGAAGAAAAGAAACGTTGCCACAGTCACTGGGAGAACAGAACACATCACAAACACAGGTCCTGGCGTCATGCTGCGTCCGGAAGAAGTTCTCGACGGGAGCGGTGAAGCGTAGAGGCGAGGGCTGCGCTGCGATGAGTCGTGCACGGAAGTCGGAAGTGATGGGAGCTTGCTGGGTGAAGAGCGGCAGAAGAGCGGTTACTGGCGAGCAGGAGCAGGCGCTCGACGGCCCCACGCAGCAGAACGCGCGCCACCCGGAAAAATCACTCATGGCTCGGGACGCGTGGCTGGCCTAATCGCGATGCCGCCCCGGCCACGCAGGAGCGAACGAAAAACACGTCCGCACCCCACGACGACTGAGGCCAAACTCCCTTCAAAAAGCACCAAAATCGAGTTTTTATATTAGGCTGGCCATGAAACATTTCTGAAAAAACGCCGCGGGTAATAGTCAAGCAGCCCTTTTAAGCGGGTTACAACAGTGGAGCAGTTATTTAAATTAAGACATCCGCGGTGATGCAACCAAAATTAGTGTGTGCACTGCTCATTCTCCCTTGCAGATGATTGAGCTGTTTGGTTTTAGGTCGCCGCTGCGCTTGGCTGAGGTGCAGTTGCTGCACTTTTCTTTAAGCTGAAAGACAAGAACTTCATTGCTTGCGTGGTGAAAGATTGGAGTGCCGGTGAATAGGATATCTTATGAGTGTTCCTTGTCCAATGTAAAAGATTAACGCAGCAATGACATGATCATTATCGTTTCATTCAAGAATAGAGCCGTTTGTTCGGTTGCGGAAGTATTGTCTCTTGATTCGCCGACAAGGTTTGGGATAGAAAATCCTGCCTGAATTGCCTCTTGTTAGTGAGGAGGTGATCCGGAATGGGTGTTCAGTATCATGTAAAATGCGTTGAATGAAAAATGGAACTGACACGCTTCGTTGTCGCTTAGTGGTCTGCAACGAGAGTTGTAAAATTTGAAGAGGTGATTAAGCAGCCAAAGATGGCATGCGCTCACAGCAGCAGCTTGCGATAGCAAGAGCCACGCCAATACCCGCACAGTGGGTCCGCTTATCGAGACAAAGATCAGCTTATGTGTATATTGATTTATGAAAACCAAGCTTAAAAAGCTGGTAGACGATTGTGCATTCCGTTACACTATGAATTGACATGCGGAAGTTGGTCCAAGCTACAGCAAGAGTGAAAGTAGAGGATGGTAATTGCGTAATATGATATATTTCGAAATTAACACATCGTGTCGTTCGTCCAGGGCAACTTTTATAATGTGTAGAAATAGAGGGTATGTTGATGGCGAAGCTGCTGGTTAGGGCGGGGCCACAGTACTCTCTATCAATACAAACAGGGTGGTCACTCCGAAAGTTCGTAATAACTACGCAGACTGAGGGCTCCTCCTGTAGCACCGAGTTCGATAGGGAGCATTGAGGGTTTCCAACTCGGGCCGTTACAAAGTGGACGCTTTAGTTGTAATGCACCCATAGCAAGGCACGTTTTCTAGAACGGTTGAAAGAATGCCGCCAGGGAATGCTTTCGCTCCTAACATAAATCCCCATTCCCAGTGCAATTTTTTACGGACATAAAATATTGCTACTTCATCCATCACAATGTGTACAACGACTGATTACCACCAACACTTGTGAAAAACAACAGCTCACGAACAAATGTAATCCTTGTTTATAGCAGACGACTGTAGCCTGAAATAAATATACACAACTGAAGGTAAACACAAGCTCCGACCGAGTACCCTCCACGTGTAAAACATATAATTTATTTATTTATAAATTATATGTTTTACACGTGGAGGGTACTCGTAATGCAGATTTAATGATTCGTAATGAAGCTCGTAATGCAGATTTCATTCTTTCTAACGTAAATATTCAAGGAAACGCACCAATGTTTATTGTATGGCTCAGGAATGGTGTCACAAACTTTTAGCGGAGTCACATTCCGCCTGTCCAATGGTAAACTTTACATTGCGCCAAAGTTTTATAGTTCAACTCTATTTTAAACGGGGCACATTCCGTTTTCTCACCTGTATGTACACGCTTCTTGTACTTGTGATCGCTACAATACTCGAACATTTATGTGCCTCATTTTCTAATTGAGGTAAAGAATTTCAATAAGTTTGATTTGATCAAGCAAAAAAGTAGCCCTTTTTAGTCGAGTACTTCAGTCTCTGAACTGCCACAGCAGAACATGGAATTTTCTTTCAATTTTCCGACCCATCAATCTTGTTTTGATAATGCGGCATCATTACTGTGAACTCTTTTCTGTAGATTTGAAGTGATTATGTTTACTACCATGTCACCTTCTTGGTATTGAGATCCATATAATGGGTATAGCAGTTATAATAAAAGCGCTACTATCATACATCACTCTGCGTCATTATGCGTCCTAAGTTGACTTCTACATATGAATTGTGTTCTTTCGGGTGAAATGAGGAGCGCTCGGACTGTTTCATGGTGTAATAAGATTGGGGCAATATAAAGGGTTGTAACGCCGTGCTTTGTGCCATCACGCATCAATATATCGGATAACTGTAAGTTCACCCAACCAGGCAACTCTAACTAACTGTTATATCCTTGAACCTTAATTTCCCTCATATTCACTTAGTATTAGTGGGCTTTTTTAAGAGCGTCCGACTGCTCCAGCCTACCAAGCGCCCCCTGTACTTCTACTATTGTGCATGCAGGTACTGGTCTTCTACAAATGCAATATATATATATATATATATATATATATATATATATATATATATATTTTCTTTTCTTTGAAACAGAAATTGCTGTATTATTGTTTTTTCTGACATGCAGTGTATTTTGCACAATTCTGCTTATCTGTAGTATTCTGTAAACTGAACATAGCTATAATATAGCTGAGAAGCCATCATGACCTCGTGATCACGTTGTTTTTATTGTCCGTCGTTTTATGCGTATGACACGATACTTTTGTTTAAAGAAGCACTGTCTGTAGCACATTTCGGGCAGTTCAGTTTCGTAATAACAAGCACAATGCCCACAAAAACGGCGCTGGCAGTTCGTACTTTTCTCTACACCAATTACTGAATGAAACCTTGCGAACCAACATGCAATTACTCGCTAAAAAACAATTTACAGTGGACGGTATTATGACATAAAGCCATACCCTCGGTAAATCCATTCACGGAGAGGGTAATTTAGAGTTCTGCCACGAAACAGGGAAAATAGAACCTCAGATATTTCAGAGGTCATTGCAAGAAACGAAAGAAAAAAAAATGTACAATATTAAAACAATGAAGCGTATAAATTTGGAAAATCAGCGTCATTCCAAAATAAAAAAGATTCTATATTCATGCCCCTGGGGCAACCACCGCCAGTCCGCCAGAACAACCTACGAAAGCAGTTTAGTTTTTTTTTTGCGTTTTAACACATTTTTGGAGTACGGCAACACAGTTTGATGTGCATTTATTGTCTCAATTTTGACTCTTTTTTTTGGCATTGTGGGGAGGTTATGTTATTCCTGTCACAATAAACATACTTTTTTTTACGTCTAAAAGTGGTTCAGAGAATTATAATTAGTAATTTTTAATCGTTTCATCGGCTGTTTCGAAATATTAGGTTTACCCACAGTCCTACCATACACCTGACATAACGTCTTATATACATTTCCGCTTGGTTTGATACACTGTAGTCCTAGCATGCAAGTTTTCTAATACAGATCTCTCGCGCTTTAAAAAGAAAGCGTGAGAGATCTAGTTCCATCGAGCGTATGAGTTACCAGAAATTGTTGTGGGTGCGCATAGATACTCTGAAAGAAAAACGTAGTTCGAGCCGTGCAGTCGGAGCTCCGAGGCCCGTTCTAGGAAATGAAAAAGCGAATTCGGAGGAATGTTGGGAGGAGATCCCTGAGATGCTGTGTCTCACCGCGCGCTGTGAACATAAAACAGCCCCCAAATGAAAGGTAGGCCACTACCGCCGGTGCGATACGAGGCATCTTGAGAGGGAAGGTGCAGACTGGGCGAACAGAAAGCTACTGGCGGTAGGTAGCGGGCAGAACGAACCTTAGGGGGTGCTGTTCAAAGCGACAGTGAAGTGGGCCTAGGCACCACGGACAGTTTAATAGAAATTCATTAGTATTAAACATACCAAGAACTAACTTTTCCACATTATGATCCTTAAAAAGTATTAGGCAGTTCCTGTAATCGTTTTGTACCCCAGCTCAACTCAGCATAGCCACATCTTGTGAAACACGAAGAGGAACCAAAAAACTGCGTTTGCCGTACTTTCCTCTTCCACTTTGCTACTGTTGCATGAATACCACAAGCAAAAAAGTGAAACAGCAAGGGTCCCATAAGTCATTGCCAATGGCATCATTGCCCTGGCTTTGGGCTTTCGGTTGTCGCTATGGCGGCTACTCCAGGGAGCGAAAAGAACGAAATATTTTCGCGAAACCTGACCGGAACACGTCTGGCAGCTTTATGTCGTTTAGAATACTTGCTTTTTGTGGCGTCACGCTCGATACATCACATCACTCAATTGTACACTTAAAATTTAGAGCAGCAAGATCTTTTGTAGCTCGAAACTTCCCAGTTGTCTTTCAATTTTTTTAATCGTGATAGGTTTTCAATACATTGCTTGGACGAACATTCGCGTGTGTTTCATAACAAAATGTTTTTCATTTGAAGAAAAAATGTAGTTTTCTAAGCCGCTTTATTCTAGTGTCTACAAACACATATTTGTGAATTTGATGTTACAGCTGGCCAACACAAACACCACTCTGCCAAATAGCTTCAGAAAGCTCGTGTTCACGTATAAAAATAAAAAAGAAGAATATCTCACCGAGCAGCAACAGGTGAAGAGTTGAAAACTTCATTGTATTTTTCTTTCCGATGCTGCACGAGCTTTGTCTGTGCTACTGTGTTTGCCTGCGTATCGCTGCCGATTGTGTTCGTTTCTCACATATATATCAGAGCCTCGCGCGCTCTTCACAAAATTAGAAACAAAAGTGACAAATCTCCAGCAGCTGGTGTGGGTGCGACCCTCACCAATTAACACAGCTGCTTTGAAAGACTGCAGTGTAGCCTAAATGCTAGAAAAAAATTCCGTACGTTTTATAGCTCCCCAAAGTGATCAAACAATGCAAAGACCTAAACACACATAATTACTAAATGTCGGTGCATAAGTGACTTTCATCAGTTTTGCACCTTAGCGTTAATGAACTTCTGTATTTTTGTTGAGAAGGAAACATACATGAGAAAACAGCCCACTTAAAATTCCTGCTTTTGAGAATTTAAGTTGTTTTTAAGTTTACCGAATAGGATAACAGATGTAATTTTCATGAAAGTCGGGGGGCGTAAAAAACAGGTTTTTGATGTTTTCTTTTTCTTCAGAATATGTAAAAAAAGAAAAGTCGACATTCTTCTTAGGGAACAGCTGCTGCGGTCTTATTAAAAACGAAAAAGTGATCGTAATGGCTGACGACAACACGAGTAAAACCAAACTACGGCCGCTGTAAAAAAATAAGCAAACAGAATGTACATCGAAACTTATTTATGTTGCAATGGTATTTCAAACATGGTCCCTAAGTTCCGCATCCAAGTGTGATAACTACAGGGCTAATTCTGTAACATGCCCGGAAGGAACAGGAATTATACAGATGCGTGATGCATAACCCGTGAACAAGACGGCAACCCAACCACAATGCCGCACTGAAGAATTATTCGATAATCACTGGCTCTCTGCCTTCAAATCACTCAAGAGACCTAGGTGTGCTATAATTTTTCCCATTAACGCTGAAAAGAGCACAAATGTTACACGCTGAACCATGAAAGTATCAGCAGAACTTGCGCTTTAAAAATATGGGCTTCATTTAATGTCAGGGAATTGATTTCAGAAAGCATTTCGTTTACGGCAGCTGGGTCGCACCAAAACGAGTTTCCTCTTAGCAACACTGTTTGTTTAACTCCACGTTATCCTTGGTAAAAAAAATGATAAAGACGGTTTTTTCTAATAATTTATGTCTTTCGCCGCTCACATATCTAAAAGAGCTTAGTTTTTACACGGCAACATGAACAAACATTGAGGCTTCGCACAAGAGAACAGGTAGTCCAGTTCAGAGTACAGTGTAACTGTGTTGAGCTCTCCCAAATTAATCTGTTTTTGGTGAAGCCACCCCATTTCATATATCTAGACTCATTGCGCCCAGGTTAATATCTTCTAGAACAAGAAGGGCAATCGTCCGGATTAAGGCCTCTTCTTAAGGTCATACAGTACTACAGCTGTCCTACTTTGACTGTGTTTTTGCTTGGTCCTCGTATGTGAATAAAGGGTTGCGTTATCTAAAAAAAAACTACGTTAAGCGCGACGCTTCGAAGAAGATGGCGTAAATCAGTGCTAGTTGTAAAATAGAAGTACTTAACTCATTCAGTCGAAAGGTGCCCTCCCGGTAAAAAACATTCAAGGGCTTAATGCGAAATGTTCGAAATAAGTTTTGTTGCAGCTTATTCTGTGTTTTAGCAAACTATTAGAGGGAGGGAGAGTAGCAAATATTGCTGTGTTCCGTGGAAGGACGCTTTATAAGCAGGAATATACGTTGCAGTAGTGGGTGTGGTAGCAGTTGCTACGACGAATGGTGTATAAAGTTGCATGCGGCAATTAAAATATACAGGAATAAAAGAAACTACCATACATACACGCACTGAAAGCTTGACCACAGTATTACTGCGAGTGCACATTTATCCCTTGCGGGTAATTTAAAGCTGCCCAGTGGGTTACATACAATTAGAGTGAATCTGAGCGTGCATCTCATGTCATCGTAATTCATATGCGCCTACAAAAAGCGTAGTTGTGAGAGCGCTAAAAAGAGTGTCGAAACGAGGCAGCTAAACAAGCTCAGTACAGACAAAAGACATTGTCGAACATCGCACACGAGGTCTTTGGACAACCCACGCTTCTTTTAAATCAGGCACGCCACAGGCACTGGTCTTTCTTGATTGGAAGTAACTTCATAGTATGCGTAGGCCAAACTACGTGTCACGCAATAGTGCTCGTTCCCATAAAGCACATAAACAAAACAGATCTCGCCACAATATGCTGATGGAAAGAAAATCCATTACATTCATGGGCGTGTAAATTTTGTCTAAGTTACTTCCGAAATATAGGTCGGAAACGGAGAAGCGAAATTGATGCTTCTGCATATATAACATTCATTTGTGCAATAGGTACAAATCCGTATACGATTTCGTACCTGCCTAGTGAAAGGTGCGGTACACAAATGATTTACTCTGTGACACTTGTTTCGGTTTCGGTTTCACAACCCTATATCATCAGACCGTCTATCAGAGCGTACATCATTTTGCGACGATAGGGTCAGCTATTTTACTTTCGACTACAACCACAAAGGCTGCATGCCCGCCCACCCCTCTTTAAAGTAATTTTATATTTCTTCCTAATATATAGTCTTTCCTGTGTAACATGCGTACGATATACTTTATAAGAATTGTATAAACATCTTTGAAAAACGTTTCCGCTCCCTCCGCGTGCGACCACTTAAGGTACTTTAAAAAATGCGCCCACACCTTAGTTTGGGCTGGAAATAAAATTTGACTGGTGTTTTCACGCTGGCGGGCCTCTCCAATGCAGCGACATAATTCGTCTTATTGCTTTCATGGTTTTTCATTTATCAGCATTTCTGATGGGGATAGGTTTTAATGTTTTGTGTTTCCTTAGTTTTAGCCAATTTTGTAAATCGCAATAGAATGAATAAAGTACCTTCGGCAACTTTATTTAAAATTTTCAAATAAGTAATAACCTAATATTTTGTTCCGAACAATAAACAACACTTGTATAAAAATTGCATAAAATGCACTTTCCCTGCACATGAAACCATTTTTTATTCATATTTTAGGTCCTAAATGTAAGCGCGGCCCCGGTAAGCGAGGTAGTTTGTTCTCTGTGTATCATACCGCGATTATTCTGTCACAATTGTGAAACCTCCGTTAGAACGTGGGCATAATCAAATTTAGTTTGATATCACAACATGTAATGGTATTTTTGTTCAGGATCACCAGGATGTAGTTATGTATGTTTCCACAAATTAATATACATGTATTTAAAATAAAGAATCAGTTTGCACAAAAAATTTGCCATCTTACAGTATAAAGTGCAGGAACTGATGACAGCTCTATTTCGTGCCCTATGTAAACACCCCTAAAATAGGATATCTTTATGGATTGTAAAAGTATACAAATAGAATGCATGAAAACCATACCTGAAGAGCAAACCAAAAATAAGGAGCGACAGAGGGAATCAAAGGTAATGACATTGGGGTTTTAAAGACAATAGTCATTCACAGGCATCTCAAGCTGAAACATTTTCGTCTGTGTTGTCTGACTGTCTGCCCCTTTACTTAGCCTTCTGTCAAACTCTTATTGAATACTTCAGTGAAACGTCAATATAGCAACATTCCTTCAGTAGAAACAACCTACAAGTATACTAAAGTTTCTTAATTTTGGTTCAGCAACAAACTAGTACAGTCGACGCGTAGTATATGAAAATCGCATAAACAAAATTGTCTCTTACTCGACACAATGATGAAAAAGTAATTGGTTTCCATTAAATCATTGTCAAGTTGTGCTCTACAATCGAAACACCGTTTTAGGGCAACACGAATAAACAAAACCGAAACTATTGCAATACCGATTTTGTTACTGACGCTATCTTCACCACCATCCGATCCAGTGGTCGCGTCGCGCTACCCCGAGCCAAAGGGCTTACAGGACATACATTTCTGCAATGAAATGTACGCCCTGCGCTACTGCCGCGCATTTTTTTTGCGGATTCGAATTCGTAAGTTATGTTCTTTTGGTGTTGGTTCGTCGCTTTTTCAGTCGGTGACAGTGAACCTACGTGCAGTATTGAAGGAACTAGTGAAGAGCGAACGCATTATCAATCGTCATTAATCGCGAAAATAAAAGTTCTCGAAGACGAGAGGGCTTAGCAGTGCCATGCCAAGCTGAAGCAAACCATCCTGTTTAGCTGCTAGGAAGTCGTGACTCTTAAAGGAAACTGCTAATAAATGAAACTGATGTCGCTCTCACATAGAGTTTTGTTTTGAACAGAGTGTGCAGTATTGTGATTATTTTGGAAAGTAATTATTTATATAACCTATGTGTGTACTGTTCGTGAAATAAAAAGTGAATGTGCGCTTGGAACAGGCATGAAAACAGGCACCTACCATGCGGGGGTTCCTCGAAACCGTATTACCACACACCGGACCGTATCATTGGGTAAAAGAAAGTGGTAGGTACCTTAGTACCGCTAGGGACCAACCAGTATAAAAGTGGGCCCACTTAAAAAATACATTTAAAATATTTGTTACCATGGCACATAAACAAGGCTGGTGCCCTGCCCTTGAGCTCATGGCTGTAGGGGTAAATCGAAACTGTTTCAACAAACACCGCGCAACCAGTGCAAGCGCGTAAAATATATTCCCTAAACCTCCAAACTGTGGATCGGGTGAGTAAAGGGGCGGGGGGGGGGGGGGTGAAGAAACTTAGTTTTAACCCACTCGGTCTCAGCGCCAAGAGCATCAACCGTACTATGAAAACATCACAAAAACTAAATTCAAAGTGAAAACCTAAAAAACATGATCCCCGAACCACCACGCGTTGTCCACCGGCGCAATAGAAATTTAGGCGACTTTCTGACTGACTTTCGTATGGTCAACCGACCATAAATGACAGGTTGCATGCCGTGTATTAAACCTCGATGTTAAGTGCGCCCACACATGACCACTACACTGCGTGCCTCTAGCACGGCTTCAGACTACTACGCAAATATAAAAGGTAACTTTAACAGTGACTCCGCTAAACTCGTATACATTCTCGAGTGCGCTGTTTGTAGGGAACAATATATCGGCCAAAGTGAAATTCCCTTCCGAATACTGTCCAATAATCACCGCTATCATGCAAAAAGTTCCCCTTTTTTGCCCCTGTAAAGACATGTGAACGGTCTCGGTCATGCATATGAACATCTTAAAGCAACAACTTTAGAAACCGCTTTCAATATCCATCACGACCGCGAGGTTCGGGAACCTTATCTTATTTATAAGTTTGGGTCAGCGACGCTTGGTGTTAATGAAAGTTACGAAAACTGATGTGCTTATCACGCGATTAAAATTGGCGACCTCATAATTTTTACCACATTGTTCATTAATACTACCTTTGAGTTTTGCAACATACCTCGGGGAAACTCTCCAAATACCGCAGCTTTATTAGACTAATGCGGGTCAACAATGCGATTTGTCTTGGGAAGGAGGCAGCGTTTCCCCGCCACTTAGATACGTTTAACCCCTTGTTGTCTATGGACCCCACCTATATCCTGTTCGGTTGCTAGCTCTTGTGCAATGCTATTTTGTGTACTGTGTCTATTTTGTCCATCCGCGGGGGCCACACCCAAAATACAATCCTCGTTCATCCCTGTGTAGATCCGACGGAGCCAGTCTCCACACCAACTGAATAACTTATTGTACACTTTTTCCTTCTTTTTGACACGGCGATTATCCAGTCTTCCCAACTGTCCGAGCTTGCAGCCCACGCCACGTACGATGGCAGGACATGTTGCAATCTTGAGAGCTGCGTTGTTAATATGACCTCTTTCTTTATGTCTCTCTCTCCTATCTTTTTTGTTGTCGTTGTTGTACCACTGGCCTAGCCTGACTGCATGTATACTCTCGTTTCCGAAATATTTTCTGCTCCTTCTCACAGTTTTCCGCAAAGCTATATAAGAAATGTGTTCCATATATAGGTGACCGCAAAATCATGTAACTGTATTCTGATGAAGGCAAGTCCCGTAGCCGTTACGTGAGTAAACCTTCTTTCTTATTGTTCTTGCTGAGTATCCGACTCTTTATTAATACTATTTCAGCGTGCATTGTGGGTTTATCTTTCTGTTTATATGTATGTATATATATATATATTGTTACCTGTCGGTGTTGAGTGATTATGACAAAGCCATGGAGCATATTCGGGATCTTGAAGGAAGACCACGATCCTGTAAACTTCCGGCTCTCGTTGCAATCAGTAAATACTGATATACTTAAAATAGGGTGACTACAATGTGTTCACTCGTATTCTATCCTAGTAACCTATTTTGGTGGAGTGTGCGAACTGGTTCCCCTCCGCCGCCCCAGATCTGCATCGTCACTCCTTGGACACAAAGGTATAGCTGGGGTTCCCAGCTCTACCAACCATTGCGGAGCTACGCAATGGGCGCACATATTCTGTGATAACAATGCATTAAGTCACTCAAACATCCCCGATAATGGATTTTCTTCCTATCGTCATCTCCCAGCCTCGTGACCCCGGTAGGTACTCCGGCACCGATAACATCGACGTTGACGACTGGCTGAAGATGTACGAACGCGTCAGCCTCCACAACAGGTGGCACCATACGATCATGTTAGCCAATGTGAATTGCTACTTAGAAGAGCCCGCAGTTGCCTGGTATCAGACAAATGAGGAGACCATCACAAGCTTGAACTTGTTCAAAGATGAGCTCAGCAAATTGTTCGGCCAGTCTACGGCTCGCCAAATTGCCACAAAAAACAAACTTGCTTCCCGAGCCCATTCTGCGACGGAACCGTACGTTTCGTACACACTAGAAGTGCTGGCTCTGTGCGAGAAGGTGTATCGCAATGTGTGTATGTATGTATATATGTATGTATATGAACCTATATATGTATATATATATACAAATATTCCATATATACAAATATTCGCTATATACAAATATTCCACACTCGGACGGCATCCGATCTGTCATCCAGGCATACAATGATGCCGCCCAAGACAACTGAATTGATGGTGAACCTCTCGGCGTACTTCTAAAGCTTGTCTTGGAGCTTAACAACTTTGAGTTCGACAATAAGCAATACGTGCAAATCGACGGGACCTCGATGGGAACAAAAATAGGACCCAAGTATGCTAACATTTTCATGGGCACATTGGAGTCGGAATTTCTAAGCAAGGCACAGCTTCACCCTCTTTTCTATCGGAGATTCATTGACGATATTTTCTCATTTGGTGCCATGGGGAAGAGGAACTTCTAACATTCATCACCGCTTTCAACAACGCCCACGAGAGCATTTCTTTCTACCACTCGTATTCCGCATCTGCCATCAACTTTCTCGATGGTTCAGTGAGGATATCGGACAACAAGCTTGTGACCTCAGTGTACAGGAAGCCAACGGACCGACACCAATACTTGCATTTCAAAAGCAACCACGTTAAACACTGTAAACTCGGCATACCATACAGTCAGTCTCTGCGTTTCAGAGGGATATGCTCTGACCCAGCTGACTTCGCCTCTAACTGTCAACAAAAAACTAGTGACCTAACACGACAACAATACCCATCGTCTGTCATCAGTGATAATAATAGGAAGTCTGAGAAACAGGACCGCCGCCACATGATAACTAACTCAAAAGCCAAATCTTTGAATACGACCCCGAACCTTATTCTAACATATGCCGCTTCGTCCTCCAGCGTAAACTGCATACTCAGAAAGCACCACAACATTCTACTTCAAAGCGAAAGGTTGCGAAGTGTTTTCCCTGAGCCTCTCCGCGTCGTGTACCGACATGCGAGAAACATCAGAGAGATTGTAACGTCATCTAAGGTAAATACCCCCAGTTTCACAGGCAGCGAACCCTGCAATAAGCCTAGGTGCAAACTGTGCCCCATGATTACTAAAGCCTCTGTCGCCACCAGCACCACGTCTTCATTCTCTTTCCAGATAAGAGGAAACTTTGACTGTGACAGCGCAACCATTGTTTACCTTCTTGAGTGCACCATATGTCACGTCCAGTACGTTGGTCACACTGAGAATCCGTTTAGAATGAGAATCAACAACCTCCGAGCACACATAAAGTCCGTACCACACCTTCCCCTATCTAAACATGTAAATATTCTAGGCCACCCTTTCCACGCATTCACAGCCACAGTGCTTCAGTCCAATTTCAAAATGCATTATGATCGTGAAGCCCGTGAATCGTACCTTATTTACAAGTTTAACACTGTCTTTAGCGGCATGTATGAAAACACAGGCCAATTGTCTTTCCTGTCCAATCAGGCACCGGAGAAGGCGGATGCAGCGAGCAACTGAGAAATTTTGTTCTGAAAAAGAAGCGTTCTTACTTTGGTGTTCTTTTTTGTGTACATATTGTACTTTGTACTGTGTCAGTGTATTGCTTTTGTGTAGTTGCCGTATCACATAGGCATCAGTGTACATAGATTTCACCATAGTACCCCTTGCTTTATATTTTTTTCTTTATTTGTATGAATATTATTCTGTGTCCTTTTGCACTGAACAATTGCTATCGGGTAGATAAAACCGCTTGTCTTTTCTGTGGTGATATTCTGTTTATAGTTTTTTCTGTGTGCCTGTATGCGGGTATGTAAAGAAATATGATCTTGCGTGAATGCTCTTCAAAAACTTCATGTGGCACTGTATATCTCCTTTTTTCTATGTGTTTTTAGCCTTATGTCCATTTATTTTCGGTATTTATGTGATCAAGCTTAAATTAGCGTTACTTTGCATTGTATTGTCCTTGCATTGCATGACCTCGTGGACGGCTGCCACGTTTTACGCAGGAAAATGTTTCCGCGATTTCACGCCATGTGAAACCACGTGTCGCTTGGCCTTTTCTTCGAACCTCTTTCATCCCCGCATGGTCGCTTGGTCTTTTCTTCGAACCTCTTTCATCCCCGCATTCCCCCCCCCCCCCCCCCCTCTGCGATTTTCCGCGCCCCTCCCGCTAATCCCAATCCCCCTCTTCCTTTACTCGTTTTCTTTTTTTCTTTTTTCCCTTTGTTTGTGTGTGTTGTTAACGATTGCTCTAGGCATCCGTAATTACCTGTGGGCTCTCCCACCCTTTTCTCCTCACCAGTCAATTTCCTCTGGTTCTTTGCATATTTTCTGTATTTTTGAAACTCTCACACCCTGCAGGTTGCCCTACCAGGCACCTGCCGCCAGAAACAGGTCAACAACCGAGCTAAAAGGATCCCCTCCTTAATTGTCACCTTCTTGCTTTCCCGTCGTGACTTCAGTAGCTTGCAAAGCTTTCCTCTTATCCTATAGCTTCGCCTGCCTTGATTAGGCCCCCTTTCCCCTCTGTTCTCCGGCAGCACTCCAAAGGCCCTCCAACCCCCCCTTTTTTTCGCACCTCTTGCGCTCTGCGGCTTCGTATGCTTTTTGGTGTCGCGTAGAGCCTACGTTTTATTGCTTGATACATCTTGCCCCGCCAACCACTGAAATGTATGTAAACCCAACTGATCTGCACTATTTGTATCTTTGAAAAAGACCGGCCCGCGGTCGAAACGTTAGAATAAATGTTGTTATGTTTTTCAGTTTGACTTCTCTATCGTATATACACATATATATATATATATATATATATATAGGTTTGGAAATGAGGGGCTCGTTAGGAAATACAGAAAGAAATGCCGGCAGTCTACAAGGCCAAAGAAGGCATAGGGGAATGGTTAGACAATTTTTTACCGTTAGTGACGTTACATTATTATTATTATTATTTTAATAATACGTGAGAAAGAAAGAAAGAAAAACACGCGCCCAGAGTGGGGACCGAACCCACGCCTTTCGATTAGATCTCGAATGCCTTACCAATTCGGCTATCTGGGCGACTGTGTTCTCCTTCGCTTTCTGGGGTATTTATATTTACCACAACTGTATCTGACGCTCGAGGGTGGTAGCCAGCGCCACTCAGACTACACGGGGAGAAGGGGACCTTCTTTTCAACCCCCGGGGCGTCACTCAAACGTCTACAGCCTGTCATGAGCGGGTCAACTGGCGGGGAACCCTCTTATGCTACCTTGGCATCAAGGCTGCCAGAACCGAGGCCCTCGCTAAGCTTTCGCATGATAATAAGGTTTGGAAATGAGGGGCTCGTTAGGAAATACAGAAAGAAATGCCGGCAGTCTACAAGGCCAAAGAAGGCATAGGGGAATGGTAAGACAATTTTTTACCGTTAGTGACGTTTCATTATTATTATTATTATTTTAATAATACGTGAGAAAGAAAGAAAGAAAAACACGCGCCCAGAGTGGGGTCCGAACCCACGCCTTTCGATTAGATCTCGAATGCCTTACCAATTCGGCTATCTGGGCGACTGTGTTCTCCTTCGCTTTCTGGGGTATTTATATTTACCACAACTGTATCTGACGCTCGAGGGTGTTAGCCAGCGCCACTCAGACTACACGGGGAGAAGGGGACCTTCTTTTCAACCCCCGGGGCGTGACTCAAACGTCTACAGCCTGTCATGAGCGGGTCAACTGGCGGGGAACCCTCTTATGCTACCTTGGCATCAAGGCTGCCAGAACCGAGGCCCTCGCTAAGCTTTCGCATGATAATAAGGTTTGGAAATGAGGGGCTCGTTAGGAAATACAGAAAGAAATGCCGGCAGTCTACAAGGCCAAAGAAGGCATAGGGGAATGGTTAGACAATTTTTTACCGTTAGTGACGTTACATTATTATTATTATTATTTTAATAATACGTGAGAAAGAAAGAAAGAAAAACACGCGCCCACTACGCTACAAATCCGGGACAGGAGTAAGTGCTACGAACGCGCCTTATGTCCTTGACTCATTCAAACTACGCCAAGAAGCTACTGATACAACGAAGGCACGCCAAGGTGAACGTCAACGGAAACGAAAAACTGAAAACTTTAGAGTGGGATGCTGAATTTCCCGTGGAAAGCTGTGGCGGGAAGCGCCACGCGCCCTGCAGCTCAACCAGCCCCGTCCGCAGCTCCTCTGATGCTGATTGTGACAGGATGCCCCTTCGGATTGGCCAATCAAAGAATCATCACGAGATAGGTTCTAGTTCAACCACCGTCGTCATGTTCCCGTAGGGGAACCGCCGAAGAAGAAGAAGAACGAGAAGACTGCCGCCGGATATCCGTTGCTTTTACAGACTTCTGTAGCCGAGAATGTTTTGAAACAGGTGATGAATGAACGACGCTGGCAGGATGCTCCAAGAGATAAAGATAAAAGGAACTGCACCACTATCCCTTACATTCACCCGATCTCACATAATCTGAAAAAGATTGAAAAGCGCGTTGACGTAAACGTTATCTTCTCGGCCCCTAAATAGCTATCGAAACTTTGCAAAAAAGTGAATGAGTGCTCCGTGTTCACCGATACTTGCACCACAAAGCATCGCACGCAGTTTGTGGATTGCTCGGAAGGCGTGGTATACTCAATGCCATTACATAAGTGCAAGAAGAGGTATATAGGGCAAACAGGACGATGTCTAAATGACAGATTATGCGAGCATCGCAATAATGTGAAGAAAGAAGATAAAGGAAATCTAGGCGCGCACTGTAAAGAATGTGGTTTCTACCCTGACCTGCAAAAATGCTCCATAATTCATAAAAGCAATAATCAACTGACGAGAGAGATAGTTGAAGCCTATGATCTCCTCTCCAACAAAGACGTATGCGTCAGCGGCCCGTCTGTCATGCTAACCGACAAAGAAATCGCCTTTTTATCTTGTTAGTGAACGTGATCCGTCGTGTTGGCTCGAAAAATGGATGTGTATCTTTCCTCTACCCCCTTCCCCCATGTGCATCTTCCCCCACCCCCTTCCTCTCGTTTGTTGCAACGGAGATATGTATTTAAGTATTTTCGTGCAATAAATCGCCTGTTGTTAGTCTGCGCTGTGTCCTGTCCACTTCTCGTCCTCGGCTACTTGCGCTGTTTAAAAGAAAGAAGAGAAAACAAAGCTGCGAAGAGGAGGGCGTATACATTGCTCTCAGCCGGTGCACCAATGTCAACAACCTTTACCTCACCAAAGCTGACGGAGACTACCGATTCTACCACAGAGACAACATCGACAAGAACATGATGGACGAGTTTCGGCGCCTCGAGAACCGCCGCCTACTCACCGTAACACAACAGCACTTGCGTGCCTTTGCCACCGGTGTGGACTTGGACGCGGAATTCCCTCTGGCGCTAGTAAAAACCAGATCACTCAACATAACGGCAACACAATGGAACCACACGGAACCGCCACGATGCTTCGGATCCTCATCAGGGTTCCCGAGGGGAAGATGGTGTAATTTTTTTTCTTGATTTACGGACGTGAGCCGACATGCGCCCTGGATACCATACTCCCTTACAACCGCGATGCCACAGAATACACACCGGTTTCACAAATGGCGCAGCCCGCCGATGAATGTCGACAACTAGCCCGTTCTTTTACAACTGCTGACCAACAGCGCCAGAAGCATCGTCGTGACGACTCTACCGGTCCTAAGACGTTTGATCCTGGTTCGCATGTGTGGCGTTGGGTGCCCTGCCCAACACCCGGTCTCTCCCAAAAATTGGTTGCCAAATTTCAAGGTCCCTACAAGGTCATTGCCTGCACTTCGCCAGTGAACTACCTTGTTGAGCCCGTTACTCCGTCCTCAGATCTTCGCCGCCGTGCCCGTGAAACAGTCCACGTTAATAGGCTCAAGCCTTACTACGACCCGCTGGTTTCGACATCACCCTAAGTCGCCGGTTGGCTCCTTTTTCACCGTGGGTGATTGTAGCCACGGTAATTAACATAAGCAATAGACGCAACATGCCATCAAGACATCGGGGTATGTGCCTCACCAAGCATAGCGCATATAGGATTATGCAGAAGCCACACTAGGGGATATGCACCAAAAAGGTGTCAGGGAAGAAGATGAACCGCAGGAAGTGCATGCGCCAGAAACGCGCTTTGTGATTGCAACGCTCATACCTTTGTTACCCATCGGCTTCGCTCCTGCAATTAAACCACCTCAACCGGCTACCGACGTGTCGGCTGTCTTCTTGACTATATATACATATATATATATATATATATATATATATATATATATGTATATATATATATATTGTCACGAAGACAAGGACGATGCAGTTGTCTTGAATGAGAAACACGTTTATTGGAGCGAACTTGTGCTCCCCTAACAACTCAAAAGAATACAGAGGCGGCGAAGCAGCGGTCAATAAAGTGACTTGCACAGGCGAGTGTCGTCGAATCGAATGCCCGGGCGTCCGCACTGCAGGCTTTTTATCTTTTGGCGCGCGTGGTTCTCGAAACGTCGATTCGCATCGAGAACATAGTAGATCCAAGAAGATTATTCTTGGCTGTTCACGTTAAATCGGAATGCTCTCCCTACCACAACAGATAACACATGCGGCAGAGAAAGAAAGAATGGAACACGCAATTCCCTTGGCGCAGAGATAACACAGACCGGCGCAGCCGGGCGGTAAAAGCAAAACACAAATAAACAAACCCAATGTATGGTTCGCGGGATTACCCCCCCTCTAAGAGTGCATCGACTCGATGCTAACATAAGCGGCAGTCCGAACAAATGAAAATAAAAGTTCGTCATCGTCCGTAGAAAGGTTTTAAGCGAACCACGTGGACGACTTCAGGCCGCGTGCGTCGTCGTGATGTGCCGGAGTCACCATCGGGGATCACTTCGTAGGTAAGTTGGCCAACACGTCGTAGAATCTGGCAGGGTCCGAAATACCGTCGCAGGAGCTTCTCACTGAGACCGCGTCGTCGGATGGGAGTCCAACCCACACACGATCCCCTGGTTGGTGCTCGGCGTCTCGGCGTCGGAGGTTGTAGCGGCCCGCATCCACCAGCTGCTGGTCCGTTATACGAACTCGAGCGAGCTGGCGGGCCTCCTCCGCACGCTGAAGATATCCGTGGACGTCGGCGTTGAGGTCGTCGTCTTCTACGTGCGGAAGCAATGCGTCGAGCATCGTAGTCGGCCTTCTACCATAAACAAGCTCGAACGGCGCCAGCTGTGTCGTCTCCTGGATAGCCGTGTTGTACGCAAACGTGACACACGGGAGCACTTCGTCCCAAGTCTTATGTTCAACGTCAACGTACATTGACAGCATATCTGCGATTGTGTTGTTCAGACGTTCTGTTAGTCCGTTCGTTTGGGGGTGATACGTCGTCGCTCTTCGGTGATCCGTGTTGCTGTAGCGTAATACTCCTTGCATCAGCTCCGCAGTAAATGCCGTTCCGCGGTCTGTGATTAGGACTTCCGGGGCTCCATGTCGCAGCACAACTTGGCTTATAAAGAACTTCGCCACTTCTTGTGCAGTCCCCCTCGGAAGAGCGGCGGTCTCTGCGTAGCGCGTCATGTAGTCTGTCGCTACGACAATCCACTTGTTCTGTGATCGTGACGTAGGGAACGGGCCTAAAAGGTCCATTCCAATCTGTTGAAATGGTCTCGATGGGACGGCGATCGGTTGCAGAAGTCCGGCGGGTCTTGTCGGCGGCGTTTTTCGTCGCTGGCAGTCACGGCAGCTCCGGACGTAGTGGGTGACGTCAGAGGTGAGGCCGGGCCAGTAGTACCTCGCCTTGATTTTTCCAATTGTGCGGGCTGTGCCCAGATGTCTGGAAGACGGGTCGTCGTGGCACGCTTCCAAAATTTCGTCACGAAGGTCCGCGGGGATGACGAGAAGGTAATTCGCTCTTGTTCCGGGGCTGAAATTCTTCTTCACAAGGACGGAGTTTCTCAGGCTGAAGGCTGGTAAGCTGCGTTGGAAGGTCCTTGGAACGGCAACGTTGCATCCCTCGAGGTACTCGATTATGACGCGTAAGTCGGGGTCGGCACGCTGCTGGGCGGCTAGGTCGCTCTCCGTCAGGATCCCGAAGAACGCGCTGTCTTCATCAGAGTCTTGTGCTGGTGGTTCGACGGGGGCGAGGGACAGGCAGTCGGCGTCGGAGTGTTTCCTGCCGGATTTATAAACGACTGTAACGTCGAACTCCTGCAGGCGCAAGCTCCACTGCCCAAGACGGCCAGAGGGGTCCTTCAAATTGGCGAGCCAACACAGCGCATGGTGGTCTGTTACAACCTTGAATGGCTTTCCATACGACGTGCGTCGACGGAGAAACCACGTAGTCCGAGTCTCTTGTATGAGCAGCGACGGTAGATGTGGTCGGCCTCTCCGCAGTGGTAGCACAGAGGACGATTATCCGGTGTTCGCCATACGTCAGTCTTCCTCGGCGTCTGGGTTTGTGCTACCGGGGGTCGGGCGGGCGACAGTGGGCGGCGGTAGGGCGGGGCCTCTTGACGACGTGCCTCTTGACGACGTGTTGGAGCAGGGCGGGGTCGGTGAACAGCCGCGGAGTACGTCATAGCTTGAGGCTCGCAGTGTACTTCGGATGCCACAGAAGTTCCCAAAGCATTTTGAACTTCTTCCCGGATCACGTCAGTTAGGCAAGCGACTTGGGGTTGCGGCGTCGTCGGGAAAAGTTTCCGCAGCTCCTCTCTCACTACTGCGCGGATGGTCTCGCGTAGGCTATCAGCCAGAATCCGCATGTTGTCGATGTAGTTCGCACTGGCCGCGCCAACAAAGTTGCGGTCATACTGCTTAGCACGCATTTCGAGAGCCTTCTCAATCGTGCTGGCTTCGGTCACGAATTCAGCGATGGTTTTGGGCGGGTTGCGGACAAGTCCAGCAAACAGCTCCTCCTTCACACCGCGCATCAAGAAGCGTAACTTCTTTTCTTCCGTCATTTTGGGGTCCGCGCGGCGAAAAATTTAATTCATCTCCTCAACGAAGATCACGACCCCTTCGTTGGGGTGTGGTGTCCGAGTCTCAAGCAAAAGCGCAGCTCGCTCTTTTCTCACAACGGTAGTGAATGTCTTCAGGAACTCCCTTTTGAAGTGAGTCCAGTCGGTCAAAGAACTCTCATGGTTCTCGAACCAAGTTCGAGCAGCATCTTCTAAGTAAAAGAAGACATGCCGGAAAGTTTCTTCGTCGTCCCACCTGTTGAAGATGCGGACGCGCTCCAGCTTCTCCAACCATTCTTCGGGGTCTTCAGCGGGGGCTCCCCGGAACGATGGCGGTTCCCGGGGCTGCTGCAGAACGATTGGCGACGTTGTTTCTTGCACCATGGTGTTGGTTGCAGCGTTCTTTTTCTTGGGCTCTTGTGGCATCAAACCGAACTCGGGTGGTAAATCTTGCAGGCGGGGGCTGGCTCTTGTTGGACTGGCTTGGCGGCTTCCCGAGGTTGTAGTGGGCATGAAGGGTGCGTACCCAGCACCTCAACCAGATGTCACGAAGACAAGGGCGATGCAGTTGTCTTGAATGAGAAACACGTTTATTGGAGCGAACGTGTGCTCCCCTAACAACTCAAAAGAATACAGAGGCGGCGAAGCAGCGGTCAACAAAGTGACTTGCACAGGCGAGTGTCGTCGAATCGAATGCCCCGGCGTCCGCACTGCAGGCTTTTATCTTTTGGCTCGCGTGGTTCTCGAAACGTCGATTCGCATCGAGAACATAGTAGATACAAGAAGATTATTCCGGGCTGTTCACGTTAGATCGGAATGCTCTCCGTATCACAACAGATAACACATGCAGCACAGAAAGAAAGAATGGAACACGCGCTTCCCTTGGCGCAGAGATAACACAGACCGGCGCCGCCGGGCGGTAAAAGCAAAACAAAAATAAACAAACCCAATGTAGGGTTCGCGGCAATATATATATATATATATATAAGACAGAAAATAAGGGTTGGCAGTCAAGAAAACCTCGGAAAACAAAGGGGATGTTGTGGTGGGTCATAGAAAGAGATGAAGAATTTTTTGAGGCGAAAAGAAAGTGGTGAAAAAATGCCCGCCGGGTGGGATCCGAACCCACGACCTCCAGAATACCGGTCTGGTGCGATAACCACTACGCTACTGGCGGGGGTGTTTCCCCATCACTTTCTCGGGTATATATGTTAAGTATTTTTGTTTCCTGCACTTGGGGGTGGTAGCCAGCGCCACTCGGACTACTCGATGTGAAGGGGACCTTCTTTTTAACCCCCAGGCCGTGACTCGAGTGTCTACGACATGTCGAGAGTGGTCGACCAGCGTTGAACCCTCTTAAGCTCCCTTTGGCACCAAGACTGCCAGAACAGAGGCCCTCGCTAAGCATGTAGCGAATCAGAAAATGGGAAATGAGGGGCTCCGTGAAATAAGACAGAAAATAAGAGTTAGCAGTCAAGAAAACCTCGGAAAGCAAAGGGGAGGTTGTGGTGGGTCATAGAAAGAGATGAAGAATTTTTTGAGGCGAAAAGAAAGTGGTGAAAAAATGCCCGCCGGGCGGGATCCGAACCCACGAAGCCTTATTTTCTGTCTTATTTCACGGAGTCCAAGATTCCAAGGGCTGTGAGTACACTTGTGTTTTGCATCGCCACAAGGAGGTTGGAGAAGTGGGGCTGCGATAAAAATATTCGACACATACGCTGCCTGGTTAATACCAACCGGTGGACTGATCCGCAGGCACACATGTGCGTATTTTTATTTGTTCTCTCTCGTCACACCAACTGAAGATAAGGTCGACCAAAGAACCACTTCATAAGATTGTTGAAACGGGAACCCTTGTAATTCAACAAAACACTCTTAAGCTACTGCCGTCTTCCCAGCAAAGTAACATGAGTGGATTATGAGTCTGAGTCAATCCCGCCGCGCTGTTTCCTGCCATGGAGGAGCTCCTTTCCCGCTGTGTTGCCGTCGCCGTAATGCCGCAAAATGCGAAAGTCTCCACATTGAGGAGCTCCCCAGACATCTCTGGGGGGTAAATATTTCCAGGTGGTCAACATTCACCGTCTGTCTAACGATTAACCTACAGTAGAACAATTAGGAATCCTGTTTACGAGGCCAAGTAGAGTGAGCCAGGAAGCCTTGCTGCCGTCACCGAAGAGAACCTCCATGCAGCGATCTCGGCCACCCCTTTCGAGAGTCCCGAAGCTCGACGCTCAACAAGCTAGTGCTTGGATTGTACAAGTGCTGAGTCCCGGAGGCATGGCGCCAAATACAGACCTCGAAATTCCTGCTATGTCCGTGAAACAACGGCACTATATATTGAATTCTAGGGCATTCTAAGCCCGCGGTGCCATTTCCACGCTGCTAGGCTGTCTGTCCGGATCCGCGCTTGCATGCTGTAGTAACACTTTCCCCAAAATAGGAAAACTGTTAGGCGAAAAAAACCGCCACGACATTCACAAATCACTGCTGAAAGTGTAACTAAAATCTGCAATAGCACAAAGGTGTTTATCAACACGACCTACTATAAGCGCAGTATGTTCTCTTAAAGGGACAGACAACCGATTTTTGTCGAGTATATATTCTCTATCCCAAATGAAAGGGCATCACTTAGAGCCCCTTGACGACAAACGGTTTTGCTGATAACGCCCTAGAACTTTTAAATCGAAATTGTTAGATCTTAAGTAACAAAAGCTTGATCAGGGCTAGTTGGTTGAACATACTGAATAGATTTGAGGCGCTAAACAACGGGGACGTGTTTCTTTGGTCCCCGTTGTTTAGCGCCTCAAATCTATTCAGTTGTTAGATCTGCAAGCCGTATGTGTCCCTCCCAAAAATGATGCTGGCAACCATGACATAGAGTAGCTCGGCAACATACTTTTGTTTGCATGCGAAATAAAAAAACGATATTTAGAAACTTGTCCCCAGCTAAAAAAGTTTGAATCGTAGGCTTTCCTGTTCTGTTATATGTTTTTTTTTTAATGGAACGGTCTATTGTTCACGAATGCGCCATCTGTTGGGATAGAGGATAGTTAAAATCTGGCTTCACGTTGTGGAGGTGGGAATTTCGACTAGCCCCCCAGGCGCATCGTTTTTTTTTAAGCTGCCGTTGGCGTATTTGGAAACTAAAATCAAATATTTTGGCAGAACAAAGGCCTCTGCCTCAGGCAGAATTGTCAAAGCTCCTTCACTGGGTCTGTTTACTGAACGCTGCTGTTGATTCTGGGCGCGGTGGCTCAGTTAGGCACACTGAGAGCTACCCAGCGGCGGCGGGCGGCGTGTCTTTAGAATTTTCAAAATAATGTATAGAAATACATAAACAATTTAATCTTGTGCTAATACTTCGGTTAAAAGGTTCGCAATACGTAAATAAACGTTTCAGCAGTTACAGTAGCTGCTAGGTTTGCAGGTCACGTGACAGGAACACATATTGTAGTGCCACGTTTTGACACTAGGAACCGCCACCCTTCAAATTTCAGAAACTTTGCTGCCAAATTAAAATTATTTCCGCCGATGTGTTTAGAAATTGCGTGTGGTTAACGGGCCATATAAAACGCCGACTTTTACATGAGCTAGAGAACATACACGCGAAAAAAATTGGTTGCTTGTCCCTTTAAATTATTCTGTTGAGCGCGTACAAATCATTGCAAAAAGCTTGTAAAACTTCTAACTATCAAACCTACAAAGCGTATTTGCTCAAATGGCTCCAGTCTGCGGAGGAAATAACCGTTTTAGCCGAGTTCACAAAAAAAGTGAACACCATGACCTCGTAAACACAAAAATTTAAACTCCAGTGAGATAAGCGTCCAAACACCATATTGTCATAAATCCCGCCTTGACGTTATAGCACCGTTCCTCAATCATCTACTTGCCTGGGTGTCAAACCACAACGAAAACTCAACCAAAAACCACAAAGTAACCCACTTTTTTGCGTGCCGGAACGGTGCCGTGCAGAACACATATTTTCCCTCACGTTTGCACAGAAACCGAGCCGGAACGAATCAATCGGATTGTTTCCCGAGGGGTTTCTAGAAAGGTAGGGGAAATGGTTCTGAGAAGGGTTGCAGTGAACGGAAAAATGTGTATTGTGTCCGACGAACCTCCATATTTTTGCGGTCTTTGGCATTTGCACATTCTCCTGTGCTATCACTCTGAAATCACGAGAAAATTTGCTTTTACGCAGACGAAATTGGCTCCAATCGAAACATTTAAGTTGGTTGGACTATAAAGCTGTAAACGACACCCACCATGATTCCCCATGCGACGTCACTTGAATTCACGCAACTGAAACCTGAGACCCTGCCAGCCCAACTTGGCTTTCGCGGTGGAAGCGTCCCAGACGCAGTTTCGATGGCAGAAAGAAAACTTAGAGGAGCGTATTGCATAGGGGAAGGAGGATTGCGGCACGCGCGTCTACGGCGTCATCTCTGTGACGGCCTTCCCCTCACTCTTGTTTCTTGCGTCGCCGCCGAAGAGCTCCCCTTCCACCCTCCGCCGGCTCAAACGCTGTTCTGTTCGCCGCTAATTCAAACCGTGTGAACGGCGCTATCATTCATTAGCCAGTTTGCACTTCAGACGAGCGCTATGAATGAGCGCAGTTGCTAGATCACCTCTTCGTCAAGGAAACGGGCGTCGCCCTGCTACTCTATTCGGGACAAGCTTTGATTTTTAGCTGTGCCGGGAAACTCTTTTCTCAGCCTGGGACTTTTCTTCTGACGCCAACACCAACATTTCGTGGGCTGGTAGAGCTATACTGCTTCGCAGTAAAAGCAGGGTAGTTTTTGGGTGATGAACACCTGAACGCTATAAAAAGTCTTCTTTTTTTACGTATTACGTCGTACGGTTCTTTCTAGCGTAAGATTGACATCTCACCCTGAAATTAATAAATACGTGCTGGATGAATAATTTTATAGTTATACAAGGGTTTTCGAAATACGTATTTAAACCGGTAATGGTGAAGGAAGCAGCCAAACTGAAAGAAACAATGAGCGATCGACTTGCTTGATTCGAAGCAATTTCGATGGCTTTCTGTAATGCATTCTCTTTTTTCGGTGCCGTTCTGCAGCCTTGGAGTGCCAGCGACGAGTACAGCTGCTTGAGAATTCTGAAAGCTATCTTTAGTAGAATACAATCGTTGTCACCTGTTGCTGTTGCTGTCACCAGAGTTTATAGGTTGTTGCTGAGTTATTACAGCTATTCCTGCTTTCCAACCAGTCTGTTCGCACGTGGAACGTGACGAGAATTAAAAGTTAATAAAAACGACCTGCCACAGTTGATAGGTGGGGTAAACGCAAATGTCCGGCAGTTTCCCACTGGTAGCACTGCTAATAATCCCGTGTTATAGGTAAAACGCTGTTCAAACTATTCATAAATGGAAAGCGCAACAAAGCAACCAACGGTCTTTTAAGTGGAAAAGCTGTACTTCTCTCATACAGAAATAAACGTGCGTGCGCGCACGCGTGCCTGTGCGTGTTCGTGTGCGTATATGTGTTTGTGAGTATGTGGTAGCGTGCACGTGTGCGCGCGTGCGTGCATAGGTGCGTTGGTGCTGACATTTGATGGTACCATAAAAGAGGGCTACCGCACAGACTCTGGCGATCAGCAAAGTTGCCTTCCCATCAAAAAGAATGCCCTAGGGGGATTACTTGGAGAGGAGGTGCATCCCGTTACTGGTGAACGACGGGAATTACCAGAGGGCGTCACCGCTGCAGTAACTAGAGCTGTTTCTGTTTTACACAAGAAAATAACTGCGGTCTCTGACACAGCAGGACTACGAGCCAATGAAAAATAAAATTTAATATATAAATCAACCAAAAAATAAATATAAACACGCCGCCTCATCGAGTATTGCTTTCTCACTGACACGTAAGCAGCCTAATCCCGGCAGAAGTTGGGTTTTGTATCAGGTATGGTTGCAATCGTTGGCCTCCCACGCACCGCATTTAGGAATAGAATGGTTCAGTTTAGATGGCGAAGTTAAATTTTACGCCGCGGCGCCCTACCGACAGTTTAAAACTAAGTGCCGTGTTCAGGTACATGATTACAATGTGATAGTTGCCCAAGTAAAATTTAAAAAAAAAAACTACATTGTGTATTAGTTTTTACACTGCCGTGCCCTACTGATGGTTTAAAACGAATTGCCCTGTTCGGGTGCATGATTGCAACGTTAAAAAGGGGCTGACAGAACATTTCGCAGCGCGTTGTCGGCATCTCAAGCGCGTACCGAAGTTTGAAGAATGCTTCGTCTTTATCAGAATTGCCAATCAGACCACAGGGGAAACAAGGAAACAACCGAAGCAAAAGAGATTGTGCGTTTAGGGGACGACTGCAGCAGTGTTCCTTTAATCTCACGGACTGCGAAGGAAATAATTTAAGCGAAATACGTGTTTGCAGTGGGTGGTTAGGGAGGGCGGATTAAGTGTAGGGCGTTTTATGTCTTGTTTGTCTGCTTTTAGGTTGTTGTCAGTTTACCTTGTATGTCGAAATATTTTCTGTGTCTAGAAATTATCCGTTTGGAAGTCAGCGCCACGTACGTTCCCTACTTGTCCTTCTATTTGTTTTTATTGCGCTGTAGCTTTAGTGTTTTTCAAAGCCTGGAATTTTCATATTGATTTACAGATAGAACACGCGCAGACGTGACGCGGTGGTGGTGGTGTGAAAGTGAGGTTGCTTTTATCTAACTGCAATCATTTGGAAAAAAACTACCAGCCTGATGTACTCGTTCTTCATAAATGAATATTCCTGGAGCGGCGCTTTGTTTCAAACTAGAGAACAGTCGTTCAAGGGAGGCAAGTCTTTCGTGCGATAGCCCTATCGTTTGAAGCGTTGAAGCTAGGTGTTTTTTTTTAAACAGCACTCTATTGTACAAAGACTCTATACATGCTTATGTAGGTTTCTTTGTTTTCGCAGCCTCTATCCTCCCCTATACCCCTGATTTCGAGTGCCAGAACAGCCAGAAAAGACGTCACCCGCTTCACCGGCCTTTACGCAGAAATGAAATGACACCATCGTTTTCTGCGAACATTCACGAATGTCGTACGATGGACACCGGAATACGGCCGTGCGACCCAAACGTTTAGTGAAAACGGTTAGGAGAAGGGGGATATATTTACACAAACAAAGTCGACTGGCGCCGAAAACGTGTGCTTTAGGTAGGTTCCTGCAAACATGAAAATGTTTTTTTACATTCTCCTAGTAAAAATCGCTCCCTTGTCTTCGGCGTTTGTGATACGTTGACATTTTCGTCTTCTGAATAATGTGCTTATTTTTTTCCTTTGGGTGAGTAGTGGACTTTTTTGCATTGAAGACGTCGTATGCGGGTGGCTTGGCGTTTCCGTAGTTTTTTTTTTGGTGTGGCTAGTAATAAAATTCTTGCAAACTGTGTTATAACGTGTTACTAATGATACTTGCCAAATATGGGGCTGATTTCTCTGAATATTAGGGTCTTGTTTTAAATTAACCACATGGTTTATATAGAGAACAGATTTAACTTCAGCTTTTTAACGTCTAGTCACTTTTTTTTGAATTCCCGCTAATAAATGAGTAGAATAGGCACACGTGTGGTGGGCTGCTTCCGGACTTTCACATAAAATATCTCGAGGGTTTCAACGTGCCCAAACTACTATGACTATAAGGAGCGCAGTAATGGAGGAATTCTGAACTTCTGGGGGTCCTTTACGTCGCGAAAACATCGGCAGGGGATAATTCTTCATTTTGCGTTCATCAGAAACACGCCTACTGTGTTTGGGGTCAAACAAGCATGTTTAGGCTCAGTAGCACACCCCACTGCGCACCGGGAGGCTTGTAGCCGCATATACTTCCTACCGCGTTTCATGTGTGTTCAACGCATTAGTATTTGATTCTAGTTTCATCTGATTTAATACTAGATGTTATTTATTCTATATTATCGCACGTGTTTGTGTTCCATCTAGAGGTTTCAATGCCACGTGATGTATTTTTGATCACCAATATTTCCCTCTGCTGTAGAGTTTACGTGCCTCCACTGGGACAATAAAATGACTGTCGGTTTTGTTCTTTGCATGTCTCGGTACTGCACTCCTTAACGCGGTTCACTTCATTTTAATAAATACTTCACTAGACCCTCGAAAACACCAGTATTTGTGGCAGAGCTTTGGGTGCCATGAAATGCTCCGCGGAATGCTTAAACATGCCGTGCTTCAAGGGTATTCCAAATTGGAAGACATACTTCGTTTAATGCCAGAAAAACCGCCTCCCCTCAGTAGAGTGCTTGACAGCACGAAATACTCTGCTAGATTTTGGAAAACGCTCCGCACCCAGACGGAGCAAATAAAAGAAAATATGCTCCTCTGATTGCCCGCGGTTACTCTCTCTCCTAGGGGAGAGAAAGTTCTCACTCTTAAGGGAGAACTTTCTAAACTAAACTCCATATACAAAATGCGCTAGAAGAAAGCCATTCACTTCCTAACGGGATTATTTCCGTTTGGTATGTAGAGGCTGCCTTTTCTGTTAGGAGTCACAGCGACATCGCGCTCATCGAGAACAGAGAAAGCTTTCATTTTGCACACGGGAACATTAATTTGAATAAAATGTTTTATTGGTTTTCACTTGAATTCAAAATCGTGAACGTTCTTGTGTGGTAACTCCTTCTCCACTTCTTGTAGAACATTGTTCTGTATCAAAAATCATCACGTAAGACTCACACTCCTGGCACGTTATTTAGGGCATCACCATAAAGTTCGCAAGTTAAAAGAGGTTGCTTTTTTGAAGGTATATTTGAGTTATTTTCCAGGGGCAGTGCACCTATCAGAGATATAAAAACCTCCACGACGACTTCAACGGTGACGTTAATAGGTACACGTGCCTAAAACGTTCGGCAGCACAGGCCGAACGTCCTGCCTTTATTACAAGAGAAGTTTCTTAAAACAGTGTAATACAAACGGTATAAGTGACTCAAGTATCGTATGTGCGGCATTTTTGTTTTTTTCTTTCACGCCCTGCCAGGACAACGTGCTTAGATATAGATATATAGGCGGCCGTCGTACTATTTCTCCCCCTGACACCACAGTTTGTTGTATTTGTATTGTATTGTACTTCTTGATATTGTATTTCTTTGTATGTAATGGTATTGTACTTCTTTCCGCTTCTTTCACACCTTGCTTGGCCAACCCGCTTAGATATGTCAGTACCTTTGCAGGGAGTCCTTTTACATCTTTATACCTAAAGACTCCAAACTTGTTTTCTGTACAAATATTTTTAAATCTGGGCATGGTTTGTCAAAAATGAAACGGACGGGAAGAAATGATGCGTTCACGTATAATCGTCCCTATCAAATTAGCGAAAATATTCGTCGCCGGCAGATTTAACGCTACCACATCACACAGATGTAGGAACCTCTGTCTAAAAATCTTGCAACAAATACAGACGTAGAAACGCGTGTTGACAAACATTTCACGTTTTGCTAGTTAAACTGTTATCTAATCGAAATGTCCATTTTATAGCTTCTAAATTCCCTCGTAGATGCTGTTTTTCGATCACACACTGGTTCAGATGAGGAAGGCTGCTGATGCACTTCAGTTTTAAATACGAAACAGAACACATTTTCGAAGAGACGTTTTTTCTCAAATATTAGTTAGGGGACCGAGAGCAGAAGGGAGGGGGTGAAAGAAGCTGAGTTTAATTTCCTAATAACGGGTTTTCTAAATAGATTTGGGACTTCCTGCCCAACACGCTAGAGAGATACAAAACAATTCGAAGTCAGACGCGACCAACGATAAGCTTTCAAAAATGCATAGTAAATTTATTTGTCCAACATATGCAATTTACAAAGTATAGCTCAATATTTTTCTGTGTTAGGCAATGTTCTTTCTGTTATACTTATCTAGAGTTGTAGAATGGAATCAGAAGTACCTGAGTGGTGTTGGTTTATTTTAAAACGTAATGGTGTGCTTTGAAGTCGTCTAGTTTTTTTACATTCCTCTAGAATTGGATAACGTTTTATGTCTTTCAGAAGACTGGCTTCCCCTGACTTCGGCGACTCCCCTACTATGACCTTTTTTCTTTGTTATAAGAATTGGGATTCGTTAAATGTGACAGAATTTCATTTTCATGTACGAGATAAGTAATTATAAAAGATATTTTGATAGGTTGTTGAGCTTCCAAATTTGAAAAAATAAATTCTGCGAAAGAGCATCAGCGGGTCGTTATGAACAAGTCGTAGCGCAGCTCATGACGCTGTGCTGTTTCTTGGAAGAGCGTTAGCATACGAATTTATTCTGTGCTGCGTAATTTTCGTAAAGGCAAATAAAATGTTTTCTTCTAGCAGCCCGGCCGTTGTTCCTATGAGGGCAGGTTAACCTCGGGTGGCGAATAAGACTTGTCTGGTTACTGCGTTCAACTGGGAAAATGTTTAAGATATTTTTCCTAACCAGGTGGTGTCAAAATGCTGCTACATTGCAGTGTCCACATCGAGTAAATGGAGCCTTCAATAGCTCCCCGGCAACACCGTAGTATAACCGATTATACCCAATTGCAACAGTACAAAAAAGGGCCAACCGGCAAAAAGAATTTTGTCCACCCGAAGGTGGAGAGAAATTAACGGGAAAAGCTTTCTTGCGACCCATCGCCAGGGGAACGAGCCCGGGGGGACCCCCCTTGTCCCCCCTAGGAAAAAGCCGGGTAGGGTGGGTTGCTGGGAACGGGAACTTGGACATCGGGATGGGTTATGGGAAGAAGAGTGGGAATGGGGGGAGCAATTTTGCTCCAATCCTTTTGTCTGACTATCTTCCAAGACTGATTGCTCAGCGAGGGCATCAGACAGTGCCAATTGCCAAATATGCGGTCCCTGCCACGGGTTACCGCTCACCCATAGGGTCCGATTACTGTGCCCCAACCGTCGGAGACAGGAAGCACCCTATTTGGTGGCGACGGCCGGGCCCCCTCCCGACCCCCAGCTCAGCGGCCGATGCGTACTAACGTCCTTGACCGACGGCCCCGCACCAGGTACTCACGGATCACCAGTGACGCTTTCCACTATACACGGGTACTTGCAACACCTGCTTTTCACGGTCTCCGGACACCGGAAGTTTGTATTCGAACGGTGCCTCAACGGCCCGTTCGCAAGGTCCCTCCGGCACATTGGGACTATTCTTATGTCCTCCTCTTTGCCTACTCGGTCGCTCATAGGAACAAGAGTCTTCGGGCATTGCCTTGCATATGGCAGAGGAGATCGGTCCGGGCCTACTAGCCGTTACTAAGCCAGGAGAGTTTCCCCGGTCGGTGTACTAACCTCACCTTTCCCCGTTTTCCCCGTGCGGGACACCAAGTAGCTCGTGAAAGTACGTCCCAGTGGCATTTGGGTGACGAGGTTCGCATGCGCCTCAGCTAGAGAAGATCAGTCTATAGGCTCCTCGCAGCAAGGTTACAGGGGGGCGTGACCCCCCCCCGGCCCCATACGGACTGTAAAACATCTAGCCCCCTTGACGTTCGGTTACAGGGGTCTGTCACTCCCCCCGACATATAGCGATCAGGTCGCTGGCCCCACCAAAGCTTGCGGTTACAAGGGTCGCGAGTCCCCCGGCCCGTAATGGTTTCCCGAATTTAATCGGTATTCCCAATACAAACGAATGTACGCTGACCAGCACTTGCTACTTTGCAACGTGACTTGCCGGCCTCCTCTCACGCTGGATTACAGGGGTGCGTTACTTCCCCCGGCCACAGAATGTCATAGTTGATCGATCTCGACACGCCTTTTTGCTTCAACCGCATTTCCAAGTGCCGGGCTGACACCCGACCTCCGCGTATGACCTGATTCCAGTTGACCAGGAACCTCCGCTGTGGCGGCCGTTTTGCACGCTCCGTGGGCAGGAATTGTGCGGCCTCCCCGATTCCTCGAGGAGGTCTCGTGGAATTACCGTACTTCCACGCTCTGGCCCCTATGACATTAGGTTACGAGGGTTTGTCACAACCCCCGGCCTGCAGACCAGTTCGCAAGTTCCACAGAACGAGCCCCAAGCTATGGTTACAGGGGTGTGCACGCCCCCGGCTCAGTAGTGGTCTACCCATTGCTTCAGCAATGGTACGCCAACACTACGTGCGAACTGTACCGCATGAGCGCAGTGATTACGTCGCAACATTGACCCGCTGGCTTCCTCTCACGCTGGATTACAGGGGCGCGTTACCACCCCCAGCCTTTGGCCTTCTCCCACACTGGATTACAGGGGCTCGCTACTTCCCGTAGCCAAGAGAGTCATAGTTGCTCCACAAATACCATCTTTCGAAATACAAGGGATCCTCTGAGGAACTCCCAGTGGCTCTGCACTCTCGCCCCCAAGACTGAAGGTTACAAGGGCTCATCAAGTTCCCTCGGTCAGCAGGCCAGTTCGCAGTAAAGGCCCCTTCCATGCTCCGGTTACAGAGGTTCGCTACACCCCCGGCCTCATTGTGTGTACCCATGCTTCCGCATGGCACGATAAAACGAACTGTACCGCATGTACTTCTATGACTTCGGTTACAAGGGCTCCTCACCTCCCTCGGCGATGATATCGGCTCGTGTTTATAGGCCCCTTCCTAGCTGCGGTTACAGGGGCTCGCCCCTCCCCCGGCCTCATAGTAGCGCTCACATTGCTTCAGCAACCGTGTGCCACTATAACACAAGCTGTACCACTTGGTGCAGTTGCACTTCGAGCATTGACCCCCCGGCCTCCACCACACTGGATTACAGGAGTGCGTTACCGCCCCCGGCCGAAGAGAATCATACTTGATCCACAGAAATTTGCGACCGCAAATTTTGATCGAATTACCATTCCAAGCAGCAACCTCGGTAGCCACACAGGCTGTCCGGGCCGCGTATTCCCAAACCATATCCCGTAGGGGCGCAAGCCGACCACGCCCTCTAAGCACGCGCGCAGCCAATGAGGTTAAAAAAATTGCAATTTTTTAACCTCCTTGGACGCAGCACCGTGACGTCTCTACCTATATGTGCGCGACTTCATGCGAGGTGGATTTTTTCTTTTTTCCCCCTCCTCTCGTTTCGGCTGCTTTGCGGGCGGCCGATGGTTTCGCTCCGTGGGTGGTGCTGGACTGCGGCGCTGGGGAAGCTCACGCACATGTCATAGAAGTTAACCTTTTGTACCTGAGCCCCTGATCTCTCCGCGCTCTTCTTGCGTGCCTGCAAGTTGACGCTGACCTACGATCGTGTTCCTAGATAAGCGCTCGGCTCGGTGCTCGAACTGCGCCGAGCACCGAGCCGAATCGTGTTTTGAAGTGTGTATATAGTGAAAGAGCACCCAACGCAATCGTATACCCTTCTGTGTGGTGTAGAATGAGCTTTCAATGAGGGTGTTTGCTTTCCAGAACGTGTAGAATTGCCACATGCGCGTGAATGCGTCCATCCGCGCGCACGCACTTCGAGCACCGGGCCGAGCGCTTATCTAGGAACACAATCGTAGGTCAGCGTCAACTTGCAGGCGCGCAAGAAGAGCGCGGAGAGATCAGGGGCTCAGGTACAAAAGGTTAACTTCTATCACATGTGCGTCAGCTTCCCCAGCGACGCAGGCCAGCACCACCCACGGAGCGAAACTATCGGCCGCCCGCAAAGCAGCCGAAACAAGGGGAGGGGGAAAAAAGAAAAAAATCCAGCTCGCATGAAGTCGCGCACATATAGGTAGAGACGTCGCGGTGCTGCGTGCGAGGAGGTTAAAAAATTGCAATTTTTTTAACCTCATTGGCTGCGCCCCTGTTTAGGGGGCGTGGTCGGCTTGGGCTCCTACGGGATATGGTTTGGGAATACGCGTCCGTGCCTGCGTCCGCATCACGCATCGGTGTTCTTGGAAGGCACTTGGCCTCAGAGTGCCTGGGAGTTGCTCAAGCTCCCATGGGCGTTGAATACCCAATACAGTGGGCCTGGCACACCACTGACTCCTGCCATTGCGACGGAGCAAAGCAGGACAGCCGAAACCGACCGACACAGCCAGTCCGCCGGCAGGGGGGGCCACGTGCAGGCCGGCAGTAAGATTTCCCCCCTTGCAGTGTCCACAGTGAGAACAATACGAACGTCCTTTTCTTTTTACGCCCCACTTAACTCGTTTTTTGCCTTCTCTTTTCATGCCATATTACTTTCGGCTGGTGTATGGTTGAATAAGCAACAAACAAGCATGCAATATTATCTTTGGCGTTAGTTCTGCTTGGTCTTTTTAGTCAATGAGAAATAAAAATTCAGTATAAACGGTGTTAGTGTACTGCACTGTCTGACTAAATTGGGTGGAGGTAGCTGTTCATCTCCCGTATCGGGAGCAGTAAAGCTGAACCTTGTGCAAACACTTGTACTATACCGTGTATAGGTGTGGTCGCCGATCGGCTTATATCTGTTTATATCCCAACCAGTTTATATCTTGTCTTAACACAAGCGCCCCGCTGTGCGGATATGCAAATGAAACTCAGATTCTTTCACCTCCTTCCTGAGAAGACCTCGGTAAATGAAATATATTTAAGATACCTATTACAATATTATTAAATATTTAAATGTACTTACTAGTATTATAAGTTTTATTACAAGCGACATGTGATACTTAAAAATATTAGGTGAAAAGTGCTTATTCTACAACTGGAGTAGTTATTCTCGTATCCAATAGTTAACACGAATACAAGCAAAGCATACGTAAACATGATGACTTGTTTGATTTTCCGTGTGGAAGATTCTGCGATTTCTCCAATATAACTTTCCGAAGCAACATTGCAAAGGGGGAACTACTCGTGTATTAGTCAATAAGCGGATATTCTAAATTTTTTGTCACGGATTGCGGAGATACAGCTTTGTGCATATACCTACATATTTGTGTGCACCCATAGGCATAAAATAAAAACGTCAAAATTTAGCAAATATATGTCTGCATTTTCGGAATACCCATCACACGTAATGATGTATTTCCGTATGAATTGTGATACCCGCATAAGAAGGCAGACCGCAGACATGACTCCTGCAGCGCCACTTCAAAAAGGAGGAGCCAGGAAGGAATTACTATAGGCAATGACATTTAGGCTTTTC
Source organism: Haemaphysalis longicornis (assembly GCF_048455015.1). NCBI lineage: Eukaryota > Metazoa > Arthropoda > Arachnida > Ixodida > Ixodidae > Haemaphysalis > Haemaphysalis longicornis. The sequence continues at coordinate 78,019,097 of NW_027526445.1, read as the reverse complement.
TAAGATGCATTTTTATGTCGTGCTATGTAATGTGATGCAATCTATTAAAATATCCTCGCAGGTGGTACCCAACGCTTAATTCTCCAATTTCCCTCAGAGTCTGCAATGAGTCCGCGCTTTTTTATTGTTGGGCAGTTTAGACCCCAAATTATGACACACACAATTCAAGTACAGCTACTCCCATTGAAACAGGTCACGCGCCAGCACTACTTGCCGCATCGCGGTGATTGCCTTTAGTTAGGAAGCATAAAAGTATTTGCTTGGAATATATGCGCCGAGGAGTGTGCACTAAATAACATCTGCAATATGCACAAGGGTATGTCGCCATTATGCATTGTATTTGTAAATATTATACCTTGTTATCGATGATCAACTTAATAAATTGTGGATAACTGATGCTAATAATCAACTTTGCTTACCGATATTACCAACAAAAAGACGAATGCATGAATCTCGGCTTCGGGCTCGACGCATCGTTCAATGCTTTTGAACACTTCTGCAATATCGGTTCAAAATCCTTTTTGGTATCTAGTGGGACGGCTGGTAGTCTGTTCTACAAATAAACGTCCAGGAAAACATTTCACGAGCCAACAACATGGCTAGATGAGTCCCTGAGTGCTGGTTATAATTGGAAGATCGACAAAGCCTTTTTGTACACCCACCTTTCTGGCGGGTAGGGCACTCCAAGCGAATTGTAAGTTAAGCGTAAGGTCGAAAATCTTTCTTAGTAGCGACATAGCCGACGACGCTTTCTCCTTTTCCACTCCCCAATGAACCCAGATGAGTGCTGCAGACCTCCTTTCTCACACATTACTGAGGTCATACGCTCACAACTCTGATACATAACCGCAATATTTTTGGTCTACGACTGTTGAACGGATGGATTGAATTGTTAGCCTGATGAGCACTAAAGGCCAAAAATCATCAGAATAAATAAACTAGAAACCTCTGGCATCACAATATTCACGTTCGATAGCATAGGTGAAGAGTAAGTACTAAATGGGGGATCTTGTAGAAGACACAACAGTGGTAACCCTCCGTGGTTTCAAGTTTGCGTGTGGATTATTTCCAGTGTACAGAGCCACCATGGGTCCGCTTATATCATTTACACCACCGTTGTGTTAAAAGTCGGGTATTTTACATCTAAACAATTAAGTTTTCATTTGCCTCAAGATGCCATGCTCCACATTTATGTTGCTGCTTTTCGCCAAGTTCAAAATTGGACATTCTAGGTCGAAAGCACCGACACTAACTTACCAAGCTCATTTCACTTCTGCGATGCCTGTTTTAACGCCCGAATTTCTGAATTTCGGGAAATTTATCCATGCTTTTTTGTCAAGATGTCGCTCAAGATTTGAAATTTCTTCGGGGTTATTGGTAGGTGGAACCTTTCTTCTCGTGGCGCAATATAGACAACCTAAAATAAGATATTAAAGAAAACGTGAAACCATTCTACGGCTTGTGGGAAATGGTATTTAGCCGCCAGAAACTATCCCCGTGTCTTGCTCTGTGCAATAAATTTGGTGCACAAGACAAAACATTTCGAGCAATTGTCGATTCCCTGGCACCAAGTTACTTCTATATTTTTTTTCTTGGCGCCAAAGCTGTTGTTACCTTTCAATGCAGCTGTATCGTTGATCACTGTGTCGCAACCTCACACTAGTCATTCAAAACGTTTTAATATGACTGCAACTCAATCTCCAAATTGACACATAATAAAGTGCCAACGAACAAGACCACAGAACTTGTGAAGTGCTGCTCTCCCAAGAAAGGAGATATGGATCCACTTCACTGTTCTACGCTGGGAAGAAATTATGCCTGCTAACGCTAACAGCATTTCTAACCAGTTTCATCTGAATTCTCTTGTAATACAGGTTGTGTCGCTGCTTCAGCGTAATGGGATGATTTGGCGATACGTGCCAAATGAAGATGATTGCTTGATATCCTGGCATCCAAATGGCGTTTATCACAATTAGCCGTTATCATATCTCTTTTTTCATTTTTACACAGAAGTGCACCAATAACGTGTGCACATGACATTCAGCAAAGCATGTCACAATATTATGACTACAAATTGTTGTACACACTGAGGCGCCCTAGCGAGATTGTAATCATACGGAAACGTGTTTTCAAAAAATAAATGCGTGATATAACATAAATGCTGCTCAACTAACAGCGTAATTCAATTGCTTCCTTTATATAAACGAGTAAATAGTGCTTTGTTATTTCCTTAACAAAACTGGTAGGGTGTAATTAAGGGACCCTTTGTCATTATAGTACGGTCGGGGAGTTGTTTCTATTTAGGTTTTTTTACGTCTTGTTCGTCGATTTAGACTACTCCCTTCGGTTACCCAAACATAATATCATCTTATCATTGCACTTCCGAAAGTTTCCATGTTATTAAAAATTTATTATTCGCAAGACTTGTATTGAGAGAAAGGATCACTGGTGGAATGAAGGAAATGCCTTTTGGAAATCTATGAAATTGCTAGTTTTTGTAATGGCGTATTTTTGTTATAAAGTGTACAATACAAAACAGCAATATTGAATAAGTGGAACCGCTAACGCATTATGTACAATGTCATTTTACCTTTCGTAGCAAATATTTTTTTTCATCGTGCAACAACACCAACTGCATTTGAAATTTTCAAACGTAGTTATTTTCAGTGTGTTACCCTTCAAATCACACTAAACACTTCTCGTATTCTCGTAGTGATTTGTTAGTTCCAAAATGTATATTTGCACAGGGCCAAAGCAAACACAAATTGGCCGTGATAGTGTTTTTTTAATTCATGCGCAAACACTTTGCAACCATCGAAACACTTAAGTCCTTTACCCATTGATTAGCTTTCGCTAATCTCTTTTGCAGCGTTACCCGTTCGAAAAGAACTGCAATTTCCGCATATAAAATATTTGTTGCTTCTGGGCGGTGATCAAAACCATATATATAAACCGAACAAAGTCAGTCCAGGATGCTTCCATTTGCTCATCTCCGCACTTAATTATTCCGCAAGTGCTTTAATTATGGTCATTGTTTGTCAATGATTATCAGTACGGCAATGAGTTATGTCTACACGTTTATACGTAACTAGTCCGCAAAAATTATATTTCTTTTCTCCCGCTGCGATGCTATTGTAGCTACATTTTAGGTCTCGTCAAAAAATTCACCAACCAATAAATCATAGAAATTGGGGGGAGGGGCAGGATGAGGGCACGGAGGTCGTCCACATTTCGTTTAGCCTATAAATTCCCCTGTGTTTCCGAATCAAACACACTTTCCTTTGCTTTGTCACCAGTAGAGCATTTAAACAGCGTTCTGGATGCTGTCTTAAGAGCATACACACTCTTTTAGAACGCACACATCAGTTTACGCGCACAAGCAGGAAACATTTCCGGAAGTATGTTTTCTCGATATCTTTCCGGAGGAGAGCAGTACGAGGCAAAGTAAATGAACTTGGATTGATTTCACTGAATCACCCTGCTTATTACAAAAAGCGAGTGCTCTAAATAAATTGAAGTATGAGCTCAACACACCAGTCCGATACCGAACAGTTGGCATGAAAATAGGCAATAGATAGGAATGGGCCAAAGTATTGAGACGTTAAAGTTGATCAAACTATTTTGTTTGACAACGAAACCCTTCTATCTTGTTTATTGTCCTTAATAACCTCAAGTATCTTAGTGTTGTGGGTTTATTTTTCAAGGTATAAGGGTGTTTGAAGTCGTTAGATATTTGATTCATACAGAAACTAAGATACGTATCCTGCGCAGTCGAGAAGGAACTGACTGCCGACTTCGGCGATGTCACCAGTATGACCATTTTTCGACAGCTGATTATAAAAATCAAGGTTTTAAAAGGGCACAGAAATTCATTTTATTTCACAGGGGAAGAAGTGATGAAAGAATTTTTCTTGTGAGGTTAGTGGTCTTTGACGCGTAAAAGTAGAATTCCGTAAAAGAGCGTAGGTCGCTTGTTATTCTTAAAGTCATGACCCTGCTCATGACGTTGTACTCGTTCTTCGAAGAGTAGGAGTTTATGGAGTTTATAGCGTGGTACAGAATTTTCGTAAATTCAGAGAAATGATTTTATTCCAGCAGCTGCATCGGCCTTCGTCAACTAAGGTCAAGTTACCCTCGGGCACAGGAAAACACTTTCTTGGTTACCGCGTTTGCCCGCGCCAATGCATAAGATATCCTTTATGCATACGTGTTGCCACAAAAGCGTTTCATTAAGAGTGCAGTAAAAAATATATAAGCTAGGCAACACACGTACTTTTATACATTTCTATTTCACGGGTTTGTTGCCTTGTGCATTTTATATTTTATTACTTTAGGGATGTATTTAGAATTACAGAGAACCAAGCCTGCTATTCCACGTTCAGTCAATTGTAATTTACAAAGGTGTCAAAATTTTCCGATTACAGGTTATTTTATGACTAATGGGAATACCGGAGCTTTTGCCGAACCGTATTGGTGGGCTGCGTAGCTGCATCGGTTCCAACCACTGAAAGCATACCACACAGGCGCACATAATTGTGGTGGATGCCTCTCCTTACCTTTGAACCTTCTTCATGGTATTACAAACACCTAACGGTGAAGGCTTGTCAGAATTATGGCGCTTATACCAGACACAACTAAGACGGGTGAGTAATCTTCTGAATGAGTGACTGTTTCAGCAAAAAAGGAAGAAATCGTGTGTTGTTTTATTCTCAGAAATTATTGCTGATTGTAAAAGATGCCGCAAAAATTTTGTTTAGACTATGCTCTAAAAAACACAACCTCTCGTCATGAGAAATATCGTTAAGGTATTCACTTTACCCATCTACATATTATGCATTTACTTTCTTGGCGCCCTATGTTACTGGACGAAAGATTGAACGTACGCCCAATTAGGCAACCGTTGGTGATGAAGGTGTATGTACAATGACTGTGACGAATACGCAGGGTTCTTTATGCACGTTGACTTATGGTTATATTGGCATACCTATAATGACAATCATTCTAGTCACCGGTCTCCCAAAAATTTTTATGTTCCCAATATGCATGCGACCATGCGGAGTTATTGTAGAGTATCCCGGCCGTGATATTGGCGGTGAGTTGGGTGAGAGCCCCCTGGCTAGGACGTCGCCTTAGGAACTCGAGCCAGTGTCGTCTGCTACACTACGCTTGTAGGAGGCAGCAGTGCTTGCGCAAGAAATCCCCCGCTTTGACGCTTTAGTGCATTTAAAAGCGTATTTCTACTAATTCAGTAATTTTTGCCGGCTTCTGACAGATCTGAATAATTCCAAGCTGTATCCCCACAAGTTTGCAACACACGAGGAGAGAGAAAACAACTCTCTTCAGACCATCGGTCCAAAGAGCAAGTGTAACTCGTTCTTTCCAGCTTATTCGCGAGGTTCAACACTCAGAGCTCCTCGATAAGTATTCAAAATGCGTACGCTTCCCTACAGTATTTCTGAGAATCTCTTATGGAGACTCAACAGTCTGTAATGATACGTACCAAGAAGCGGGCCCTTATTCGAACATCGCACAGCAGCAAATAAAGCAGCTGTCTTCAATTTCTTTCGTTGACTTGTATCAGATGAATGATTTTTTTCTGTGCCCAACGCATTCGTTTTTCTGCGCCGTCACGAAAGTCTTATTAGTAGGGTTGGGGTGTTTGGGAGGCTAACAAAGATCGTGTGGATATTTTCTTCAGGTTGTATGGCACATATTCCCTTCTTCACAAATTGGCTTTTCTTATGGAAGCATACAAGAACATGTATATTTGCAGCGTTAGTTGCTTATTCACAACCAAACACAAAGAGAAGGATTGTACTACGCCACCGCGATCGCGACTCAGATAACTTTATCCAGAGTACACGAAGGCGGCTTTTGTGCTCCTAATTTCTATCGTAACCATCGTTATCCTAACGAACTGACTCTTAACCTGAGCAGTCACGACAGGACTACGGTGTTGAAGGCTTGATATAGTCCCTAACGAACACAAAAATAGTATACGTCCATATATAACAAGAAACGAAACGGATGAATATTTCCAAGCAGCTCTGTATGTTTTCCAGCTTTTATTTCCCAGCTTAAAGAAGAAAATATTGTTATTTTCTTGTCCTAGACTAAGGACTCGTCTAACTAATCATCTCGATTTCGCGGGTAAATAAAATTTTCTCCTCCGCCTCCTCCTTAACCTCGACCTCTTGAGTGCAGCTTTCCTATAACGCATATTTGAATATGGAGAAGATATGGAGGGGAGAAATGGAACGAAAAAATTACACCATCTTCCCAAGAGGGAACACTGAGGGGATGGAAAGCCGTGGTGTAGTAGCGCGTTAACTGGTTGTTAGAGTAATAACTCGTGTAGTAGCCTATGAAATGTCTTCCTTATTTATCGAGCAGTGTGGAACATTTTGCGGCTTCTCGTTCTCTAAGCGAGAAATCCGCTGTTCGCGCTGGCGCTTCGAAGCGTTGTCACGTTGCCGGACACCATCTGGATCCGCTACTCGCCGCTGGCGTTTCAAAGCGGCTTCTCGTTCTCGAAGGGAGGGATCCGCTGCTCGACGCTGCCGTTTACGTTCGGCGTCGCCTGCTCTCCTCTGTGTAGCATTGTCTTCGGAGGCACGAGACGAGCCGAGCCGCGAGGAGGAGCGGCGAGGAGGAGAGCAGCTTTATCGCAGCTGGTTAGGGCTCGTCATGGAGGAAAGAATACTCAAGAGAGGCCCGTAGCATCCCAATGCATTGCGAAAAGTGTGTAGGAAGTGACGTCATTTTTCTTGAGCCCATAGGCAATGTTACTTCTTGTTTACAAATGCGGCGGCCAAATCTGGGCGAATAGAACGCACAAATTTTTAAGGCGCTTGGTATGTGGCTCCCTCGCTACGCTTGCAAACCAGCGCATTCGCTAGGACAAACGTTTTTAGATTAGGCCACTTTGAAAACTCCGCCGTCGGAGGCGGCCTTAACTCGTACCCCGGCCGCAGCGGCGCTTACGTCGCGTCGAGATCGGCGGAGTGAGCCGCTGCCGCCGCCGCCGACCTGCCGGGAAAATCCCCTTCGCTCAGTATTGGCGAGAGCCACAGTTCGTTCTTTGCTCACTTTGTGTTTCTTCGTTGTGAAGTGAAGTGAAATTTAATTATAATAATAGTAATATTAATACAAAAAATAGTAATAATAATAATCAATCAATCAATCAATCATGTTTATTTACGTGCCCAGGAACAGCCAGAGGCCTGAGTGCTGGCGCATGGGTAGTTACATGAAAACAAAATACAAGAAACATATAGCAAGAAACAAACAAGCGACAAGACACACACAAATTGAAGTAGTGAAAATGACAGAAATAAAGCACAGGCGCAGCCTGGGTAAAGGTATAAAATAAAAAAAGAAGATGCCTATGTTGCTCTGTCTGTTGTAAAGGCCACACGACAGGCAGAGCAACAACGTTTGACAGTAATACAACAAAAACAACAGCAAGAGTGTAGAGACAAATGATAAGACTAACAAATGACAGTAAACAGTTTCAAAAATAGGCAACTATCAGTTGGATAGACACAACCGCATAGAAACGAAATTACAGAAAAAAAAACAAAAAAGAACGACAGACATATGATAGGTGTTTAACATACTGTATTCAACAGCGCTGTACGGTAAATTGTAAAGGATTTCTGAAAGATGCCAAGGCGTTCAAAGAAGCGGTTGTAACAATTCTGTATTTTGCGCACAGGAGAATGATTGGAGTTGCGCGCAGCGGTAAAGAAAGGACGATGCGACCTGGTGGGCCTTTGTGGTACACTAAACTCTAAACAGTTAAGCAGGTCTGCGCAAGAAAGGTAACCCTGAACAATTTTGTGAAGAAATGCAAGGTCTGCACGCATACGTCTGCAGTTCAAAGAAGGGATGGAAGGGACTATGGGTAAGTCAGAATCAGGATGAAAACTGTGATTGTGATGACGGTGCTTAAATATTGATAAAGACTTCTTCTGGACATGTTCCATTAATTCACTACTAGATTTGGAGATGCCGTTCCAGGCAACAGAAGCATATTCTAACGGTGGTATACATATTGCATTGTATAGCATTAGAAATGGATCTGGAGAAGAGAATTCCTTTGTAATCCGACACCCATTTCCAAGACCTCGGAGTGCTCGCCGGGTGATGAGCCTAATATGAGGAGAAAAAGAGAGGGTACTGTCGAAAAGCACCCCTAGGTCCCTAATCTCCTCAACCCGTTGCAGAGGAGCTCCTTCAATACTGTAGGAAAACAGCAGACGGTGGGTTTTCCGGCTGTAGGTGACAACCTTTGTTTTAGTGGGGTTTAAAATTAGGCAGTTTTTCGTGCACCAGACCGATAATTCCGACACATCCCTCTGCAAGGCACAGCAGTCATTAACACCGCTAATGTGCCTAAATAGTTTGACATCATCAGCATAGAGAAGAAATGAAGAGTTAGTTAACACTGTTGACACATCATTGAGAAAGACAGAAAACAATAATGGACCCAGCACGGAACCCTAGGGTACACCACTTGGTGCAGGGTAAACACTAGACTTTTTGTAGTTAACATCTACATAAAAGGACCGGTGAAGGAGATAGTTGGACAACATGGCAACAAGGCTTGCGTCTACACCGGACTTAGCAAGCTTGTTAATTAATATCTGATGGTTCACCACATCAAACGCTTTACTGAGGTAAAAATAAATAACTTCCAACTGGCTGTTTTCACAAACTGCAGCCGAAGCCTGTGTCATAAAGCTTGCAATGTTGGACCTCTGGGTCCTCTAGCTGCGGCGCGATGCTCAGAAAGCGGAGCGACACGTTCTGATACGATGAGGCTTTAATGGAAGTCAGAAGAAGAAGCGGAGCGAGCCGACGCAGCCACGAGAGCACGCGGCAGCTCGTGACAAGCATGATGAAAATGATGATGATCAGCGTCGTCTGCTAGAAGTGGTGAAAACGAGGAAGTCACAACAGTCTCCCCCGCCGACAGATGACGCTAGGTGGATTCGGAACGGTAAAGTCGGGGTTTGGGGCGCTTGAGTGGAGTGCCGCAAGGAAAACGTAGATTGTTGGACCTGAAGACTCTGTCCCGTCCGCGGATCCCAATTCTTTACTTCATGCGAAGGTCTACAGATGTTTTGGACGAGTTTTTTCGAGTAGCATTCTATTCTTGAGTGAGTCCGCATTTTTTGGGAGACGTTCCAGGTGAAATTTCCGAGCTTCGTTCCTCTTCGTTCCACGTTCCGGAGCGCTCTCTCCGCCATCGGTGTGTATACCGCCTAACCTGCTGCTTCTTGCAATTTGTCCAGGTTGTTTTGCTAGGCATAGGCGATTTGTGAGGATAGGAGAAGGAACGCTTTCTAAAGCAGAGAAATTTGCTGTAGACGGAAAACTTTTCTTGCACTTGTCGGACCTTCTGTGAGGGCGTGATTTTGCTGCCTTTTCTTTGTGTTTTCCTCCCTGGTAGTCTTCGCGTCGTCACTTCCGCTGTTTTCCGTGTATGCAGCGCGTCAATTTTCCCTTGACGCCTCACTTTGTGCACGGCATGATGTCTCCTGGTACGTGCGTTCTTTTTGCATTCTCTTTTTGAATCGGTCAGTTTTGTAGAAGTCCACTCGCGAAGATTTCCTGTATCCTTTGACGCCTCCTCGCTAGAGTGCAGGATGATTTTGGGCTTGAGAGAAAAGATGTCCGGCCGCTTTTTCCATTGAAGTCGTAGCTCTTTTAAGGTTCCAGAAAGAGAGCAAAAGGATTTTTCCGCTGAAGCCATTCTTTCTTCCGAGGCGGCAAATACAACAGCTTCGTTGTTAGCTAGTGTGCTAGTTAAAGCTTCTCGGAAGATCTCATTCTGGTGCATCTCCATTGCTTCTTCAGGAAGGAACTCGAATCCAATGAGGGGATCGTCCACACATATAGAGCCTGGTTGCAGTCGCGCTGTCGGTGGGTCGCAGTTTTCTGGAGTCTGCCGAAGCATGATAGAGCCTGCTTGCTTGGATGTGCTCTTGCCTGTCGGTATTGAAAGAACGGTCGCCGGGCGTGGCGTCGAAGACCGGCATTTCTGATTCTTAAAACGTAGACTAGCCGTCAAGGTGACAACCTTGTCGCGATACTGTCCGGCGTCTAATGTCTCACTCTCTACCAAGTCGTCTGGTGTCTCCACAAAAACCGCGTCATCCACGTTCTCAATCTGTGCATAAAATGCGCCGATTCGGTCGATCAGTACACTTACTGCCGATGGTGTCGCCTCTCGATGTCCTTTTATATGTCCTTCCGCTACCGCTAGAAGGCCATCCAGTTGCGCCCGTAGTCTGAGGCGTTGTCGAAGTTGCCGCTCCATTCGGTCGTACGCAGCTGGGAACTCGCCAAGATCGCAGGCGCCGCGTCTTTTTCTGAGCTTTCGCGGCTCCGTGCGTCGATGGGCTTGGCGTCGTCTAGACGTCCCGGGCTCACTGCACCATGTGTTGGACCTCTGGGTCCTCCAGCTGCGGCGCGATGCTCAGAAAGCGGAGCGACGCGTCGTGATACGATGAGGCTTTAATGGAAGTCAGAAGAAGAACCGGAGCGAGCCGACGCAGCCACGAGAGCACGCGGCAGCTCGTGAAAAGCATGATGAAAATGATGATGATCGGCGTCGTCTGCTAGAAGTGGTGAAAACGAGGAAGTCACAACATGCAAGATTTGTGACCGTCGATCGACCCGAGGAAAAGCCGTGCTGATTTGGTATCACAACGTTCTTGACGCAGGCAGCAAGAACTTTGTGCACAGCTGACTCAAAGAGTTTTGAGGCGACACAAAGGAGGGAGATCGGGCGATAGTTAGAAACGGCTGACTTATCACCAGACTTAAATATTCATAAATTCGAGCGATCTTCCATGCACGAGGAAATTGACCTAAAAGTAAGCAGTTATTATAAATGGAAGTTAAGACAGGCACAAAAATGTTGCCGTAAGCCTTCATGAGGGCTGCTGGAATTCCATCTGCGCCACAGGAAAATGATGGTTTCATCCGTAGAAGGCTATCATTGACCATTTTTTCATCGAACATAAGTGTGTTAAAATTAGTGTTATTAAACGATAGGCGTTCGTCGTTGCCATCTGGCAGTTGAGAGACAGAATGAAAGTACTGAGCAAAACTGGTGGCAACATCCTCAACCTCTTCACCATCGGAATTAAGCAGGCTAACGTGTTCTTCAGACTCCTTAAAACAGCCGCGTACATACCTCCAGAATTCAGCCGGTTTCTGAGACGCAGCAGCCTCTAACGATTCTATATAGAGCTGGTGGTCACGCCGGTAGAGGATTTTACAAAGTTAGCGATACCGGCTAAACTCCGCTTTCCACTTGTCAAGCCCAGAACGCTTGGCCTTTTTCTGGGCGCTGTCCTTACGTTTAAGCGAACTTCAAAGTTCTTTAGAAAACCAACGGGGAAATTTGGAAGGAGCAGGCTTATAACAAGGGATGTACTTTTCTATGCCACTTCTGGCGATTTCGGTAAAACGTCGAACCTGTTCGTCAACATCATTGACATCCAAAACACTAGACCATTCAGCAGATGAATAAAAGTGATACAGCCCAGCATAATCTCCACGCTCGAAAGCATATCGCGGGACTGCACAATTGTCAACACCGCGAGAGCGATGCTGGGTCGCGACCGAGACAGAGACAATAAGAGGGGGGTGAAACTTGTCGGTATGCAAAATGGATATTTCGGAGGCACACACTTGTACGTTTTTTAAGTTTGAGAAGCACACATCTAGAACATTACCACAAGAGTTTTCTATGCGGCAAAACTGCTGCACGGAGGTGAACGATTGAAAATCTAATAGCATGCTGCATTTCTGCGCTGCATAATGGTTTTTGTGCTCAAAGGAAAGACTGTGCCAGCAAATACCTGGGGTGTTGAAGTCCCCAAGTATAATGAGCTTATGGTTGGAGTGTGCATTTGAGACATTTTCTGTGGATGTGAGTGTTCGATTAAATTGAGAAGGTAATACATTCGGGGATATATAGAATGCACCGATCAGTAGCCTCTCGCCCCTCGTGAGGCCTAGCTCAAGCCAGACTGATTCGTCTAGTGTCTCGAGGTCAGCACGCCGCATGCACTGCACTGAATAATCAACAGCAATGAGAACCCCGCCACCTTTTTGTTTAGGTCCAGTTAATTTTCTGCCGCTTCTAAAGATTTGATAGTTAGAAGGTAAATAGTCGGAAGACGAGATATCATCGGAAAGCCAGGTTTCACTAATGACAATAGCAGAAAATTTAGAGCATACATTATTTCTAATGAATTTAGAGGACTTAGTTCGTACACCTCGAGTGTTTTGATAGTGTATGTCGAGACTCTAGACTCTCGTAATAATAATAATAACAATCAATCAATCAATCAATCAATCAATCAATCAATCAATCAATCAATTAATCAATCTCTTTAATATAGTGCCCAGGTACAGCCGTAGCCTTTGTTCTGGCGCACTTAAGAAAAAGACAGACGACGACACAAATACATCCACGCGTGAGAAGAACAAAAAAATACAAGCGAAGAAAAAAACTAGAATGAAGAATAAAGGTCATTTAACAAAATCATGATTTCGGCACACTAAAGTTTGCACAATCACGAAACGATAAAACACAGTGTCATAAAAATTTGACAATACAAGCGGGCAGATATAGATATATATGAGTAGGAAGAGTAACAAAGGCGAGCAACATAAACGGAAATAGAGCAATGAAAATAGAATTAAACTGGTCGAAACCACGTCTGGGAGAGACAGAAGTAAGAAGGTCGCACCTGTGAGACCGAAGGGGTGTATGAAACAGGTCAATATTATGGGAGTAGGGATTGTATGTTTCTTGAAGGTGGCACAATGTGCAGTGTCTATTGAATGTCTTACGGGTACGAAGTATATGATACTTACGGGTAAGTTTCGACTGTACTCTAAGATTTACATTTGCAAGCAACTCCGAACAAGAAATAATCCCGTGTACAAGTTTAAATAAAAAAATTACGATAGCATTGGTTCGTCTTGACTTCAAACTTTGGAGAGGGTTAGAAGTAAAGAAGTCTGAACCATTGCCACTGTGGCGGGAGAAACGATGTTTGTGGATAGATATGAACTTATTTTCCACTTTGTCAAGTATATTACTGTTCGACTAGCACGTGGCGTTCCAAACAACAGAGGCATATTGTAAAATAGGGCGGACAACAGACAAATAATGCTTTAGTAGTGAGACAGGGTTGCTGAATTCTCTTGATATTCGACAGACAAACCCCAAGCGGCGAAGGGCGCGCTTAGGAATATAATCCACATGAGCAGAAAAGTTTAGCGCATTGTCAAATACCACTCCGAGGTCAGATATTTTCAACACACGCGGTAGTGGCACAGTTTTCACAACGTACGAATAAAGTATGGGGTTTGTTTTACGAGTGTAGGACATAACCTTCGTTTTAGTGTCACTAAGAGCAAGTTTGTTCGAGGAGCACCAGTTGCTAAAAGCATCCACATAAGATTGAACAGCTATGCTATCTTCAGCGCTAGTAACTTCTTTAAATATTTTGATGTCATCAGCATATCACAGAAAACAAGAGTGATTTATAGAGACTGAGATGTCATTAACAAACAAAGAAAACAAAAGGGGCCCCAGAACAGATCCCTGAGGCACACCACTGGAAGCACAGTAGGCAGCAGATTCATTATCATTAACAGAGACAAAACATGACCTAATATTAAGATAGCTGCTGAGTAACTCCACGAAGCAAACGGGAATGTTATAAGTAGACGTTTTATGCAGAAGCAAGGAATGGTCAACTACGTCAAACGCTTGGCTGAGGTCACAGTAAACGGTATCGAGCTGACCCCGCCCATGCACAGCTTCCGAGGCAAAGAACATAAAAGACACAAGGTTTGTAGTAGTTGAACGGACAGATAAAAAACCGTGTTGTTCTGGAAGAAGGATGTTTTTGACACTACTCGACAAAATTACGTGCAAAATTGATTCGAACAGTTTGCATGCCGAGCAGAGGATAGAAATTGGCCTGTAGTTTTCTAATTTTGTTTTCACACTAGACTTCAACACAGGAACAATACGCCGACTTTCCAAAGGCGTGGATATGTAGATGATTTTATACAATTGTTAAATATAGAAGCGAGAATCTAGTATGACCCCGTAAGCTTTTAGTAGTGCGGAGGGAATTCCATCCAGACCAGAGGAAAGAGATGGCTTTAGCTGTTTGAGTGCCTTGAGAACGTCTTCGCATATAAAGGTGATACAGAAATTTGAAGAAGACAGTTCGCGGGCGCAGGAGAGGGTATTGGGTCCAAATACTGAACTGAAGTGCTCAGCAAATGCATCGGCAACAGAAGCGATATTTTTTCCCTTTTCATCGAGAAGGCTGATGTGTTCTCGGCTCTTCGTGCCAGAGCGAAAACAGACGTACTGCCAGAAGCATTCGGAACTCCGCGTACCATCATTTTCAACAGCAGAGATGTACAGTAACCGATCCCGCATATAGAGCACTTTGCACAAAGACCTGTAATAGACAAATTGCTGTTGCCATGACTCACTAATTGTCCGCCGTGCCTTCCGATGGGCACGCTTCTTATGTTTCAAGGCCACGCGGAGCTCACCTGAAAACCAAGCGGGGAATTTAGAGTTCCTGGGCCGCTTACGCGGGATGAATCTGCGCATACCTTCTTGCATAATAGAAGAAAATTGCTGGACTTGCTCATCAACTTTTCCAGCGTTCAAAACCTCAGACCAATCAAACTCCGACAGATAATTATAAAAACCTACGTAGTCCCCAGCGGCAAAGTTAAAGGCAGGACGGGCAGATGGACAGGAGCGAATAAACTAAGGGGAACACGGTAAAGAGAGATGCAAGGGGGATGATACTTGTCAGGACACACAAGATGAAAGTCGGACTTGGAAATACTGAGAGAATGAAGATTGGAAAAGCAAAGGTCAAGCGTGTTTCCGTTGGAGTTTTTTACACCATTTTTTTTCTGGAGGTCAGTAAAAGAAATGAAGTCGAGAAGGCAGGTGCCTTTCCGTATGTCATAGTGGTATTGATGCTGGACGGTACCATCCAACCAGTGGATACCAGGTGCGTTAAAATCGCCAGCGATACAGAAGTCATGACGGGGATTTGAGATGACGACGGTTTCGATGGCCGAAATGCCTGACTCATACTCATGTGGATGAAGATTTGGAGAAAAGTAAAATGTAGAAAGTAATAACTTCCGCTTACCTGGGCAGCATAATTCAACCCAGACAGATTCATCCACAGTTTCGATATCACTGCGCCTCAAGGAAGCAATAGAACGATCCCCAGCTATGAGAACACCCCCACCAAAACGTTTACCTTTTGCACAGTCCCGGTCACTGCGGTAAACATTAAAATTTTCGGTAAAATATTCCCCGGAGGCAATATCTGGTTCAAGCCAGGTTTCCGTAAGAATAATACTATGAAAATGGGATAAAGATACAGAATAAAAAAACTCACCAGCCTTTGTCCGTAGGCCACGAAAGTTTTGGTAGAGAATGTTCAGACGCATCCGGGTGTATTATTATTAGATGTTTCAGACGTGTGTAGCATGGATTCATGAAGAGGGCCTAGAAACCGTTTAAAGAGGCACCCGTTCGACCACAACGATGGGTCTTGCAAGCGTTAGAAGTACTCATCGGAGAACACGACATGAAACGACGCATAGTTGGTGAACCTTGTTTTTAGTCGTTTGCAGGTGACAGGAGGGGCGTTCAAACTGGTGATGTGGGAGGACAAGGCTTCACTAGTAGTCTCCGGTGACAGCCTAGAAACGAACATGGCCGGTGGCCGCTGAGATACGTCCCGTGTCGGTTGTTGCTCAGCCTCGTGTGTTAATTTCGGTGAAACCACCGTAATTGATCCCGGGTCGGAAGGCGAGCTGTTCGTCCCTTCGGCTGTACAATCCCAGTGACTGGGGCAGGGACAAATGCAACTACATTACCCTGCACACCTCCGGCAGTGGCTGATGTCGGCGAGGGGGATGCGGCAGGGGCAGGCAGCGTCGGAGCCGCCACAACCGCAGAGAATAGCGACTTGGATTCTGGGGAGCAGGGCTGGGTGCGCGAGGCAGCAGGCCGTCGAGCGAGTTCCCCACGCAGGCAGCGAATTTCCTCCCGGAGGGAGACAACAACATCGGCCTGCCGACCAAAGCCCTGCATGCTCTCACGATGGACCAGTTCGTTTTCCTCACGAACCCGGGGCACGTGGTCGCTCAGAAAAGAGATTCCCTCCAGCGCGTCAGTGAGGAGGGCATGGAGGGAGGCAACTTCGGTCCGAAGGTTGACCGGTTGGGACGGCGCCGCGGGGGTCCAGGCGGCCGGCGACTGTCGGCGGGCGCAGGGTGAAGAATGCGTGCGGGACGGCGGGCCGTTGTCGCTGCTAATAATAATAATATTTAATCAATCAATCAATCAATCAATCAATCAATCAATCAATCAATCAATCAATCAATCAATCAATCAATCAATCAATAAATAAATCAATCAACCTTTATTTTTGGTGCCCAGGAACAACCCTAGGGTCTTGGTACTGGTGCAATCATATACAAGCATTCATAAAAACAAACTAAAATTAAGACAACACAACACAGAAAACCATATATATGAAAGAAACAATAAGGTAAAAATAGTTACAGAGATCCCAGAAAGCAAAACAGCAAAAAAAAAAGGAAGCCTAGTGTTAGAAGCCATGACACCCAGCCAGCAAAACGTTGAAGGCACGTGAAAAATTGAAAATACACAAGCAAATACTCAATGAACACGACAGAGATAGATAATAATAATATTAATAATATTATTAATAATAATCAATCAATCAATCAATCAATCAACCTTTATTTTTGGTGCCCAGGAACAACCCTAGGGTCTTGGTACTGGTACACCATATACAAGCATTCATAAAAACAAACTAAAATCAAGACAACACAACACAGAAAACCGTATATATGAAAGAAACAATAAGATAAAAATAGTTACAGAGATCCCAGAAAGCAAAACAGCAAAATAGCAAAAAAAAAAAGGAAGCCTAGTGTTAGAAGCCATGACACCCGGCCAGCAAAACGTTGAAGGCACGTGAAAAATTGAAAATATACAAGCAAATACTCAATGCACATGACGGAGATAGATTATACACATAAAACAAAGGTTTTGTAACAAAATGTCAGGAAGTTTCAAAATGGAAAAACGAAGTTCAGCGTTACAAGCACTGACACTTAAACCGACAGAAATTCAAGCAACACAAAATCAGGAAAAGTGAAAAACAAACAAGCAAGATGATGATTTGCATAAAATAAATACGGAACAGAAATACGGCACATAAATGACATAAAGGCACTTAAGTTACAACAGTTTTCAATTCATTAGAGAACAAAGACAAAGAGCTCTGGAATATATCAAGACGATCGGAATATTCATTATATGCACATTGTATTCTGCAGATGGACGAGCATCGTTTACTTAAAGCATCTGTTCTGAAAGTTCGAAATCTTCGGAAAAGTTTGTTCGGCAAGTTGACATTGATAAGTGCCACCAAGTCATCACACAAAATATCACCATGAAGAAGTTTATAAAGAAAGATAATGTCAGCTCTCATTCGTCGACACCAAAGGGAAGGAATACTTTTGAGACAAGACGTGCTGCCGTTTGCGTCTTCTTGTACATGACGGAAACGGTGCCTAAAGATAGAAAGGAACTTATTTTGAACCCTTTCGATGCGGTCACTATTGGACTTGCAAGTTCCATTCCAAACAACAGAACCGTATTCGAGAAGAGGTAAGCACAGAGCCGAATACAACTTTAAGAAAGGAAGAGGACTTTTAAACTCTCTAGAATACCTGCAGACAGCACCCAGACATCGAAGAGAGCGTCCGGTAATTTGTGTAACGTGGGAAGAGAAAGTCAGAGAAGAATCAAATAGTACTCCCAAGTCACGAATTTCGGTCACCCTCGGCAGTGCAGTGCTTGCTATTTGATAGGAGTATTGCAGCTGTTGAGTTTTCCTACTATAGGAAACAACTTTCGTTTTTGAGGGGTTCAAAATTAAGTCGTTTCTGGTGCACCAACGATGGAATGACACGATATCAGCCTGAAGAGAATTACAGTCCTGAACATTACGCACTTCTCTGAAGATTTTCACATCATCAGCATACAACAAAAAAGAAGAATTTTTAATGGCAGAAGCAACATCGTTAATGAAAATGGAAAAAAGAAGGGGGCCCAGAACGGAGCCCTGGGGTACACCACTGGTTGCTTTGTACCTAAATGATGTTTGACCATTAACACTTACATAGCAATATCGCTCCTGGAGATAGCAACGTATAAGACCCACTAAGGAAGCGTGAACATCTAACAGAATGAGCTTGGCAAGCAATAACGAGTGGTTGACTACATCAAAGGCCTTGCTCATGTCACAGTAGACCGCATCAAGCTGGCTTCTACCAATGACTGCTGGGACAGCCTGCTCCATGAAGCATGCGAGGTTTGTGGAAGTTGAGCGACCACGCATGAAGCCATGTTGATTAGGAATGAGGACGTGTTTAAGTGAGAAAGACAAGACCTTATGAAGAGATAACTCGAATATTTTAGAGGCAGAACAAAGAAGCGACACTGGCCTATAGTTCATGGGGTCGGTTTTTGGGCCTGACTTGAAAACAGGGAATACACGACAGATTTTCCATGATCGAGGGTACGTGCCAGACCGGAGACAGTTATTAAATATTGAGGTAAACACAGGAACAAATATATTTGCATACGTTTTTAGAATTGCAGCAGGAATACCATCTGGCCCAGAAGAAAACGAGGGCTTTAGCCGCTTGATGCTGGCCCGCACGATGTTCTCATCCAATTGGAAACAAGCGGAGTAACCGTCCTGGTGACAAGAGACGCTGCCGTCATCACTACCACCGCTAAGCCCAAACAAAGAAGAAAACTGACGAGCAAAGCAGTCGGCCGCATCTGCAACCTCATCGCCGTTGGACTCCAGTAGACGAATAGATTCTTTCGTTGTACTAGAACTAGAATGAATGTACTTGCAGAAGGCTCCCGGCTGATGAGTTGCTTTAGCTTCAACTGACGCCAGGTACAAAGCATGATCACGTTTGTGCAATATTTTGCATAGGGCACGTAGGCGCCGGAACTCCTGAACGAACTGATTCGCACCAGAGCGCTTCATCTTTCTGTGCGCACGTTCTTTGAGTTTCTCTGTAACTAATAATAATAATAATAATAATAATAATATGAATATGAATAATAAAAATAATATTAATACAACAACAATAATAATAATATTAATAATATTAATACTGATACTTTATTTGTACACATGGTGGATGAAACCAGGCGTAAAGGGCCACCAAAGGCCGAATTGACCATACCAGTCAGGCTTGCGTACCCAACCTGGGACCCAAATTAGAGTTCAAAGTAGCTGAGAGAAAGGGGGGTTGGGAAAAAAGGGGAGGGGGAGAGAACTGAGGCGGAAAATTGGAGAGAAAGTAGGAGGGTGAAAGGAGGTGGGAATGGCGTGGCAGAAAATAAATAAACACAGAATGCAGATCAGAGTTAGGGAAAACGAGGGGTGATGACCAGGGTAGTCCAGTGTCTACTTCAGGCGCTGTGCAGCCTTAGACGCAAGTCTGATGTCGTCATTTTCGGGTGGGAGTGTTCCGGCGAGGTCTGCTGGAAGTTGTCGCCACAGCACAACAGCACGGGGGAGTAATGAGTAACCATATCTCTCTGTTCGGGTCAGAAGGGGCTCGAGGCGCTTTGTGTGGCGATTGATCGCTTCTGAGACGTAGCCGGCAAGGACCGCAGTGCTGTACGACCCCAAAAAAATGCTCCCGTCGTCGGCGTTCGCCATTCCACGAGCCTGTTGCTATGACGACGACAGGCTCTACTTTGCCAGGCTTAAGAGCTGAAAAATCGTCCTTCTATCGCAATAAGAAGGACATTTATCGATTGAAACTTTGGGTAAGGGTTAGAATGGGCAAATTGAAGGCGAAATCAACAGCTTAGAATATTACATCGCACCGAGGAATTTGCGACGAAGCAGTTTTCGCTGCGAAGCGGCACGGCAGGGCGACGCCATGTTAATCAAATCAAACCGGAGACAGCACAGGATGATGGGATAGAGTGCGGGGCTCATTGGGCTGAAGTCATGGCGGGACTCGGCTTCACAAATGTGACGTCAGGGCCTCTCCTAACCTTTTCTTTCCTCCATGGGGCTCGTGGAGCGACAGTGTTGCCGGTGTTTTCCTGAGCTGGCACGAGACGAGCCGAGCGGCTAGGAGGAGAGGGGCGTTATCACCGCTTGCGTGGAGAGGGGACGGGACGAGAGTTGCGGACGCCGGATGACGGAGGGTCGACTAAGAGATGCTCTGCATATAATAACCCCCTAGGTCTGCACAAACATAGTGTTACTGTATTTTTACCGTAGACGTAGCTCGTTTTGCTCAACACACCTCCATACTGGTTACAAGTCTGTATAAAGCCTGCAGGGGCCTATACACGCAGTGTGTTAATTGGAAGTCTGCCTACATTTTTTGTGGTCCATATTGCATGTCGGCCCACTTTCGTGCCATCACAATGTAAAGTGATGTGATACAATACTTTCGAGCGTTCGTCAAGGTTGCAGAAAACTGATTTACCTTACATGGAATTACCGGGAATCGTAATGCCTTCTGCCAAAGCCAACAGCCGCGAATGCCTGGAATTTGTTTTGGTCTCGTGTTTTCGCTGTTGTCGGTTACTAGCAGCTGGCTGTTCCCTTTGTTCGAAATGTTGCTTACAACAGAAGCTGACTCCTAGCATCGACTCTTCGCGCTGCGCACAAGACCGGCTTCGCAAAGAATGGTGCGACGCCGCCAATGTTTCTTCTTTAGCGGTATCAAACACTATACGTTCCATCACGCCTTGAGCTAGTGTAGGCGATTTCAGGTATATTCTTATGATAAAAATTTATGCACACGTGAAATGTGGTGCGGACAAGCATCAGACATCAACCGAGCGCAAATATACAGCAGTGAGAGTGATCCTGCCTGAAGCAGACGACAAATGCGAGAATCCCTAAGCCCACGTCATTGAGGCGCACTTCGCACCGCCGGCCGTGGTCGCGCTCACCGCGAATAGGCGCATACGTCTTAACAAGGGCCAGAGTATAGACACCAAAAAATTACCCATTTACACCTAGTCTACCACCCGTTTAAACAGGGGTTTGTGTAAGTTCGATCGCCACTGCAGCTCGTCCGAGAACGGAGTGCCTGGCCAAACAAATTTTACGGTCTGCAAAAAGCAATGAACAGTTAAACTGCAGCGGAAGGAAGCTGCCTCTTCCCTTCATCTTTCAATGAGAAAGAGAGGAACATGATCCTCGAGACCGCGGCGAGCTGTATACGTGTGTCTGGGATCCCGTTACTGCAGTGCATCCACCGCGTTCTGGATCCTTTTCGTACGCCTGCGCAAGGAATATAATAAAACACGAAGCGAAATGGCGCTTCCTAAGGTGTTCTGATGATGGCAGAAGCTCTTCGTCTAAGTTAAGCTAGCGGCATATTTTGCGGGAGAGTAAACTGCGAGGTTGCCGCGATAGGCATTTCATTCCACGGAATCAATTTTTGCCATTATCTTTCCGTGGATCAGATGCCGCCAACTAAGAGGACTTTACTGGGTGGTTGGCTTGCGCGAAACATGGCCCGGACACGTTTTTACGTTTCACTCCGCTCGTGAGAGCGACCAAATGTGTTATCGCGGGACCCAGGCGAGTAACATAAAAGGAATTTCATGCTACTCGCCTGGCCCTTCCCACAATTTCATCATCTTAGAACGAAGCACGGCAAGAGATACAAAATTACATGGCGCTCAGCGCCAGGCATATATATGTGATTTGCGAAGTTTCCGTCTTCAGGGAACACGAATAGATTTTGCGTAAAGAAGGCGACGAGGGCCGGGGGGCAAGGTGCTTTAATTGTTTTATTTTTATTTATTTAGTTTTATTTTTATTTATTTATTATTTTTTTATTTTTATTAGTTATTTATTTATTTATTTATTTATTTATTTATTTATTTATGATAGTGGCCACTAACAGCGCTAGACGTTCCTGGGTTGGTGCCCTGGATGTACATAGCGATACTCAGAAGAAAGAAGCAATAAAGTAGGCGTAGGCATACTGGTTGCGAAGCGCTATGAATCATGAAGTACAGTGTAGCGCCGCGCGCTCGCATGCACACCCACCCTCCCACTTACACACACACACACACATGCCCGCACGCACACACGCACACACACGCACACGGGCACGTACGCATGCATAAACACACAAGCCCATATATAACACGAGAAATGAATATGCCGGTCACGTTTATTATAACGCCCGACGAGAGGTGTTATGAAAACGTACATACATCTGTAAGCACCAATGTTTTAAACGTTCCATTAGCCGTTAATATTCGAGAAAAAATATCGCGGAATACACGTATAGTACTTGAAATGTATGGACAAAACATACACGTGCATGAGCACAAGCACACACGTGCAAACAAAAACGGGAACTCGGATTCCCTGGTATTCCAGAGTGAGGGAGCCCGAAGAGCTTCAGATACTGCGTTT
Source organism: Haemaphysalis longicornis (assembly GCF_048455015.1). Taxonomy (NCBI): domain Eukaryota; kingdom Metazoa; phylum Arthropoda; class Arachnida; order Ixodida; family Ixodidae; genus Haemaphysalis; species Haemaphysalis longicornis. The sequence goes on along the minus strand of NW_027526445.1, from coordinate 77,996,469 downwards.
TTAAGAGCACTTTTCAAAGACCCAGTATTGCCTGAGAAGACGTCCTAATATACATAAAAATCATGAATATACACTCGTTGCACTCGGCATACAAGAGACAGCATCTCTGTGGTCCTTACTTCAAAGGATGTGTGGATGAGGTGCTCGCATTGGCGCCCTTAGCCGAACAGATCTCACTAATTTTGGGCTGTCCAATGTAGAGTTTGCACACTTAAACAAATAAAAGAAGTCCTGGTTTCCGCATCAACATTCCTATTCTTCCAGGTTAAGTAGTTTGAGAACGTTGTTGTAAGCGTAATTTACATGCAGGGTATAAGGTGAAAGAGGATGCGAGTGAGCCTTTTTTGCACTCACTTTAAGCCCATAGATGGTGACGCGTTCATGCAGTCCCATCCTGCCGATACAAGCTCCACCTTGGGAAGAAGAAGATCTGTATACATGGACAGAAAACACGGTCCCCTTGAGATATCTTTGGTTGCACGAGAGATGGCTTCCAGAGTCCCCATATATGTGAGTGCTAGATGGTTAACATGAGGTGTAAACCGAAGTTTAGAATACATCCAACCGCCCCAATCACTTGTTACGCTCGCTCTTTTTATCGTCGGAGAGTCGAGGTGTTAAAAAAATATTAAAGGAGAATTTCATAAAGTGTATGAAATAGCAATTGTATTCTGAGGGTTCTGGTCCAGGTAGTTAGTTTCGCACCAGGGGCAAATGACGTGCACATCGCTATGAAGCGGGGCGTAATCTGCCTCTGATACTACTGCACCTTAAAGTTTCATGTTGCATGCAAGCACGTTAGGTCGCAAGTACTGGCTCCGAAAACGAGAAAGATGGGTGTTTTACAATGAACTCTGCATTATTCACAAATAACAGTAACGGGGGAAGATATAGCCATGGGGAAGCACGCATGACACAGCGAACCTGCCAGACTTAGCGCCAGTGCACTGCACGAAGTTGGCTCTATATTTGAGGTAAGTAGAAAACCACTCTCCGAAAGCAGGAGACAGACAATACACAGAGAGCTTGCGAAGCACCATGTAATGGTTAAGAAATGGAAAGCCTTACTCAGTTGAAGTAGATGGCGTCCATTTCAAGACGCCAAAGTACGCATTTTGTGGCGTCACTTAGGACGTCACTTAGGAAGTCACTGGCGTCACTGTGTAGCAAGCTGCGGACTTTGGTCAACAGATGATGGTTTACGACTTTTTTCGAAAACCTTGGAGAAGGAAGAAAGGATAGAAACAATACCGGGCCATCTTCACTAACGTGAAAAATGGGAAGGGGCGAAGCATTTGGTGGTAAGTATACTGTTGGCGCCTTGATGTTTTTTCCAACTGAGATGAAACCTTTGGGGGTATAGGTTTACTGCTTTGCCGTAAACGTCTCTTGTTTTTGAAGCACGCAGCTCTCTAGCGCAAAGCGTAAACGAGTGTCCCGGTGCTTTTTTTAATACGCGTTATGAAGCGCTCCAGCGGAAGTCATAAGCTGGCATACCGGTGCTTTTTTTCAGTACGTGTGATGTTCTAACACGAGGCATGGACGAGTTTCTCCGTATTGTATTACCGTGACTGCAAAAAAACAACAAGTACGAAGGAGAACACGACACGAGGAGCCAACAGCCCAAGCCCCTAACGGGCTTAGCCCCAAATATGTCGATAGTTCTCTGGCACCCACGCGTTTCCGGATTTAAGGAGATGAAGAACAACGCCAGGTTTCCAATCAGTTTGAAATTGCCGCTCTTCAAGGGAAAGACAAAAGATGTTGCACAGGAACGGTGAGAGAGCACCAGATCAACCTTTTACAATAAAGCATGGGATATTATTGGAACCGAAAGACTTCGGCGAAAGAACAAGGTACGTTTGGGAGGCAGGTTGCTGTAGCCGCTCTCCAAATTCTTCGTTTCTTTTTTCCTGTGTTTACCCTTCTGGGTCACCTTCATTTGCACTGTCTCGTCCTAGCATTGCCGCGATCCCCAGGAAGAGGACCCACCGCATCAAGCGGCTCGCTGGGAGCAGTGAGCGGGCCCTCTGGCACGGCGGGGTGCCACCATCAGCTGGGTTCCATGCCGCCATTATGGAGAACAATGCCCGAAGCCATGCACACCAGTCACCCTCGGTTGTACCGTGTAACCCACCTATAGACCCACAGAGCCCATTGGCCCCGAAAAAGCGCGCAGAAGATCAACATAAAGTGGACACTGCAGACCCTGATGCCGGCGTCATTATTATCGTTTATGCCTGTCACTTACAAAAAGAAACAAATCATCGTAATCCCCGTCGTATTCCAACCGACAGTAGCTGGATGTACCCTGTGGAAAGTCAACCCAAATAAATGTCTTGGCTTCGGACGTCGTCGTGGCGGCGGCACAGGAGGGAGACTTAACCCATAGGCTGAACAAGGACGGCAGTATCACTGTCACCGTATCGTCTCTTGCCACCGTGAACCACCTCCTCCTGATCTCTAATCTCGCTCGCATGGCTGTGGATGTTAGGGTACCCCACTCTTACAGGGCTACTTACGGGAAAATCGAAGGTGTTCCCCTCGATTACACGGACGGGGATCTTGGAAACTACCTACTCGACCAAGGCGTGATATGAGCCCGAAGGCAAGTTTCCTACCGGCGTAATGATGACGGCGCCGTTACTCAATCTCGCCGAAAACCTGTGATTCCAGAGTTTCAAGCGCGTTCACCCCTGCCCGAACGTATGCTCCTTGGCTTCTGAAGTTTTCTGGTGACAGAATATATGGAGTCAGGGAAGCAGGGCTTTAAATGCCAGAGACATGGCCATATCGCCAAAAACTGCAGAGGACCTGTGCGTTGTAAAATATGCTCCCGTGCTTATTCGCAAAATGACTGCCCCTCCCGGACCCAACCTCAATGTGCGAATTGCGGAGGCCCCCATCCCGCGTTGTATGGAGCTTGCCCGAAGAAAAACGTTGGTACTCGTGCTCACAGTGTCGAGCAAATCCAGGGTAAAACTACATATCGATGCGAACCTCGCCGAACCCACAGGTTGTATTTACAACGATGACTTTCTCATCCAACGACTCACCACTCAAAGCCCACCACAGAACAAGTCATATGCAGGAGCACTCAAGACCGGACACCGCCCAATTCCGCTCCACTGTCAGGTACTACTAAGGACGAAGCCTCCTCTTCACAGCGACGTCATCGGGAGAACCACGACAAGACGGCACATCAATCCACATAGCCAGATGTTGTGAGTCTTCTCATTCCCATGCTTTTCACGGCTATCAGGGCTCTGCTTCTGTGCTAACCTGCCCGCTCAATGTCTTGCTGAGGTCGAGGCTGTATTGGCCTTGGAGCCTCTTGTTACGTCCTCCTTCAAGGTGCTGCAGCGTAGTTTTGTAGTACAGCAATGGCGAGCAAGCTGAAACTCACATCTCCAAAAGTGTCTTTAAACACTAACCTCAAGGACTACACAATCTTCTAATGGAATGCCCGTGGCATGTGCTCAAAAATGGCAGATTTTCGTCAAATTGTACAGACTTACCAATTTCCAATTGCTCGTAATCTCGGAATACCGCATTGAGGATCACTTTCGGCTAAGAAATTATTATTTCCTTCAGTTTCACAGCGAACATGAGTAAGCCGGTTATTCATAGGTTTTCGGAAAGATGTACAATCAGCAGGCATACCCGTGCAACCACACGACACTGAGGAATATGTGTGTGCCACCACTATGATCGGGACTCAGCGATTTACATTTATTGCTGGCTACTTGGCACAAGGAGCTGCATTTTATGGCCGCAGGCTTGAAAATATAGTTGCAGGGACACGCCCACCTCACACCATATCCGGTGATTTCAATGCACAGAATGAAATATGGGGACGTGCACATACCAATACTCGTGGAGCAAGGCTTGCTGATCTACTTATCAATCACGGCATCGAACCTATCAATGACGGCTGCATAACCTACATAAAAATTACAACAATCAGCCGCTCTATTGACCTTTGCTTCGTGTCAAACAGCTTGATCCAAAAATATACATGGCGTACAGATTTGGAAACGAGAGACAGTGATCGCTTTTCGATTTTAATATCTTATCAAGATGCAGCTGTGCGCCGACATCAAAGCTACTTCAAGCGCACAGATTGGGAACCTTTCCAAAACAGCACTGACGTGGGAATAATCGCAGCAAGTAACGACAATGGCATAATACGAACTATGGTTATTTGTCTGACAGAATCATCGATCGTCGTGAGGAAGCGCCTCGATAATAAGAATGATCCAGAATATGAAAGGCTGCGTGCCATTCGTTAACGCGCTGAGCGTAAGGCGGTATGTACTGAAAACTTAGGGGACTTGTGCAGGCTCGCAAAGCGCAAAGAGACGAGACGCGTTATATAAAAAGGTGAACCGGCAACGGTGGCATGATTTTTGCACAACATTAGATGTACACAAACCACTTTCGAGGGTATGGCGCCTCATAAAAATATGTGCAAAGACAACCAGCAACTGTATCTTTTCAAAGCGCGGTCGTTACACGAAGGCATATCACAAAAAGAAGCTGCTGAGGAGTATTCGTGGCTCATATCTACAGTAACCATGCGTCAACTATCCCCTCAATGTGTCCCCGATGTAACGCCACCAAACGCTGTAGCCGCAATGGTCCTTTCGTTTTCTATTCAAGAGCTCGACACGGCCATCTCAAATGTCAAGAAACGTTCTTCTCTAGGTCATGATGACATACCTTACGAGGCGCATTCCCATCTGTCTCACCATTCCCGCCTACGCCTTCTCGAATACTACAACTCAACCTGGCTCTGTGGTAGTGTTCCTACAGAACTGAAAATCTCTTTAATTACTGCAACCCTAAATAAAACCTGGGAAGCAACCGACAAGACTCGACTCATTCAAGCCTAGCGCCTTAGTGAATAATGAAAAAAACTATATTTAAGAGAACTACCTGGTACCTGGAAAGCAGAAACCTTTACCCACCTGCAATGAATGGCTTCCGGGAAAACAGATCCGCTATTGACAACATAATCGCTCTCGTCACTTCGCTGGAAGAACTACTAGTCTTGCACACTGTAATTCTAGAGTCCCTAGCTGTGTTTGTTTTTGGTGGAAGACTGTACGCCGGGATTGCGAGCTACCTCAAAGGACATGAAATTTTTATGTGCACGCAAGAAGGCCCTACTTTCCGTCACAGTATAGAGACAGGAGTGCTCAAGGAGCTGTCCTAAGTCCTCTGTTATTCACCCTTACGCTTATCTACCTAAAGCTTCCGCTCCCTCCTGGCGTCAAGATCACACCTTATGCGGATGACATCTGCATTTGGTGTGCGGCAAAGTCACGTTATCCAACGCAACAGCGAATACACAAAGCTTTGAGAAATGTGTCTGCGTACCTTGCGTGCAAGAGTTTCCGCCTTTTTTCCGGGAAAAGCGTTGCCATGGCGTTCACCCGCAAGCGGACTAGCCAATTCCCTCTACTCCTTGGCGGTCGTTGCCTGCAATAAGTACCAACCCAAACATAGCTTCGCGTTATCGTAGATAGAAACCTATCCTGGGCGTTGGAAGGCAAGCGATTAGTTACTCGTCTCTCTGCGGGGCACAAGTTATTGCGTACCTTGCCGGAAGTCGATGGGGCAGCAACTGTATATCCATGGTGCTTCTCTTCAAAGCATATGTAGACGGCTTGCTGCGCTACAGCCTGCCAGTTCTGCAACGGCTGTCGCCAACATGCAAAAAGCAGCTCAATGCGGCTAGGAATAACTGTCTGTGTACCTGTCTCAGCCTTCCTAAGGGCTCATCGTGTGTTAGCACTGTCGCAGGGGCTTGTTGTTTGCATTTAGATATTCTTAGAATGCAGGAAATATTTCGAATATAGTTGAGGTATACGCTGCACGGAAAATCAAAATTTTTGGCAGGTACTGACGATGAAACAAAATTTCGAGCTTCGCAGAAACTATAAATACTATAAACATCTCTGTAACAACCGAGCCATGACAACTCACGCAATCTGGTTTCCCGGCTTGTAATCTATCAGCCCTACCCATAAAATTAAGCATACCTTGACTCATCTAAGAAAACCTTATGTCACAGATATGCCTCCTTCAATTAACACTTGCCCAAAAAGGTAGCCAATACTCCCATATGACCCACATTTTTACTCATGGCTCATCTACGCCTGACTGCAGTTCTTCGGGGCTCTTCATTTCATTAACCGGCCAAGCACTCTCATGGCGTCTTGACCGCCCAACGTCATCTACATCGGCTGAGCTTCATGCCATCAAAGAAGCACTTCTCTACATTCTCCGCCTGCAGCCAGCACAGTGGGTAATCTTCACCGATTCGAAGACAGCGCTGCAAACTCTTCGACGTGCCAGCTGCTACAGCATTCACGGACATATCTCATGATGTCTCCAACTTAAATCATCTATTCTGTGTCGCAGGGCACCACATGGCACTCCAGTGGATCCCTGCCCACTGCGGTATCATAGGCAATGAAAAAGCAGATGAGGCTGTCAAGAGAGCATTACGACTGTGGAACGTGAGGAACATTTTGTTCACGAAGCACAATGCCTCGAGACTACCAAAGGAGCCTGTTTATAGGGAATGAAGCGCCCTGTGGTCTCACCCGGAAAACCAGCCCCCATTCATACATCATGTCGACCCAACTTTGGCACTGAGGTTACCGGAGCGACTTCCACGTCGGCTAGAGACTTTACATCTTATAACATTACATCTCAACGTAGCGCTCACAGATACCTAGCGCTATCGCCTTGGCCTAACATCGAACCCCTATTGTGACAACTGCGGTTCAGCAGAAACCATCGAGCATATTTTACTGGAGTGCCCTACAAATGGTCAAGCAAGAAACAACCTCGCACAGAAGATCGAGTTACTCAACCGCAGTTCCCTAACCTTAAAAGCACTTCTTGGAACATGACCAGCTGCCTTGTCTCAGCGTAAGGGCCAACCGCTTTATTTGAATACCTCAATGACATCGACGTCGCTGAGCCTATTTGGGACCAGAACATCCTTGTACTGTCCAACCGTCCATAAACTTTTCACGTGTCGCACTGACGGTTCCCAACACACACCCTACCTTTTTTTTTACTTCATTTTTTCTTATTTCTTCTCTTCCACCTTTCTTCCTATTGCAACTTTATTCCTTCCTACCGTACCCCGCAGAGTAGCATGTCGGCGTTAAATTGCCGGCAGACCTCTCTGCTTTCCACTAATAAAGACCTTTCTTTATTTCTCTCTCTTTGTTTTCGAAGGCACACTGTAGCTAGCAGCCGTGACATTCTCAACGGGTATTTTGAGCGGCTGTATGACATCAACTATCGGCACGGAACCAAGTGGGAAGCCGCTGTGATTGATTGTAGGGTTTAACGCGCCGACGCAACGCAGGCGATGAGTCGTGCCGTAGTGGAGGGCTCCGGATTAATTTTGACCACCTGGGGATCTTTAACGTGCGCCGATATCTCGTACACACGGGCGTTTTTGCTTTTCGCATCCATCAGAAAAGCGGCCGCCGCTGCCGGGAATCGAACCCGCGACCTCGTGCTCAGCAGCGCAACGCCTTAGCCACTGAGCCACCGCCGCGGGTTGGGCAGCCGCTGTCTTGTGAGGAAGAGTACGCAGACGAGAAGTGTTCTGCGAATAGTTCGCATATTTTGGCTGGGTCGGAGGAGATGTTGTCGCAATCCTGCAGAGTATTTCGCTCAGGGGTCTTCCTTGTACGCGTTTTTGAGTTCCACCAGAAGTCTCCCGGGGAACGGGTAACCGAAGATTCCGTGAAATCCAAGAAAAGTTTTTTTTTGTCGTGAGCGAGTGGGATTTCACATGTAACCACGCTTCTTTTAAGCTCGTGCAGGCAGACGGAGTGGTTGTAGCTTTCATTTGCTTGTGGAGTCGGTATTTCCGGTACAGCGCGCTGCTGAGTTCTTTGCTAAACGACAAGGAAAATTTGGGAGGGTGCTTAGGCTTTTTCGCCATGTACTGACATATTGCTTTTTGGACAGTTTTTGTGAGCTGCGGCACTGCTGCTTTGGCATTTGGCAAAGTGTAGACTGGCTCCCTGTTCTTCTGGATGACGGTTCTGTATAGCGCGAAAAAATGGCTGAGGGGAAAATCAAGGGAATGGGTCTCCATGCGTCGCCCATAAGCAACTGGTAACAATACCGTGACTATGAAAGGTTCGTGCCATAGGTCGACCGCAAAAAGGGCTTCTCGTGCCTGTTTAAGATCAAAAGAAGTGAAGTTGGAGAACGCGATGCCAAAGACTTTTTCTGCCGGCTCGCAGGTAGGGCAGCTTATGCCAATCCGCCAAATGAGAAAAGGTTAAACAAGTGAACTGCTTAGGAAGAATTGCCATCATTTTCCCAGAGATTCTGCCACGGGTCGGGTACGTTTAAATCGCCCAATACGAGAACGTTGTACTTCCCATGGTCTATAGGTGCTGATAGGTGATGAAAAATAGACGCGAATGCAGGGATGTGTTGATTTAGATAAAGTGATGCGCCAATCAGGAAATGTTTTCTACGTTTAGCGTTCGCTTCGAGCCAAACACATTCATTTCTTAATTATAGGTCAGAGCTTCGAAACGCAACCATAGATCTTTGCAGAGGTATTAAAGCTTCTCCCCCGTACTGTTGGCCGGTGTGTTCGTAATCACTGTCATTGGGGAAGACAGCGTACTCGCCGGGAAAATATTCTGAGGAATAAAACTGTTCTGGTAATCGCGTTCCAGTAGTGCAGTGCACGTCACGATCTAAAAGAACATTATAAAACTGCTGTTATTTTGTACGCAGGCTTCGTGTGTTATGGGAGTACAAAGAAGTACCAATGAGATATTTGTGTCCGTTGGCATCAGCCCTTGGTCTTCCATCTGAAGAACGTCAGAGTGGTGGAATGGACAACCGCTCGGATATACATACGATCTGTTTGCAAGATCAAAACACGCATCGCTGACAGCAACATTAGCTGAGGCGTAGACCGGGAATTTCGTCTTCAACCGCGGCACTCAACACTCTCATCTTTGTGTACGTCTTTGTAACTGGTTTATAGATTGTGGCACAAGAACACTGGTTTGATTGGCCCTGAGCTCGAAGGTCAATGCGACTGAGTCATTTTGCCATAACACACGTCCCGTTTGCTGGGGCTAATAGTTATTGACTTCCCACTCGCCTTCTGTTTTTTTCTTCTTGCACCTTACCACTGACAGCGTAATACCATCAAAGTTGTACTATTCCTTTAACGGGCAGTAAATGATTTAAGATGCAAAGCATCTCTAAGTCGAGGCTCCGTCATCCGGGGTCCGGCGTCCACACCTCTCCTCCTCTCCACAACAGCTGTGATAACGCCGCACTCTCTCTTCTCCTCTCCACACCACCTGTGCGAAAGCGCGCACGCTGCTCCTCCTGCTCCCCTCTCTACACCACCTGTGCGTGGTGCTTCTCCTCTACCATCCTCCTCTCCACTTCAGATGACCAGGTCTGCGCCTCTGCTCCTTCCATTGCTGCATTCTGTCGAGAGAACGCTGCGCCGGGATGAGCTGACAATACACGCCAACGATTCTGGCGGTGAACTCGCTGTCACGCCTTCAAGCAGCAACAACCAGTCCACTTCCCGAAGCGCGAGCACCTCTGAAGACAAGGCTGCGCAGAGGAGAGCTCGCGACACAGAACATAAACGCCAGCGTCGCGCAGCTGATCCCGCGCTTCGAGAACGCGAAGCCGCTTCGAAACGCGAGCCTGGAGCAGCGGATACGGAAGCCGTTCGTCAAGACGACAACACTTCGAAACGTCGCCGTCGAGCAGCAGATTCGTCGTTTCGAGAACGTGAAGCCGCTTCGAAACGGCAACGTCGAGCAGTGCAAACTCCATGCAAAGCCGAGCAAACTCGTGCAAACTCGAGATGCTTTGCATCTCCGCAGGGTTCCCACGTGGGAAGGTGGTGTAATTTTAAATGCACAGCATTTCAGTAACTCACGATGTCACCCGCGTTGACGTCCGTAGTCGTAGTCCGCACCCCTCCCCCTACACTATATAAAAAAATACTATCCGGCGCCTGTTTTCGATCCCTCGACCCTGCGGGCGGAACGCAATGTAAATGGTGCTCTACCCACTTCGCCACAAAGCCGACACAGAATGGCAGGCTACGAACGCGCCTTATATCCTTGACTCATTCAAACTACGTCAAGAAGCTGCTGATACAACGCATTCACTACCACCAACTCCCCAAACACTAGACGTTAACGCAATACACCCACCCCCTATGCAACGCATTTACTCGAGTCCCCCTCACGGGGAGATGGGACCAATTTTGGTTTTTTTTCTTCTTAATTTCTTTCCAATGTATGCATTCGTGATGTCGATTGTATAACGCGAAGGGCGCTTCCAAATGAAACTCCGGTGTCACGCACTGAGCACGATTGCATTTCCGTAGCGGAAACAAATTACCCAATTCTACTAAGTTATCGTAGCAAGGGGTTATTATAACAGCGAAGCTGCTTGGACGCTCGTACTCGTAAACCTGAGCTCCATATAACTTGCGCGTGCGCTCGCGACGGGCGGCTTCTTTTTGCGCAGCGTATGCGACTTTACGAATTTTCTACAAATTTCATTAAGGACCGCCCAGTGCATTCCTCTATATCGAGCTTCATACACAGCATCCAACGCTGTGAATGCAGGGAGCGTGATTGAGAGCTTCCTGCAACGGATAAAGTAAGGTGCAAGGCTGCTGAAAACAATAAACTTAAAAATGCTGCGAACTGATTAATTACAATTTGAATGTTGCTAGTGTTTCCTGGATAGACAAGTACTTCGCACGTTTACTGCAGCTTTCAAGAGGAACAAGAGATGGCGCGATGTGTCCAAGCACAATGCTGCGAGTCGAGCACGCCTGAACTTTGACCACAGAACGCGGATGGGTTTGGCACTCGTGCCTTTCTTTCAGCCCCGTATAGGCTATTTTCTTGTGCGCGCCTGTCAGCCATGATGGGAGGATCAGCGAATTCATTCGTTTATTCTATTCTTTATTTATTAGATAAAGAAAAATGTGAGGTTGACGCAAATATGAGTGCGGCGACTCCTTCTCACGAAATATAAAGTACGTATGTTAAGGTCACGTGTTTATCTTTCGGAGCTTTTGCGGAGCTTTCACTGTGCTGCGGTGATTGGCGCTTGCAGTCCTCTTCGCTTGGCTATGCCCTCTCCACATTGCTGCACCCGAGTTAGCCAGCCTCGTCGTCTGAAAGCCTCGAGAAACAAGACTGTCGTGAAAATTAGCGATACATAATTCGTTCCAGAGGATGTCTGAAGTCGACAAAACGAGTTACCTAAGCCTTGAATCTTTGTTCTGTTTATTAAAGATTCAGTTTCAATTCTTGACCACAGCGACGTAGTGGCATTAAATAATACTAATATTGCCAATATCATAATAATAACAATCATCAATCACGTTTATTAACGTGTCCAGCAGAGGCAAGGGCTTTAGTATTTGCGCACAGATAATGGCATAACAACAAAATACAATAAGCAAAAAAAACTACAACCCACAAAAAAATTGAAGTTGTGCAAACAAAATAAATGAAACACCGGCGGTAATAAACGTCACAACAGGTAGAAAGAAACGCCTACGGAAAGTAGTTTTCTTGAAACAGTACCGAAGCTCAGCAGTAAAGGTGATAACTTTGAGTTACAATGCAATAAATAATAACGATAAACAATGAAAGATGCTTTTGTTTGGATCATCCATTCGATACCACACTAAATAAAAAAAATAACAGAAAACTATCGTAAAAAACAATGAAAATAGTAAGAAGTCAATGATCAGACGAACAAAACGCGGAAACAGTTTCAAGGTCACACCAACCAGCTATTTGATAAATAGGGCAGCCGGGAAACTAAATTCCATCGATAGAAAAGAGAATAAAAAAACAATAAATCTATCGTAGATGTTCATTAAACAGATCAGCGCGGTAAATTAGGACATATCTTGAAACATGTCAACGCGTTCACAAAAGGGCTTGTAATAATTGCGCACTCTGGAAATACCAGAGTGATTAGAGCGGCGCTCAGCTGAAACTTACGGGCGATGCGACGTGGTGGGCTTCTGTGGCACACTGAGCTCTAGACAGTTAAACAGGCTTGCGCAAGAAAGGCTACTGTAAACACATTTGAGGAGAAAGTGCCTTTCGCACGCATATTTCAGCAGTTGAAAGAAGAGTGGGGGGAACGGGACTATGGGTGCGTCCGAATTAGGACCTTGACGGTGACTGTGATGCTGGTGCTTAAATATGGACAAAAAAATATACTGCACTAAATATAGCAATTTAGTAATAGAGCTGGAGATGCCGTTCCAGGCATAATAGCATAATCTGTGGGAGGGATATATATTGCGGTATATTGGTTAAGAGTACCAGCCCAAGAGGAAAATTGTTTTGAAATCCGACACGCATTTAAATTACGTCGGAGCTCTCCTCACCTGGTGAGCGCAATGTGTAGTTTATAAAAGAGAGAACTCAAAAGGTGACCTCGACGTCATAATGATAATAACATTCACCGCTTGCCGCAGCTTCTCTACTTTAGCAACATCCACGGTAAACAGAACTTTCACGTCCAGGTGCGCTTTTTCATCTTCGCCAAACAGCACCGGTGTGCACTAGACTTATTTGGGCGCACAGTGAAGGGTCGGTTCACGCACCCTCTTAATAACGGAGCGCCGGGGTACAATCACAGTTACGTTGCCATCGTCGCCGAGGCAGAGCCTCCCTCCGCAATAAGCAGCAGCGACGGCGCATCGGCGAACGCTTGGGAAGGCGCAGAAATCATTGGACATTTGTCCTTTGTTTTTTTTACTGAATAATCAGGAACAATCCTCAAGTGCCTACATTATGAAGGGCCTGGCTGTCCCCCCGTAGTGGATGGGCAGTACATTTATAACAAACACTGCTAACACCCGCGCGTTGGTTCGGCTGTGAATAAGAGATGCAGCTTGTCGGTGACTGTTATGTAGCAGTACAGTGTCGCGCATTTGTAGGATGCAGGTTGCTTGTCTATACGATCAGCGGCTTTCAAGAAATAAGAAGTTTGCAGTAGCCTGTGCTATACTATGCTACTTACTGGTGCTTTCTACCGTCGCTTGTCTTGCTACAGACACATTCGTGGGTATATACACAGGAAAAATATTGCAAAACGACGACGTATCTTGTAACGATGTTTTTCCAGCTTTTGCAGCTGTAAACTGGGGTGGCCAAAATTAGCAATGAGAACCAATTCTTGGACGACATTTGTTTGAGGCAAAAATAAAAAAAAACATATTGCAAAAGGAGGAGCTTTTTCATAACGAGATTTTTTCAGCTTTTGCAGCTGCAAACTGTGGCGAAAATGACCAATGAGAACAAAGTCTTGGACGACATTTGTTGGATGCAAGAATGACCTTTCCCACCTTTTTAAATAAGTATGTACAACTGTGCAAACACGGCGGTGGCTTTCTTCGAAATTTCCTCATTGGCAGTAGTTCCGACCGCGGTATGTTTTCGCGGAGGTTGCTGGCCGGTGTTTCAAGACGTCGTAGCTAGCACGATGTTAAACGCTAGGCGAATATTGGGAGATTTGAGAAAGTTGGATATTTGACCCATAAATATAGGTCAGCGACATTTAGGTTGGCCTCCGTTCGTTATATCCTGAGGTTTGTAGCACATGGACCTCAGTAAAAAATATGAGAAGTCAAAACACAATTTATTTTGGGGCAAAGTCCGTGATGACTGTTTGTTCCTGCTCAGTGCATACTTTATGAGGACGGTCTCCAGTTCGTTTAGAGCAGCCTGAGCTCTTCACCGAGGCCCTTGGCGTAAACAAGTTTTTTAGGGCCATCTATGTAGCCAATTGCAACAGGCGCGCTTGTAGACACATGCTCAGAAGTTTCGCCGTCATCCGCATCCTATTCCTCCTCATTGCTCTTGCCCCCCTCTTCAATAAAATTGCCCTCGTCCGTGCACGCTCCGCAGTGTCAGCACCTTCATCGGCACAAACGAAATCGTCCCAGCCGAGGTTATGGTCCCGCGCCTGCCTTGCCTCTGCATGGCATGGGCTAACTCGCGCAGCCACTCCGAGAATAAATAGCGGTTCATCCACGCCTTAGAGGTGTGCCTCGATCGCACAGGCACATAGCTCCTGAAGCCACGCGGATTCATCGATTTCCCGATGACGAACGGCCCACGCCCATCGCTGCCATCCTTGTTAGTGCACAGAAGTGCTGTGACTAGCACTTTGCTATGCTTCCCGCCAGTGCATGCGTCCCCTTTCATAACGTGCGTTTTATCCGGCAACTTCTGGTAAAATAACGCAGTTTCGTCCGCGTTATAAACGTCACGCTTCCGCATAGCTTTAAATAACTTCTCGGATAGCAAGGTTTGTCTGTGAGAAGGTCCGGAAAAGGGACTTGCGATGGCAGAGCTGGGCAGATGCCACCATTTTAACCCACGTCGGTGCCCTGGCCGTTCGCTGTAACCGTTCGTTAGTGCTCAAACACGTTCATTCTACGTGGGATTTCATGCCATTGAAATAGCGTATATTGCCACGAACCATGTATGGGTTTGTTTATTTATTGTTTGTTTTTACTGTCGGGCCACGCCCGCCTGTGCTATCTGCGCTCCAAGCAAAACGCGTCTTCCATTCATTATTTTTATGCCACACGGGCTATCACATTCAGATAGGCAGACTGTTTCGCCCTAACGTCGCTAGCCAAGAATACCCTTCTGTGATCTACAATGTTCTGGATGTGAATCGATAGTTTCAGAAACCCTCGCGCCGAAAGATAAAAGACTGGAGAGCCGACGCCGTCTATTCATCGACACTCGCCTGCTCAAGTCACTTTGTTCACCGCTGCTTCGCCGCCTCTGTATTCTTTTGAGTTGTTAGGGGACCACATGTTCACTCCAATCAACTTGTTTTCCTGGAAGACAACTGCGTCGTCTTTGGATACGTGACAATAATTTGACGGTCACGCGGGCTTTGTTTGTTATGAGCGAAAGTTCGTTTTAAGGGGGCCGTTATATGTGGGCTTGACTGTATATATTTGTGTTCAGTACTTTGCTTGGCGGACAATCTAGAGAAAACTCACGAAAAGACTCAACGTACAAGAGGTCCCCCGTTATCAAAATTTGAAAACACAAGACGGTTTATAACGAATAATAACCCTGTTGTCTGACTGCGATTCATGTCAGAAGGTAACAACAAATCTATGCAAAGCGCGTGCCAAGCTCCTTTCAAGAGGTAAAAAAGCTTGAATCAATAGATTTTGGGCAATCGGAAAGGATCATTTTGTAAAAAAATGTAGGAGCTACAATGCACTTCGCTATTCTCCAATGTCATGTCCCATTGCATGTGCAAGCAAACACAGCTCAAGCGCGTTGCTTACACCATTACAATTCCATGACCGATATTGTTTACATCAAAGAAAAAAAAAGACGTCACATAATGCTCATTAGGCAACAATACTGCAGGATCACGTACGCCGCAAAACGGGTGGAGATGCTTCAAAACAGAACGAAAATTGAATAAATGTAGGGTTTAACGCGCTGACGCAAAGCATGCGATGAGGCATGCCGGAGTGGAGGGCTCGGGATTTATTTTGGCCACCTGGAATATTTACGTGCGCCGAAATGTCGTACACGCGGGCAATTTTGCTTTTCGCCTCCATCAGAAAAGCAGCGGCCGCGGCCGGGAAACGACCCGCGAACGCATGCTCACCAGGGCAGCGCCTTAGCCACTGAGCCATCTCGGCGGGTAGAACGAAATTGTTCGGAGCATATGTAGTTGAGACGGATCAAGAGGTACGAGTGTGCTGTTGTGTCAATAACGCACATTTCCTGCCTACTATGTTCAAACAAAGTAAATAAATCCACACATCGCTCTTACGAGATTAGTTCCGACCGCACCTGTATACACCTATATCTGCCATTTTTTTTGGCAGACCAATTGACATGCCGTTAGTTGTTTGTACGAGTTTGCTGCATTTAGGACTAACCCAGCGTATAAATATCTAGCGAAGTTATTGGCTACAAGGCCGCGAGGTACAGTAAATGCGATGTTATTTTGCAAGTTCAAGTAGCAGCGTTAGAGCTGCGTACATACAATTTCGTAACAAGGTGTTCTGGCACCACAAAGAGTGAGAGGGCAAGCGGCTGAGGTTCATAGTTCGGTTTTGGTTTGGCTAGTCCCAACATGTCTACAGTCTTGTATAACGCCATGCTGCGAATAAGGTTCATAGCGAACTTGAGCATGTGTGAGGAAATCTATACCCTCACGTAACATGCGTACAAACATTTTAAAAGTGACGCGAGGGACGGCTGTATTATGTTTATGGCGCACCTGTGGTTTGCCCTACGGGGCATAGTCAGACCAATAAACCTTATGCTGAGCTGAAACAGGAACATGACGCTTGAACAACAGTCCAATAAAAAAACAATGTTGCAGACCGGTATTACTCTCTCTAAAGCTAACTTGTGTAATTTGTAACTATGTTTTTCAAGCATTTATACAATGACTATATTAAAATCATCGTGCTACATTGGCTGCAATTGCAACTTTTTGAGACGTAGCTTTGAGAAGCCGGCGCAATTACTAACTACTAAATGGAACCGCTCATTCTTTACACGCTCACTTTTATGGGCGTTTTTTTTTTTTGGTGTGGATCTTGTAATTGAGAAGCGTTTCCTTGGGCCAAAATTTTTAATAACTCCCCCGTAATTTTATTTGGAAATTTTTGCCCACTAACGGCCCATGGCGATTTTAAGGAAACAAGGAGCATGTTTGGACCTCGAATCGTTTCAGAATATTTTGTGGTTCGCCTCGTTTGGGAAAACATGTAGATAACAATGCCCAAATGGTGTATCCTTGAACAGACGTTATATCTCTCATGGTTGTAAAACAATCTATAGTGTAAAAATTTCAATGAACCTCTTTTGAAACTAAAATGCGCAGATGCAATGACATTGTAAGTTTATATTGTCTCATCCCAAAAACACAGTGCTACGTTATTGGCTCAATTAAGTGCTCCCACGTTCATTCTGTGAATGTTTTGATTAATTGCTATGTATCATGTTGCCTTGGCAGTAGCTCTTTACGGCCACCTACACTTCAACTACCGGGAGGAGCGTTTTATTCGTGTTTTTTGTCCTGAATGCGAATATTGGCTGCTGCACGTTTTATATTTTCTAATAAATGAGCAGCTGTAAGTAATAATGTCGATTCTGAGGAAGACTGCTACCGTCACAAGGCTGTTTCTCGCGCCCGAAAATTGTGTTTAATTGTCCCCTGCAGGATGTTCCCAGAGTAGTTTATAATGCGGATTTTTCTTGGGGAAATTTCGCTGGTCCCGCGTATTACGTGTGGCACCCCATTTTTGAAATTCCTGGTTCATTACCGAGTCGGAAGACGACAGTACAGAGCAAGTGTATCGTTGAGTAACAAATGGTACGGCTTGCGTTTGGGCTAGTTGGTAATCCATAACGTTCATCTTAAGCGCAGAAAAAACAAGGACACAGTAGATAAGGACAAGCGCTTGTGCTTGTCTACTGTGTCCCTGTTTTTTTCTGCGCTTATGATGAACGTTAAGAAATGGCAATGCACTTTTAGCGCTTATAAACCGCCGCTTACTACCATCTTTTGTTATCTTCTCCGAGCTGATTTCAAATATTGGCGCACTTGTTTGAGAACCTTGCACTCGCCTTAATGGTTGTGTCTACTATTAACAACACGCTTCCATCCCGAAGGAATTAGTTCTTGCCTGCAGTCATGAAAACCTGCACATACCTTCGTCAGGGTCATGAATATAGCACATTTAGAATTCTCGTTTGGCTTTACCGCATTGTACATTTTCAGCATACGTTCATCTATTGAGTTTTTTCTGAGGGGCTTCTTCGAACAAGTGAATTTTTTAAAATTCTTCTGGAAATGTCCACATATGAAACGAAGCGTTAATATACCGATGTTTATTCAGAACTGCTTCGTGATTTGAAATGTCTGAATAATTTTGTTCCTAATTTCCTACCGGGGAAATTTGTTAACCTATTTTAAAGGGTGATATGAAACAACCCGACAATTAAAAAACTACAATATTGGTTGTGCAGCTAGTTTAAGCAAAAACCTGTTTTGTTGACTCATAAAAAGCCCTGTAAGACGTTCGGCACCCTAGAAGTTTGTTCATCTGCTTTCCTTGAGCCGTGCAGTATGCTGAAGAACCCCCAAGCTTTCCCTGTCAAAATGTCACCATTTAAGGCGTGTAGTAGACATAACACAAGTGTGGTTCATTCGAAAGGTCGCCTCGTTAGAATCATACTGACACTACGTTTTATGCACACTTGGCCAAAATAGGCCAGGTAATTAAGGAAAAATGGAATGGTCATGAACCCTCTAGCTCATTTACTGCAACAGAGCCTATAATGTCAAACGCCCAGCTGTGCGACTGGCTGATGCCGCAAAAGGTAAACGAAAATTAAGCATGACTTTTCAGATTGCCGAACAAGCTATTTGCGCTTGAATGTAAGGCGTATTCATTTTACAACTGTAAGAATGGTGATGTAAGGAATGGAAGTTACGAAAAAACAAGTGAACGTTGAAGTGCACATTATTAGCCAAAAGAAGTAACGGGGGGGAGGCGTTGCTTCTTTGGGGGACTAACTATGTTGCCACAACCATTAGTTTTTTGCGGTAGTAAATGTGAGGGGACGAACAGTTACTCCACGAACCGTTCGTCCTCTCCGGACGTACGGCTGCTGCGCTTCGTTACCCCCGCGGAGACGAGCTTGGAGCGATGAAAAAACCGCTGCCGCTGAATCGAACCACTCCCTGCGCCACACCAACCCGACGCGCTACCGGCTAGCCCGCGAGAAGTTTTTTTCTCTATTGCCTCTTAACTATAGGGAACAAAACATACAAACATAAGCACATCAGACACCTCACCAACTTATTTGCTATATACTGTGCCTAAAATGTCTTAAAACATGCCAGAATATCAAGCACGCTTGTCCACTCTGGTTGGTCATGCTGGGCTTGATACACATCGCTTATGTAGCACACACTTTAAGTGAATTTTTCCCTTACCGTGCGGGCATGCGAATCTGCATGGTCGACAGATTTTCTTGTTTTCCACAACAGGTGCAGGCTCAACAAAATTACTATGTCGTACGAACTTGCCACATCATTAACCGCGGGGAAGTAGCGAATACCGTGTGGGCTGATGGGCAGTTCTTTTTTGAGGGTTCTTTTCAGCACATCCCACTGAAACACAGTGTAAGAAAAATTAATGAACACTTGTTGTACAGTTTGTAGGATTTTGAAAAGACGACGATCAGTGTCCCATGGCACAAACAGACGTTTTTCATGCAGCCAAATTATTACTTCTAGTGTGTTCGTGTGTAAAGTAAAAAAGAACGACTTAACCGATGGTTTTACTGGCATGTTTTTCACCCTTCTCAGCAGGTCTTGACCCGCTGCGCCAATAGAATTTACCCAATGAAACGGAACAGGCATCATTGTTTCCACTTAATCACCGTACAACTTTTTCCTCATAACTCTAGTTAGATACTCTCTTGAGAAAAGAAAACTTAAAACACGGAAGGACTAGATCACATTACGCAAGTACCCGCTACAGACCTGCCCATGCACTGCGGATATGATGCAATAAATTGCAGCAGGTGCCCTTGAAGACGGACATTAATTGCAGTACTCAAGTACAGTAGGTGTTGATGGTGAAGCGCCTAAACATGACTTCCAACGGCATGGTGAGCTCACCCATGTTGCGAATGTATGGAGTACGGCAGCACAATAACCGTTGCAAAATTGTTTTGTTGCCCAACTTTTCTAAATGGCCGATAAAAGTAATGATGCGAGCTCTGTGCGCGGCTACGCTAAATGTTCGGGGATTATCGGCCCGCCGTCAGCAGTGCCAGCTCAGCCGAATGTTCCTTCAGCACGGGCTAGACATTGTTGCAGTTCAGGAGACAAAAGTCGAGAGCCAAGACGGCACTGATAGGATTGTCCTGCCGTTTACAGGCCGATACTACGAGTGGGGGTCACGCATAGGTATGTCTGCAGGCTGCGCATCTTTTCTTAGAAACACCCCGCACGGGGCACCTTGAGTATTCATGGTGACGGTGAGCAGCGACACCGCGGACCCCGAGCTCCCATACATAAGCTGTGTCCAACCGTGGCGGGGTGTTTAAAGGTGAAGGGTAGAAGCCGTAAACGGTGGCCATCGGAGCCTTGGTCAAGCTCCGACCGATGGGCTCCCTGCCTGTCTACCAGACAGGGAGCTCCGGGACCTCTTTGACTACCTGGGTAAGGTCAAAGGAGAAAGTACCACCGTCTCGCTGCTTTTATGCTATAAGGTGTTTGCGAGCATTTCTTGTGGGCTGAGAAAACTCGTCACCTTCGCTGACATTGTTTGCCTTAAATATGGGGCAATTGTAAAGAACTGATTCCTTGGGTTTAAATTGAAAATTTCTGCGATGAGCTGACGGTTGCAGTATTGTACATGACAGCCAAGGCGGTGTGCATGCTGAATGTGGTTCAGATCAAGACCAAACTTTAGGTGTTCCTTACAATAGCTGATGGCAATTTCCCCAGATTCCGCAAAGGTTTCTTTCGGGTTAAGACAACGAATTTTGTAAAGCATTAGTTCATTACCCCTTGATGTGTCCTCGGTATCATTTATCTGTGTAGCAAGGCGGACGGTCTGCCCAGTCATGTAGGTCGGTGGTGTATGATGTTAGTGCCTAGGTAGGTTTATAAGGTTAAAATTCCTTTACAGTGTCCCTCTATCTCAGTGATGCGCTTATTTAGGTCGGACAGGCTTTTGTTTGTCGTCACTAGGTAGTTTTATAGGGTTGAAATTCCTTTGCAGTGCCCTCAAAATCAGTCAAGCGTTCATTTAGGTCCGATAGGGTGTTCTCTGCCGTCACTAACTTGTCTTTAGTATTTGCACTTCAGTAATCAGGTGTCACTCGCCAGCGCCTCTTTTCTACAAATCTTTCATTTCTTTCGCATGTCTGTGTGCGGGATAGATTTGATGTAATCTGACAAAACCAACAACGACTGTTTGACATCAACACAATCAACAACAATTTCAGCTTAGCACCACGGGCTCGGTAAATGTATTCGGAAATAGTTACTGTATTTTTCCCCAAAATTACAGTACATACCACTAACTTTCATGGCAAGAGACAGCGGATTAGTTGCCTGTGGTGACGCACAACAGCCAAGCCCGTAGAGCGCGGCGGGCGACACCGGCGGTTTGATGGGTAATGTCGTTGAAGGTGTTGCTGCCAAGGGAACTTTCCATGTGCACTCCGGTACCGAAGACGGTAGCAGCAAAGCTGTCGGCCTCTATAAGCTCGTAGCTGGAGAATCAGTGACCCGCGCTGCGTTTGCCCGGGCCAGTCACCGAGGTATAGGGACAGAAGAAAAGCGCTGGCAAAATAAGGCTGGTGAGGGGACCATGCACCTGCATGGGAAGGCGGAGCTGCAGTGGTCAACCCCATGCTTTATGCCCCGAGCGGGAAGCCTCCGTACGGGAGAGAAGTATCCACCTCTCTTACTTCATTGGCGCACCGCGTTGAATAGGGTACAGCGCCCGTTTTTGTTCTAGTTATTTCTTTCCTAGGTATTCTTTCGTTCGCGCTGTTTGGGTTTTTCCATGAACATGAACCAGCTAACTCTCAGCATAGTCCTGCTATCAATAGAGAACTTTGCGGGTCCCCGCCGTCCTCTCAGAGAAGAGTGCGTTACCACCGCGGTATATTTTGTTCATACTATTCGTTTCAAGTATTGCTTTCATCAAAATGCAATAAACGCTTCTTTAAAATCGACGTTTCTATTAACCAACCCACTGCGGGGCCATCTTAGTAAATAAAATAACTTACTGTTTTCATCGGTTCATTACATGCTTGAGCGCTACGCAGAAGCAACAAACGTTGCTTTCTACACTTCGCCAAGGGCGAGCTCAAAACACTGAGGAGGCGAAGCAACATATCACAGCAAAGAGTACAGTGTGCTCACTTTCAAACCCTGTATAAGATATTGCTCCCATGGTCGCTCTTACCGGATCGTTCTTTCAAGGACGTCCGAAAAGAACACAACCGTACCGAAGCCGATTCATCAAGAAATCAGTTTTCTACATTCTGGGTCACTTCACAAATAGCACAATGTAATCCCCACAAAAACGCGCCGTTTGCATCTAAGTAATAGCAAGCAGTGTTGGAGTTTGTTTACCAAAAAGTAAGGGCATCATTCCGCGCAACACTTTGGTAAGTTAACCATTGTGAAGATATTGCGGCCTCGCTAACCTATTTAAAATACAAAAAAGAAGACCTTGCAATCACTTGTGTATTTTCCTGCGTATCACAATGGTGAAATAGGTTTTCAGAGTTATTTGCTTAGCAGGCATAACACAATCTAATTACATAAATTTCACCTAGCATTACGGTATTTCTAGTTCGTGCAACGCCCACGCTTGCCGTATCTGAAGGCGAGTGCGCAGAACGGTTGTTTTCAAAACGCAATCAAAACTTTTTTCTGAACGGCTCATTTTAAATACCCCGATGATGCTCGTATCAAATGTCCTCGTCACAACCTCAACTTTGCATACCGTGCTAAGTGAACACCCAAAGTGCAGTGATGACGTTAGTTGAACCATCTTCTCCTACCGTTTTCCCGTGTCTCCCAACAGTGCCTATTGGGCTCCTCCTCTACTAAATTCATCCATTCCATTCCATTCTCACCAGACCCCGCTTCCAAACTGCAATAACGAGACCACCATCCCGATTTCGTACAAGCATAATGGAATGAATGTTCCTTTCTGCACGTTACATGTGGAGGAACAGAAGTTGTGTGTGTTGTTCCCGTCTTTTTGGCACTTTCTGAGTTTGGGCATGGGGCATGAATGGGTGTGTTCGAAGGGTGATTACGCCCATTGAAAAACAATTAGTTAGAAACTAAAGATGTGGATGAAGGAAACTGCGCACAATAAGTTTTGATAACTGTTGAAGGTGGGGGTCAATCAATGGGTAAGGTGTAAAGAGAAAGGAAGGGAAATTTTCAAACAGTCTAGGTGCCTGGTCTTGGAAACGTATCAATTAATGGCAGCAATCACATCTAATCCTAAACAATGTGGCCGCACACGAAACCAAGACGGGCATTAGAAAAATAAGTACAAGTAAATAATGTTAAATGGCAAGGACAAGCGGTCTGAATAAAAAAAATACGTTATACTAGTTCGTGTGGCGAAACCGGTGAACGCGGTGTCATGTGCATAGAGCAGGTGCAGACTATCTGAAAAGGACACCGATGTGGAAGCTCGGGTGTGAAATGTTCCCGGCCTGCCTTTTGAAGCAATTCACAGAAATACAAAAAAATAACCCGCAGACAAACACAAATATCCAATGGTTAAGTAAAAAAGTCTGAGAAGCATTTTCCGGCTTTTACACTCATATCACGCGAGGATACGTAAGTACAATGAGAGTTTTCGGTACTTTCCACAATTTCAAGGTTATCCCACAGCGCTTTTAACAGAGTACAATTTCTTTGAAACTTCCGAGAAACATAATGAACGGTTGTGGCTTATTTGTACAACACTAAACTGCTCATCAACGAACAATAAACCTGCTTACGTCTCAACTATTTTTTTATGTTCCCACTCTGTTCTCTAAAACTACTTTTCTTTACTGCGGTTTTTATTCGCGAGAATCATTTACGCCCAAATAAACAAATTTTTCTTTTTGAGTCGGAGAGTGGGAGGTGCTAATTGTTTTCTCATAATGTAGAAAGCATGTTTTTGGCTCTGTCGTTGTAACTAATTAACGGGAATTCTCTTCGGCATCCCCTTGTCATCACCACAATAAAGCACAAATACCTGAGTAAAAACAAGAAAAAAAATCGTGAAATAGACTTGTTTTTCTGCTCTCTCCAAATCGAAATATAGAGAGTTTTTCTTATAATTTTTGGCAACTCGAATTGTTAGCAACTTGCAAGCACCTACCGCAGCTACTTTGTAAAACAGCGCTCTTTTCCTCTTCTTTATAAAACAACAGACATCACCCGTTTGGGCCTCTCAACAACATTTAAGTTCATCTACCGCGATATCTTTAGGACCAGTAGGGGTTGCTTTCAAGGCAATCAATTCGTTTCTTGAATGAGGTGAATAAAATGCCATTTTAGCTTTTGCCTGGCGTACACTAGCCGAGCTCCGTCGTCTCCGATTTGCGTGTGGTACCTTGGTGAAGTGAGCGCCAATCTAATGTTGGTGGCTTGGAGAAGACCAAAAGCCGATGGCAAACCTTACCTTTTTACTGCATGACAAGAGATGAGCCGAAGCCATGCAAGGACAAAGCCCCGACGGGTAAGGTTACAGCACAGGACTCCAGAAGAGTGACAGCATTGATTCACTGCTCTAGCAGGAATAAACTAGAGTGCTTTGGGGGGGGGGGGGGGGGCAGAGTCTTAGTTATACCGAAAGCTCTAACGGTCAAGCAAGCTTTCCCACAAACTTCTTTCCAGAGATCGTGAGCGGCCGGTAGTAGCGGTGCACGCTGAGTCATAGAGAGGGGATAGAGCAGGTCTCCGCAACGGCTTCCGCGTACTTCGGACAAGTCTCTGCGTGTTGCGTCGTCTGCTCACGAAGTTTGAATCACGCCGGCAGCAAGGCGCCAGCGATCCCACTTTTGCAGGGATGTAGCGGTGTGTTTGGATCTGTCGGCTGCAAGCGTGAGTCACCGACAGGGGGGCGCACTTAGTGGAGGATTCGCCACACGGTCGAAGAGTGCGGCACAAAGCACGAAGCAGAGCGGCGGACTGATTCGTAACAGGGGAGACACGGACGAAGCGACGACAGACACACACAGTGCGAACACACATGGCGCTGTCCTATCTTCGTCCGTGCCTCCCTCTTTATGGCGCAAGTATTTTGTTCAGTTATAGAGTACTAACGTGCCAAGGACGCTACCCCTATCCACCCCCCCCCCCTTCAACAACCATGCTGTTAAAAGTGAGAGTAAAACAGCAAAGTGAAAGTAAATTAGCCAACACGGAGGCAAACGTGTATCGCCCAGTCAAAAGCATATATCAACTGACGTCGGAGATGCCTATTTATGATTGTAAGGCGTATGGTGTCACGTACTGTGACCCTGAGAAGGTGCCCAAAGGAGGGGAGTCGGAAAAAGTTTGTCCGGTGAGTAGGCGATAAGACTGCTGTCCCCGGGACGGTCGAAAGCCAGCAACAACATAAATTTGGATACCGAGCAATACGTCTCACAACTTAAATGTGGATTTACTGTGGATTACCTAACAATTACAATTCAGAGTGCATGAACAGTATAATGGAATAACAGTGTACGCATGGTGGTGGTGCAAACTATTGGGTTATTTTGTTAGGAGGGCCCTTCACTTAAGCGATTTACGAGACAATCGGTCGGTCTTTGCGCTGGCCACCAATAGTAGCTACGCCTCGGTTAAGCGCTAATCGCCAGCTCCTCGCACTGCTGAGACAAAGGGAGAGAAGTGACCAGATGGTGGGTTTCGTTTTTGTGCACTACCCTCGATTCTGTGATGTGGGATGCCTGGCTGACACCAATAGCAGCGTTCTTCAAAGTATCAATCAGGGTACACTGAATTGAGCCAGTCGGTATGAGGGTAATCGTTTTGTAGCAGGCCGATGGTTCTTTATTTTCTTCATTAGACTGGTTTGCATGCGAGTCATGGTAAGGTTGCCATGTCAGTTATTGTTACCGGGTAATTTACAGTGACGAATGGAGGGAATGGCGGTAAAGTGTCTGCAGCCTTCAAGGTAAGAGGTTAGGCTTTGTGAATTAGTGGCGGTATCGCTGTATGAAATGTCAGACCGCATGCCTGGGACGTGTCCTGGAGCTAGCTGCTGCCTTGAAGACTACCGGGGTGTAGTTCCGCATGAGTGCTCTGGAGGAACCAGGCGAACGGGGATGCGGCGTCTTCAGGCGTATGGGATGGATAGGGTGAACACAGTAAGGACATTCCAATCCGTGGAGCTTTTAGTAAAGACATGCCAGATGCACCTTGGTCAGGCGTGCGCACTGGCTGAAAAAATGGTTCCCGCTCAGCTTAGAGGACGTGTTGTGTAGCCGAAATTTAAGGAATTATGCCGCGGAAGTAGCTAGACGTAAGTTCAGGGCACGCTTATATGCATGAGAATGGAGACAATCAACTACATGGATCTCCCTTTGCTGTGATGAGTAGAGGCCGGAAGTTTAGGCACTAAAAACAGGTTTTAGGCCCATATTGAAGGTGCTCAAAGTTTTAGTTAACGCCATACAGGCGCTAAGTACTACCTTATAGGCATATATACGCTTGAACAATATTTACTCAGGTGGCGTATTTCAGTGCAATCTTTCGGGTTTAAGTAAACACAGGATACAAATACCGTGATTTGAAAAATGCAATTTTATTATCTTCACAAAACACTCAAGGCTAGCCATTTCAAAATATCTATGGTTACGCAAGACTGTGCTTCTTCTCGTCTTCTCGTAGCGTCTCGTAGCGTCTTGTCGTAGCGTCTTCTTGGTGTGAAACCTTTGGCAAACAAGCACAACCTCAAGGTTTTCGGGCTTGAAGTTTTGCCTTCTGTCCGTCAATATCTGCTTGTACACAGAAAAAGAACGCTCCACATTCACTAAAGTTATCGGAGCGTAGTTGTACTTCGGCACGTTGGATGTTTTGATTCCATCTGGAATCGCGGTATGTCCGCAGCTCAAAAGATCAGACAATTTTTTCAGCGTAGAAATTCCAGGCTTTCTTTCCAAGACAGACGTAAGCTTCACTATAGCTCTGTCAGCAACAGGTCCCCTGGGAGCATTAGCGAGCATTTCCAGGGCTATATAAAATCAGCTGAGTAATTTGAGTCCGCGTGGAGCCCGAACTTTTACGTTCATGTATGAATGTTGCCATGAATGTGAAAGGGGTACACAAATAGGCCACGTTTCAAGGAAGTGTACCACCATGTAGAACCTTCTGGGCCCTTCTCACGGTGACACTCTCGTCTTCTGCAAAGCGGCTAACAACATTCTTAACACCGTTTAAGTGTTGGTTGTAGTATTCCACTGCCTTCTGCCCATTTCAAAGTTGTTAACAACAGGCTCCGGTAGAACTGGTACACCCGAAACCGCTCTCTGAAAGTAAGAACGCGGGTAGGAGCCTTGAGAAACACCGCCTACCCTGCAAATATAAATTCTATGACCCAACTGAACAAATTTCGTAGCTCTTCACACACAGCAATATTTCCGTGAGCAAGACAGGTGACGTGCAAGAATTGTGGATAAAAAACTTTCAGAAGTGCACCAGCCTTATGCATATAAGCTGTTGCATCTCTGTAGAGCAGCAGTATTCGCTCGTTGCAGAGTCCGGAGGGCTACAAAAGCTTCAAGGGCGAGTTCACGATGTTTGCGATTTTCTAGCCACCAATTTTTTTTAGCTCTTTCAAGCAGACCAGGAAAGGTGTTGTTTTCTCTTCTGCGTCCAGCTTTCCGACGACAAAGTGACCGAATACTCTTCCGGTCACATTTGTCGTCTCGTCCACAGAAATCCACAAGTGGGAATGACCGATTTCTCTTCGGATTTCTTCTCGCGTCTTCTTGTACAGTGATCGCAGGTACTCATTGTGAAGACTCGACGGTGATCGGACATTTTGTTTGCAGTACTTTTGCAAGAAATTGTTTAAAGTGTTGCTTTCGATCTTCGCCCAAGGGATGTTAGCAGCGACTAATGCTTCGCATAGGTCTTTGCTAAATTCACTTTTTTTCCTTGAGCAAGACTTTCGGCCAGGAATTATTGTCTTGATGTCGAAGGCTCGTTGCGCAGAGCATTGGGTTGATGCAGTGGTTTTCTTTCGTGCTGCAGCAAATTGAACTTTTTTTCACAGATTATCAGCACGAAGAAACGAGCAAATCAGACTACGATATTTCGTACGGCACGTGAAACTTTGTTAGTGAACTTTTCGTCATGGTCATTTAGAGTTTAAAACTTGACAACACTTCAAGGAATGGCGAAATTGGCCAACTGCGCAATTGCAGGTAAGCGTTTTCAAAGTCATGATGGTTATACAAGGATCTGACCGGTACTAAGCCCGAAATTTCCAATTAGGACGCCAGTTCCCGAATTCAGTTGTAAACTTTGCACAGCAATTAACAGTAGTACTTCCCGTAAAAAGTTCTTAAAACGCAAATCATTTGCACGCGTTCTGACGTTATTCAGAATATATTTAGCGTAACCACTGTTGGGGGCTTTGTGTTGATTGCTGGTCTAGAGTTCACGTCACGTGCACGATACCTTTAATTAGGATCTAGTGGAAAGCGTTGTGTTCACACGTGCTATTTGCAGAATTCGCGGAATACTGTTTCTCTGCCAACAGAGTAGCACTGCGAGCCACTGGTCCACCGCAAGATAAGACACTTTTTAGAGTCTTTATCGTAGGCATTCCTCGGCAGGCTTCGGACGGATTTTGGCGAGAGCATAAACGCCAACTAAGCTGACGCGCTGGCTGTAGTCATAAAATGTCTCGTAATCTTGCCCCAAGCTTCCCTCGCACTGGGTCGCTAGGGTACGCTGTATTCTCGCTCGCGTACACTCTGCGCTGCACTATTCTCGACCCCAAACAAATGCGACCTTTTATGGGGGTGGGGATTTCGCGAGAGCGTTAAAAAGTGTTGCATTGTTTATAGCAGCTTTTAAAATCCCCGCTGAGGAAGATAAACGGAAAAGTGCTCAGATATATTTGCGCATTTTTCAGTACAAGAAAAGACGCGAAAGGCAATGTTTCTCATCTTGTCGAGAGAGTAGCCGTGTCCTCGGGTGGTGCGGTCCTGGCCTTGAGCGGTATACCTTCCATTGGCCGGCTTCCTCACAGGCAGGCGCTTGCGCGCACTCGTTGGAGACGCCAGCAGACGACGTGCCGACGGACCCGCAAGAATCTTTTTATGCCGCTAGCACTCAATAAAAACATTTGAAAATGCAACCTTTCCAATACAACTTTTCCAATTGCTCTCCTGTTGGTGTCTTGCAAAACAATCCAGTAGGAACCAATTTCCAACGCCAGCGCCCCTCGTCGTTTTCATGATTCTTTCACACACCCCTTATATGGTCCAGAAACCTGCTGTTATCTATACATTTTGCACACTGACTGGTACAAGGACAATGCGTAGTCTTTATTCTCAACTTGCTGGCCTTGCAAGCTAAATTCGACATGACCATGCATCGAAACACGATTTCTCCTGGCTGTGACAGAAAAAAAAACTATAGTTTAGGTCTCGGTTTGCTCTGTATTGTAGTGTGAGCAATAGATAGGGCATTTCGTGTAATCTTTCGGTCACTACGTGTCACTCTGTGAAAGAGCCAGCAACATAAACCAAAAAATGTTAAGGATAAAATAGCGCTTAGAGACAGCTGGCTTCGTGAGAGACGAGAGCGTCGCTGCTGAAAATAATTCAGCAGGAGCGTGGCTGACCGGCAGCTGCCTCTGCCGAGGTGCCTGTAAGTCACGTGGAGTCTCGGCGGTTATCTGTGACTCCCGCCACCGATTGTACGCATTGTAGAATGATCGAGTACGCAGCCAGTTCAGGGTGGTAAATGAGTACGAAATAAAAAACGCCGCGATTATTGACGTTACTGGTGGACCACAAACGGAAAGACAGGCAGCCAAAGCCGCTACTAGAGCGAGAAAACATACCGCTGAGACTGTTAAAACCCTAAGCATAGTTGGCATAGTGTAGGTTGATGATAATGAATATGTTTTTGCAGTTGCACCTGTCGACGTGGTGCACGGGGTGCATATTACGGTACAAGGGGTGTGCCGTGATGTTTTTATGGACTTCTTGCGGTAGGTTTCCTGTGAGATAATGCATGAGCATGCCGTCTTTTTCTTTAGGTTGTTGCAAAATTGCCTTTTTAAAAGATGCACCTGGCTCCCTGTAAATGCCGTGCGCAGGAGATTCTGATGATTAGGCCGCTGCGCGTTCCACTTGAATAAGTTGGACTGAATATTTCGGTATTTCGACATTTCTTTTTTGGGGTAAATGTCCCCAACGCCGATTTTAAATGTTTTTTTGTATTTTTTTTTAAGCTGTAGGGGGCGTTCCAAAAAAAAACACAGTTGCTAGTTTGGCCTTTCTGTTTTTGTGGTGTTTATTCGTACCCACCCCTCAGCAGCGCCTAAGCAGTGCATTATTAGCCTAAGTTTGAATGTAATGTAAAAGCTATTTCCTTATGGTACGGAAAATGGCTGTCACCTAATACCCCTAAAACGAATTGCATAACAGCGGCAGGTCTGGAATTGTAAATTCTTGCTTCATTACAATGATTACCTCTCGAGATAAAAATATTTTAGTGGGGGGTAGAAAAGGAGCGACTTCATTGCTGTTTTAATAGGGTAGATAGATTGTTAAGATAACACGTGTGCTTGATATTTTTCTTTGTACTCCAAAGCTCTCTCTGTGTCATTTGTTTACCCCGGTGCTGTGGTTCAGTGTCTACGGTGTTGGGGTGCGAATACCAATGTTGCGAGTTCTTGATGATGCGTAGGCAACACATGAAGACGCCCGTGAGTGGTGATTTCGGTGAAACCAAAAGATACCAAAGTGGTTACAATTAATTTCCACTTTTCCTCTGCAGCGCTCCCCATACCCTAGGTGTAGCTTTGGCATGTCAAGCCACTGTTGTTTTCATGTATTATTAATATTACATGCTGCTGGAGCAGGTCCTTTTTAAATAATATCAAGGTGAATATATACTTAACAGCTGTGCAATTTATCTCTAAGAGTAAATATACAGGCCATATTGAAGTGCGTTTATGCATCTATCGCATAGCAGAACTAAAAGGCTCTATGCTAGTGTACAAGCTAAGAAAGGCAAAATATTATTTAGTGTATTTCTGTACTGAAACGACAGACGCGGGTGCCAGCCTGCGCGCTTTTAGAAAGGGAATGGTGCTAATGCGTTGCATGGTCTTTTGTTGTCATGTAGTGATCAGGTGAGCACGTGTTCATAGTCCCATTTCACCGAAACGAGGTTAACCTACCGCAGTTTAGGGCGTGGTTGAGGGCGTGCTAATGCAGCCTGTTTGCAAATTAGTTTTGAAGGTTTAGGCCATGCGGTTTGTTGGGGATTCAGCTTCATGGAATGCTTGACAAGTACCCTTGCAACGTTGCATATTAACAGCAGACCAGGGTGCACGGTTGTCCATGATTGCTTACAATGCACACCAGCCTCATAGATTGTGCCGTTTTAATAAAATCTTTTTGTGGCACTAGACACCGGCATAAATATGAAAATTTTCCAGTTCAATATCTTGCCCAAGTATTTGTGGACGGCTACATCTAATTGTCTTGTTTTGTTCTTTTTACGTGCCACATGGAACTTTGGGACCAAAAGGGACACCTGACGTGCCTGTAGCAAAGCTGCTTATGCACTTTGGGTTCATGGGCAGTCAGGAACCTACAGTGCTACGTCAAATAATAAATTGAAAGTGTGTATAAAGAGGTGTGGTATATACAAGTGCTTAAGAATGCAGGCACCTCGGGCCCGGAGGACAGCACCTTTACACTCGACATTAGAATGGGAATGTGTTTGGCTCGGAAATAATTTGTGCCGTAGCTTATTACATTGTGCGATGTCGAGCGGTCTGGTATCGGGTCAATCAGAGATATCATCAACTGCAGTGGTATTATAGATATTATGGCATCGCTTAAGTCAATTATATCACAGGACTTCAAATGTGTTTTTGGCTGCATGAGTATTTTTAAAGCCCTAGATATCTTAGGACTTCAAGGATAAATCGTTTGCTCCTGAATATCTTACAACAATATGTCGTTGGGTGTATAATATGGTTGACTGTACGATCCCATAACCTTGTACTCACACATCGTTGAGATAATCGTATGATTTCTTTCACTAAGGTGAACACTGTCAGAAAATTACAAGGAACCCGTATCCACGGGAACAGCACGGAAAATCCGATGCTACTTAATTTCGCTTACAAAGGGATTCTCCTGCACAGCTGTGATACAAAAAGATGCAATTTTTGAGTCATTGGAGCCCCTCAACTGCTCCAGTGCCCACTGACGGTGTTGGGGTAAAGCCACCACTTTATAGTCGAGGTTGCTGTGTTACCGATTTCACTGCGGTGACGTGCTTGATACAGTAAGCGACGCTAAGCCAAGGAATGTGCGCGATAGCATCTAGCACCGCTCCGTAATATTGATGATGCGGTGCACAGGTGAAGGGCGGCGAATTACTTGCGCTTATATCATTCTGGAACGTGGAACAGTCCAGGAGCAGAAGCAGGATCCGGGAAACAAGAGGAGGCTGTTTTGAGCCATTGTGACTCATTTGCTGCTCTATTCACCCCTTTTTCTTGTACATAACGTAGACCGTGGTGATCGGTCTACGTTATATGGATGATTACGTAGACCGGTTGACTACAACCGGATGAATACTACTGGATGACTACAACCGCTGGGTGCAGGACCATAAATACTGCAGGTCACTCATGGACTTTCCGCACGCCCGTGGACTGCATGCATCTCTGTAGAATTGAAAACCTGTCAGTTTCGTGACCTTGTGTGCTCTTGGCTGCCCCCCTCTCCCCCTATTTTCTTCTCTTTCTCTTTCCTTCCAACTTTCTTCCCTTCTCCCATCTTTTACCGCCTCTCACATGCCCCGCGCCAGATACTTGAAGTTAAAAAACAAAACAAAAACAAAATATGACACGACTTTAAGCAGCTTGCCATAAATACACTGCCAGAACCCGCCACATAAGAGTGACAAATATTACTCTTAGTTATGTCTATAACAATCTGTTGACTTTAGTCTTCTAGGTAGCAGAACAGTGAAAAAGCAGCACAAACCCTACCTCAGAACAATGTATGCCCAAGCTTGAGCAATTCTTTTACTATCAAAGAGCTGCAGAAACTTTTTTTAAATTTTAGACAACACAAGCAGTGTCTCTACGATTTTGATATTTATATATTTATTTATTTATTTATTGCACCCTCAGGGTAAAAATACATTGTAGAGGGGAGGGGCAATAATAATCAAGTAAGAAACTATACAAGCACAAAAATACTTCGAAAAGAACATTAGTGAAGAACATCAAGTTTGTATGGGCTGTTTACTGGGTTACAAACCAGTGCACAGTTAAAACATAAAAAAAAGCCTTGGCAGTCAAATAGAAGCAACGAAAACGATTCCAAATAACGAGAACACAAACCAGTGGTTAGACTTTCCACCGAACAGCGGGTAAAAAGAAAAAAAAAATGGAAGAGAAATGTACAGACGCGACAAAGAGGCCCTTATTTCAACAGCGCATGCCCACACAAGAACAAGAAGCGATATATCCAACAATCTATACCGTTATCGTGTACACTATGAAAAAAAGAAGAGAATCATTTTGGCAATTCCAATTTACAGATAATTTTGAACAGAGCCCGCGCATGCTCATAACAAAACAAACAAAAACGGCAGCACAGAAGGGCACATAAATCACAGACCACCATGCTGAATTTCCGCATGCCATATATGACAGTGCAAGGGTAACATAGCGGGAACCGGAATTGAAAAAGTTAAACGAAAGTAGAACACTACGACGTGAGTAAATTACTCAAGGCATTTTTAAAGAGATTCGGATTGACTATGCTGGTGATGGAATGGGGAACACGATTCCAGTCATTACATGTTTTGGGCAAGAATGAGGTTGAATGTGTGACGGTATTGGAATGGGGAACATAAACTTTCTGAAGATGGTTTTGGCGCGATGAGGTGTAATTTGGAGGCCTTATCCAGATAGCATGCAAAGCAAGATTATGATAGTAGATTTGGTGAAAGAGGCAGAGACGGGCGTTTTTCCTTCGTGTGGCTAGTGCGGAAAGGCCCAAGTGAAACTTCATCTGCGTTACACTGGATGTGCGATGATAATTACCAAGAATGAAACGGGATGCACGGTTCTGAACTCGCTCAAGCATGTCTATTGATGTGGAGTGGCCAGGGTCCCACACTGAGGACGCATATTCAAGATGAGGGCGGATGTATGTCGTGTACAGGAGCAGTTTTAGAGCTCCAGGAGCAAGGAGAAAATTTCTGCGCAGGTACCCTAGTGTCTGGTTAGCTTTTGCTGTGATATCTTCGATATGAGTATGCCAGGAAAGGTTGTTAGTGATGTGAACACCAAGGTAACGGTACGATGTTACAGGATCTAATGGGAAATTGATTAGGTAGTATGTTGGAGGCACATCACCTTTACGGCTTATTCGCATAACTTTGCATTTCTTAATGTTTACCTCCATTTGCCATGTTTGACACCAAGATGTCACAGAGTTTAGATCGGTCTGAAGGTTTGTAATATCCGAGTCACTAGTAATATTATTGGAGATGACACAGTCGTCAGCAAATAAATAAATTTGAGAGTGAATGTTACTAGGCAAGTCGTTTATATAAATTAAAAAGAGTAAAGGTCCACGTACCGACGCTTGGGGTACGCCTGAAAGAACGGGGGCTGTGGGGGAGTTGTAATCATTGGCGTTGACAAACTGTACACGTGAAGTTAAAAAGGCATGGATCCGTCCGATTATTAA
Organism: Haemaphysalis longicornis; assembly: GCF_048455015.1. Classification (NCBI taxonomy): domain Eukaryota; kingdom Metazoa; phylum Arthropoda; class Arachnida; order Ixodida; family Ixodidae; genus Haemaphysalis; species Haemaphysalis longicornis. The sequence continues at coordinate 77,961,835 of NW_027526445.1, read as the reverse complement.
GGGCTCGATATTTAAGTTGCTCGTTTTGTAAAGGAGGAGTGAATGATTGACCTTGTCAAAGGCTTTCGCAAAATCTAAGAATACGCAGTCAGTTATGTAACTATTGTCTAGATTTTTATGTAGCGGGTTGGTAAAGGATACTAACTGAGTGTCGCAGGAGAAATTTTTGCGGAACCCGTGCTGAGCGACTCTGAAAAAGTGGTTACTCTCAAGGAAACGGGTAAGCTCGGAAAAAAATACATGTTCCATTAATTTACAATGCACAGGAGTAAGTGAGATGGGTCTGTAATTGCAAGGATCATGCGTTGCTCCAGATTTGTGTACAGGGACAATTTTGTTTGTTTTTCAGTCGTGCGGAAGTACGCCTTCGTTATACGATTGCGAGAATATACATAGCAAGAATATGGAACAGTACTCGGCGGCGTTTTTTTTAAATTTAGAGGTTATTTCGTCTACGCCGCATGAAGATTTGAATTTAAGCTTTTGAATTATTGTTTAAATTCCTGTAGCGCTAAAGATAATGGGATCCATGGGGGTATGATTACATGGCGGGAGTTCTGGGTAATGAGAGCGGATACCTGACGCAGAGAATAATCTAACAAAAGTGTCGTTTAGTAGAGAAGCACAAAGATGGCTTGGCACATGGTCACCTGTAGGGGTAACTAATGATAGTTTGTTACTAGCGGGAGGTTTGTAAATGTTCCAAAACTATTTCGGATTCGTCTTTAGGATGCTAGGAAGGGTACTTGAAAAGAATGTTGATTTCGCAGCCCTGAAGGTGCCTAAATACTTTGAAGCAGCTTCCCGATACTGTGCCCATCGAGAAGCACTTGGTGCCCGTCGAAAACTGCGAAATATTCTTCTTTTTTGGTTGGCGAGCCGATTTAAATGCCGATTGTACCACGGGGCGTTACGATTAGAATAAACGTGACGAACCGGAATAAATTTATGTATTAGTTCCAGAACCTTGTTCTTGAAGATATTCTAGTTGGTTTCGACCGATCGTACCAGGTATCCAGGCAGAAAAACGTCTAGAAATGAGCCAAGTTCTTTATTGATCGCCGAATAGTTCCCTTTGTTGTAATCTCTAATGGCTTTGGAGTGTTTCCTGGATGATGGGCGACGGTACGTTTATTGAAAAATGCAAGACATCATGATCACTGAGGGCGGGTAAATGCTCAACTGGCGAGATTATGTCGGGTGAAGATGACAAAACAAGATCCAATAGAGATGAAGAATGCTCTGTGATTCGTGTAGGCGATGTTAAAAGCTGGGAAAGGCTGAAGTCTGCGCAAAGTGTGGTAAAACGTTTTGCTTCCATTGTGTCTGCATGATGTGAGGGAAGTGTGTGAGACCAAGTAATGTTAGGGAAATTGAAATCACCCAGTAATTTAACATGTAGGCTAATCGTGTGTGTTCCACAAAAGGTTTCATAAAAAAAATCCCCAAGTGTTCAACAGATGCCACACTCAAAACACGGTTGCACGAACAAGATGCTGAAAAATATGGTATAAGTAATGAAGCGGTCCTTTGGCACCATTTTTGTGGAGTTCCATACAAACTAGTCGATGTTTTACAGGAATTATAGAGATTTCAGGGTCCGCTAATATGCTCACCCCAACCAAATCGCCTACATAACCAGCATGATCCCAAAGATGTGCAAAAGATAGTGATGATGGTGATGATGATGATGGTTGGATTTTTCGGTGCAAGGCCAGCTGCGGCAAAAAGCGCAAAACCAAACTATTCAACAGAAAACAGCTGCTACTAAAATGTGTAAGCCAGAATAACAGTGAAATCTATACAAGCCATGGTGATGGCTCATTTATAGGACCAGTATTGATTAGGCATGATAGGATATGAGGTTTAAAAAGTTACCATCCGACAAAGAATGCGTAATACAGAAATCATGTCATTGTCACCCAAAAATAAGGAAGGGTGTAGCTGAATGCGTTGTCTCTATAGTTCCTTGAAGTGTCTGTGTCTTGTTGTGTCGAGTTCCTGGCACGTTATTAGGATGTGGACAACAGATAGGTCCTCCGCACACCTGTACCCATGGGTCTTGGAGAACTGGTGAGCAGGTGTGAGTGTGTTACATGTGTATGGCCTATCCGTAACCTAGAAAGGCAACTTCAATGTGTCTGTTGTGTGAGTGCGTAGGGTATGATCCCAAGTGTGGTTTTATTACGTGTAACTTGTTATCTGTCGGTTCACTACGGTGCGTTTGCCATGTGTAGCAGAGTTGATGTCTATAGTGGGGCTTCATGTCTTTTTACGGCACTGTTGCTATGTCCACTGTGTTCAAGAGTGTAGCAACAGTGGCCACCTGATCAGGAGTTTTATTCCAGGGTATTTCACAGTGGCCAGCAACACAACATATTTTTATTTCAAGACTTGAGGCGTATGCCTACCTAAGGGGCTTAAAAACAAGATTGATTAAGTAATTTTTGAGCGTTTTCTTTACAAAAGTGCACGTACAACGCTGAAAGAATCTGTAAGAAATATGGATTTTTAAATTTGATGTTGAAGGATGTAATGTAATACAAATAAAATGCCGTGTGCTTCAGCCGTAAAAAGGCTGTTGTGGGAGTTCATTCTTTTACTCAGATTGAAGTTCTGCCCTGGTGCATCACAAGACACAGAAATAGCTGTCTTGGATGCATCGCAGTAATACTATGCGCACTGATGGTTCTCCTGCAGATACAGGAAATTCTGCATGATGGCTACCCTTGGTGCCCTGTTTGTATCGAATTGAAGCAAGGACAAGTCACAACAAACAGCCCGGAGTTGCCACGGTGCAATAAAATCAGTGATGGGTGTCTTGTGGATGTGTGAAAATGACACAGATAGCTCAGAAGCTTCTGCTCTCAATCTGAGAGGGAACGGCATGAAAATAGATGGACGGTTTAAAAAGAGCTGCTCTGAGGATGCATCATGAATGGTTGAATTTAAAGGACATGAATAAAAGGACAATTCTGTCATAGACACAATTTTAAAGGCATAGGCCAATTCAGTGTATGTCGTCTGGTAATACAGGGATCATTTGTCACACTCTGCGTAGAGGCTTTCAACAGGGCTGGTGCGAAAGAGGCCACAGGTAAGACGAAGCGCCAAATGCAGCACCGGGTGAGGCATTTTCACCGCATTTTTTGTCGCCGACCCATACACGACACTGCCATAATCTAAGCGAGATCCTACCACTGCGGTGTAAAGGCGCAGGAGGAGCTGCCTGTCAGCAGCGTAGCATTGGTGTGACAGGACATTAAGAATGTTCATTATTTTTAGGCATTTCTGTTTTAACTGCTTCAAGTGAGGGATAAATGTGAGTTTACTATCGAATATTAGGCTCAAAAACATATGTTCCATTCTGACAGGGATTACTACGCCATTTATAGAGATATCAGGGTCCGCATGATGCCCGCACTTCTGGGAGAACAGAAGTACTTTTTACAGCGTTTAGCTTAAAACCGTTTGTGTCGGCCCAGCCAGCAAGTTTGTTCACCCCAAGCTGGACCTCGCGGTCACAAATTGAGAAGTTGAGAAGAGAAGACAAATTGAGAAGACGCTCTCCAGCCGCCGGGTTGGAGCGCCATATAGGCCGTCGTCTGATGAGTCCAATCTGTGGACGTTCCCATTGGTGGATAGTACCTTGAAAGGTTCCTCCTCAAAGACGCTGTTCAACGCGTCCCATTTTAAGATTGCTTGTCCTTGCGGTGAGCATTCTAGGCGGGTTTGAAAACGAAGCTGAGTTTCCTCCACGAGTTGTCGTAGCGGGGGAAGAGGAACTGCCGACTCTAGAAGATCATTTCTGGTGTGTCGAGGGAGACCCGTGATGGTTCGAATCATAGAACAATTTAGTATTTCCAAATAGCGCAGATGCCGGGGGCTGAAGTTATATATTGGAAAACGGTATGCTAGCCAGCCATGGGACACTGCTCTGGCGAAAGTTTGATAAGAGGCTTGTTGTGAACCACCGTACTTGCTTGAGATGCAAGTAATAAGATGCATCGTAGCACGCCAGGTGGTACGAAGGCTCCGAATACATGCTTGAGGGCTATTGCAGCTGCTCAGTTGGATACCGAGAAGTCGGACGGTTCCGTTTTGGGATGAGAATAATGTACCGCCGAAATGAAGTGTCAAGATATGAGACAGATCAGTTTTGCGTTTGCCGTTGATGCTGACAAATTCCGTCTTCTGTGGTGAGAGTTCCAGGTTGAAGGCGGACAAAGAGCGTTCTAGGCTAAAAATGGCAGCATGAAGTTCTGACTGCATGGCTTCCTTGCCATCGTAGTCGGCCGCTTTTGTCCAGACGACGACATCGTCGGCGTACAGGGCGAATCGAGCTGAGCCTTTTCAAGCTGTCGGGCCACACGGTTCATTGCAAGGTTGAACAGCAATGGTCCGAGTATGGAGCCTTGAGGAACTCCTCGGTCTATGTGGTAAGTGGTGATTTCATGGCCTGGATAGTTCAGTTGTATAGGGCGATGTTGGAGGAAATTTCGGATCCAGGCTTGTGCCTTCGCACTGGGAAAAGCCTAGGACAGCTCCTGTAGGATGCCGTTTTGGCACACATTGTCAAAAGCCTTGCGTATGTCTAAAGATAGGACGTAATCTCGGATGCATTTTCTGGATTTACGGTTGATGACTCGCCACAGGAGCCATAGGAGGTCATGCGTTCCGAGATTTGGGCGGAAGGCAGTTTGAGCTGGGTGGAACCAGCCTGTGCGTTCCAGATGATACTTCAAACGATTATTTATCAGTTTTTCCATTATCTTGCTTAGAGTAGGAGTAAGTGCAATGGGCCACAAATTTTCAGGTTTTCTAGCATCCTTTCCTGCCTTGGGAATAGGGTGTATTATCGTTGTTTGAGGTGTTCAGGAACTTCGCCTGCTTCTCATGACCGATTAATAAGCTCGAGAAGAATAGAATGCCCTTCTGGGGGCAGATTCCCGAGGTCCTGCCAGGTGACTGCGTCGTGTCCTGGGTCAGACTTAGGCTTCCCTTGGTTGAGTGCTATTTGGAGTTCCCCATGTGTAAAGGGACTATCTAGAGAAGGGTCAGGTTCTGGTATCTCAATAACAGAAAGGGGGTGCGTGCAACTGGAGTCGGATGTCGCATGGGGGAACAAGGTTTTCACGATAGCCTTTTCAACATCCGTGTAATTCATGTGTAGGCATAGTTCTTTGACGATTGAGAGCTTGGTCTTATTCTTGCCACATAGGCCATGAAAGATTGCCCAAAGGCGTGCGAGCTGTCTCTCCTGACCTTGTCGTTGGCAGAGATCGTGCCATTTCTCGTTTTGGAGGGCTTTCTGGTATTCGTGAATAATTTTATACTGCCTTTTGAGCTTCAATAAATCGCGATGTTTCTTTCCTTGAAATCGGTAGCGATTAGTAAGTCGCTCCACAGTTCGCGAAAGGTTATGCATGTGGAGGTCTAGTTGGGAAATCTCAACAGTGCTTTCAACAGTTTCGATAGCATTCATGCGAGCAGTCGTGATATTGGCAACCAGTGTAGGGATGTCGGAAATGTCCGTTGTCGTAAATAATGTCCGAAATGAGTTCCAGGTAATTGAAGAGTACTGACATTTACGTCGGAGTTTCTTGGCATTCAAATGAAGAAGAATAGGCTGTGATCGCTACCCCAGGTACAAGGGGCAGTTTGCCATGACTTGACTATACCAGGTGTACAGACGGTGAGGTCTGGGGTTGTGTCTCTTTGGGAGGAATGTAGGCTTACGCGAGTGTAAACAAAAGGCTCGTTTCGCAATTGTAGGTGGCTAAACTCTATCGCTTCCTCAAGAAGCTTCCCACGGAGATCGCTAGTGGGGTATCCCCAAAGCGTGCGTCGAGCATTGAAATCTCCACCAATTATGATGGGTCCAGAGAAATTCAAAGAAAGAACATGGGGAATGAAGTGGTATGTGCCCCGAATGTGCGAGGTGCATTGAGGGCGATAATAGACGCAGACTAGTAGAAGGGCTTTGCCACCGGGGGGGTCGATTCGGAAATTATTACCTCGCGAGATGAATCGCTAGCTTTGTCCCAATGATGCTGGACAGCTTTGCAAAACTTGTGAACAAGAATAGTGGGCGGACCACTAACGCTGGGTGCATTGTTAGGGTCTTTTGACTTGTGGGGTATGGTAGGGTCCGCAAAATAAACATAATTAGGAATTTTGCATGTGCCTCTAGTTTCTTGCAACAGTAGGGCCAAGGGCTGTAGAGAAGAAATTTGGTGTTTAAGAACAGCACCTGTTTGACGAACGCTGCGACAGTTCTATTGAACTATTAGCCTTTTGGGAGGCGGGGAGGGCGAGAAGGACATCTACTGAGTTTCTTTTTTTCTGCGTTTGGCTTCCTCCGGCGTCATCATTCTAGTGAATTCCTGCATTTGCTGTGTGACTTGGGGGATGTATTATTTAAGGCTGCTGAATTGTTCTTGTAACGACGTAATGCCACTAAAAGCCTTCTGGCACTCTTTGTTGTTTTGAAATTTTAGCTGCGCCTTTCGCTCCGTGATAAACGCGGATGAGGCGTCAAGTAAGGCGTTTTTCTGGCGCTGAACACGAGAACGGCTTTAGCGTTCGAAACTCTTCGGTGGAGGTGGAGAAGCCGACTCCTTGCGACGCACAGATTTTCGGAGAGACCCAAGTTCCTTCTTCAAGTTTTGCATCTCAGTGCGTAATTCATGAAGTTCTTTTTTAAGTTGTGCGTTCTCCACCATTATCGGGTGACTTGGAGGTAGAAAGTGCAAAGATTGTGCGTTATCCTTATTCATGCCAGTCACCGCAGAAGCCCACGAGACTCCAGTAGAAGCTGGGCTGGTGGCACTCATAGACCCGGATGCTGGAGGATTGTTGCGTACAGTTTAGGTTTGAGCAGTTTTCTTTCCGGCTTTCGGGACACGACTAGGGCAAAATTTGCTAACACATAAGTGGCCAGTCTTCTTGCATGCCACGCAGAATTCAGTGTCAGCGCAATCATCAGCGTCCGTATGACAGCGGCCGCATTCTTTGCAGACACTGGGAGAGGGGCAGAATTTTGCCATCTGCCCAAGGTCATGACAGTTAAAGCAGACTACGCGTTTTGGGCGATATCCTGCAACCCGAACTAGCTCCATGTAGTATTTCACAACTTTCGGTAAAGTAGTCGTGTCAAAAGTTAACACAGCTCGGTCAGTCTTTCCAATCTTTTGAACACGAAGCACTTCCGCTTGTTCGCAGCGAACCCATTTCATAATGGTCTCGTTGCTTTCCGCCGGGTCTACTTGTACCACACCTCGTATGGTGTTTTTGTAAGTTTGAAGGGGTTCGATTACCACTTCAATTGATTCTGTCTTGCCATCCTGTCGAAAGGTTAGTCTGTCTACTTGAAGTAGCCTGGCCGCGTGGTTTTCGTCGTACAGTGCTATAATAGCGCTATTGGCTGCGTCGTCAAAAGTCACTGGAGCCATTTCAGCCAATTCTGCCGATGGGGCAGTACAACCGATAGCATTGGCTATAGCGTGTCGAGGAACGCGTCTGCTTCTAATTTTAGCTAGAGGTCTCAACTGCAGGTTTATTCGTGATCGACTTACCCGGTCGCTGCGTGTGGGTCTCTTCTTTTTGGCTAGAGGAACTCGCTGCCAGCCTTCTTCGTCGTCGAGGTCATGGTGCATCTGGTCGTCTAGCGAGTTGTTGTATTCACCTTCATCCTGATGGGAGCATGTATTCGACGGCATGGTCGTGGGGTCCGATGGGCCGTTCGTGTCTTCGTGCAGCATCGCCGCTTCATGCGTCTTCAATGAGACGCAGTGTCCATTCAATGACTTCAATGGTGCCGGTTGAGATCTCGCAGCAACCCCCGCAGGCACAGCCGCCGCCAGGTAAGCGGCCGCCGCGGCGCCGGCAGCCGCTGTTACAGGTATGCGAGTTTTGGAACGCCGCTGGTGCGTTAGGCCTAGCCGCCGATCCGAAGAATCCGAAGCCGTTTTCGAAGCACTCGGTGGTCCTAGGGGCCGAATCTTGGTGTCCAGGTCTTCAGCACATGTTCACGAAGGCTGGTATTCACTTTAAAATACAGGATACTAAAAAGTTCGCCAACCCAGATCGAAATTACAAGAGCCCACACACGAGGCGATTGCACGCCCTGGCCCCCTGGCGGCGACAAAAAAATATGCTGCACTGAATATAGTAATTCAGTACTAGAGCTGGAGATGCCGTTCAAGGCATAATAGCATAATCTGTCTGATATATATATATATATTGCTGTATATTGCTTAAGAGTACCAGCCCGAGAGGAAAATTGTTTTGAAATCCGACACGCATTTAAAAGACGTCGGAGCTCTCCTCACCTGGTGAGCGCAATGTGTAGTTTATAAAAGAGTGAACTCAAAAGGTGACCTCGACGTCATGATGATAATAACATTCACCGCTTGCCGCAGCTTCTCTACTTTAGCAACATCCACGGTAAACAGCACTTTCACGTCCAGGTGCGCTTTTTCATCGTCGCCAAACCGCCCCGGTGCGCACTAGCCTTATTTGGGCGCACAGTGAAGGGTCGGTTTACGCACCCTCCTAATAACGGAGCGCCGAGGTATAACCACAGTTACGTTGCCATCGTCGCCAAGGCAGAGCCTTCCTCTGCAATTTGCAGCAACGATGCTGCATCGGCGAACGCTTGGGAAGGCGCAGAAATCATTGGAGATTTGTCCTTTGTTTTTTTAATTGAATAATCATGAACAATCCTCAAGTGCCTACATTATGAAGGGCCTGGCTGTCCCGCCGTAGTGGATGGGCGGTACATTTATAATAGGCACGGCTAACACCCGCGCATTGGTTCGGCCCTAAATACGAAATGCAGCTTGTCGGTGACTGTTATGTAGCAGTACAGAGTCGCGCATTTGTGGGATGCAGGTTGTTTGTCTATACGATCAGCGGCTTTCAAGTAATAAGAAGTTTGAAGTAGCCTGTGCTATACTATGCTAATTACTGGTACTTTCTACCGTCGCTTGTCTTGCTACAGACACATTTGTGGCTATATACACAGGAAAAATGTTGCAAAATGGCGACCTATCCTGTAACGATGTTTTTCAAGCTTTTGCAGCTGTAAGCTGTGGTGGCCAAAATTAGCAATGCGAAACAATTCTTGGACGACATTTGTTTAACGCAAAAATGAAAAAACATATTGCAAAAGGAGGAGGTTTTCTGTAACGAGATTTTTTCAGCTTTTGCAGCTGCAAACTGTGGCGAAAATTAGCAATGAGAACGAATTCTTGGACAACATTTTTTAGATGCAAGAACGACCTTTCCCTCCTTTTTTAAGTAAGTATGTACAACTGTGGAAACACGTCGGTGGCTTGAGTTCGAGATTTACTCATTGGCTGTAGTTACGACCGCGGTATGTTTTCTCGGAGGTTGCTGCCCGGCGTTTCAAGACGTCGTAGCTAGCACGATGTTAAACGCTAGGCGAATATTGGGAGCTTTCAGAAAGTTGGATATTTGACCCATAAATATAGGTCAGCGATATTTAGGTCGGCCTCCGTTCGTTATATCCTGACGTTTGTAGTACATGGACCTCAGAGCAAAGTCCGTGATGACTGTTTGTTCCTCCTCAGTGCATACTTTATGAGGACGGTCTCCAGTTCGTTTAGAGCAGCCCGAGCTCTTCACCGAGGCCCTTGGCGTAAACAAGTTGTTTAGGGCCATCTATGTAGCCAACTGCAACAGGCGCGCTTGTAGCCACATGCTCAGTAGTTTCGCCGTCATACGCATCTGATTCCTCCTCATCGCTCTTGCCCCGCTCTTCAATAAAATTACCCTCGTCCGTGCACGGTTCCAAAGTGTCAGCACCTTCATCGGCACAAACGAAATCGTCACAGCCGAGTTTATGGTCCCGTGCCTGCCTTGCCTCTGCATGTCGTGGGGTAACTCGCGCAGCCACTCCGAGAATAAATTGCGGTTCATTAACGCCTTAGAGGTGTGCCTGTATCGCACGGGCACCTAGCTCCTAAAGCAACGCGGATTCTTCGATTTCCCGATGACGAACGGCACCCGCCAATCGCTGCCATCCTTGTTAGTGCACAGAAGTGCTGTGACTAGCACTTTGCTATGCTTCCCGACAGTGCATGCGTCCCCTTTCATAATGTGCGTTTTATCCGGCAACTTCTGGTAAAATAACGCAGTTTCGTCCGTGTTATAAACGTCACGCTCCCGCATAGCTTTAAATAACTTCTCGGATAGCAAGGTTTGCCTGTGTGATGGTCCGGAAAAGGGATTTGCGATGGTAGAGCTGGGCAGATGCCACCATTTTAACCCACGTCGGGGCCCTGGCCGTTCGCTGTAACCGATCGTTAGTGCTCAAACACGTTCATTCTACGTGGGATTTCATGCATTGAAATAGCGTATATTGCCACGAACCATGTATGGGTTTGTTTATTTATTGTTTTTTTTACTGCCGGGCCACGCCCGGCTGTGTTATCTGCGTTGCGAGCAAAACGCGTATTCCATTCATTTTTTTTATGCCGCACGGGCTATCACACTCAGATAAGCTGATTGTTTCGCCCTAACTTCGCTAGCCCAGAATAATCTTCTGTGATCTACAATGTTCTGGTTGTGAATAGATGTTTTTAGATACACACGCGACGATAGATAAAAGCCTGCAGAGCAGACGCCGCGGCATTCGACTCGACGACACTCGCCTGCGCAAGTCCCTTTGTTGACCGCTGCTTCGCCGCTTCTGTATTTTTTTTTAGTGGTTAGCACAGCACAAGTTCACTCCAATAAACTTCTTTTCCTTGAAGACAACTGTGTAGTCTTTGGCCACGTGACATCTGGGGTGGTGCGGGGTAAATGCACCCTAGGCCCTCGTCAAGCCGACAAGAAAGTCCCACTCCTGCCAGCCGCCGACAGCAAAGTCTTCAGCCGGAGTTTGGGCTCCTTCCGGATTAAGGGAAGAAAGAAGACGTCGTGACTACCACCATGATCAACGCAGGCGCCATGGCCAGCACAACCCTCGTTCTTCAACATCTGCGGGAACCACCATCGTTCCGCGGATCCCCCAGAGAAGACCCTGAGGACTGATTCGAGAAAGTGTAGCGCGTCCGCATCTACAAGAGGTGGAATGACGAAGGAACTTTCCGCCTTGTTTTATTCTACTTAGAAGATATGGTCCGAACGTGGTTTGAAAACCATAAAAACTTTCTAAGCGACTGGAATCTCTTTAAGAGGGAGTTCCTCAAAACATTCGCCAGCGTTGTGCGGAAAGAACGAACCGCCCTTTTGTTGGAAACGCGCACAAAACACCCCAACGAAGGAGTCGTGATTTTCGTTGAGGAGATGAAGGAACTATTCCGCCTCGCGGACCCCGAAATGACGGATGAAAAGAAGTTACGCTTCTTGATGCGCGGTGTGAAGGAGGAACTCTTTGCTGGACTTGTCCGCAACCCACCCAAAACCACCGGCGAATTCATGACCGAAGCCAGCTAGATTAAGAAGGCTCTCGAAATGCGTGTTAAGCTGTATGATCGCAACTTTGTTGACGCGGCCACTGCGAACTACGTCGGCAACATGTGGATTCCGGCTGATAGCCTACGCCAAACTATCCGTGCAGTAGTAAGAGAGCAGCTGCAGAAACTTCTCCCCACGCCGCCGACCCCACGGCGCTTCCCTTACCGAAGTGATTAGGGAAGAAGTGCAACAAGCGTTGGGAACTTCTACGCTCCCCAACACGTCATCAACAGGGCCCGACGTACCACCACCCACTGTCGCCCACCCGACCACCGGTCGCCCGAAACCAGATAACAAGGAAGACCGACGTGTGGCAAACGCCCAATATTCGCCCGCTGTGCTACCACTGCGGAGAGGCCGACCACATCTACCGTCGCTGTCCCTACAAGAGTCTCAGTTTGCGAGAGTTCTCCGTCGACGCCCCACGCCCCCGATTCGGCCAGCGTCCTGCTGAGATCGACGAACACCTCTCCAACACCAACCGAGGACCAGCCCGCTTTACCGTTCACCGTCGCCGTACCCGTATCAGTCACCAAACCGCCGGAGCACAGCGGACTTCTCACGTGGAAGGCTCCTAAGCCCACCCGGGGGAAAATAGAAGCGGCAACTTCCAGAGGTAAAGTTGCATGACCGCGGAAAAATGAAAGCCCTCCAACGACGCAGCAACTCGAACAATACCAGGATTCAGGAAATGCCCTCACCCCGACGACCCAATCTAACCCTGACGTTACACCAGAACACGATGACAGCAAAACAGCGCGTCGCTTACCCGACATGACAGAACCTGCCGCTGAGACAACGACGAAAACGACGACGAAAACTACCACATGGTGAACACGTACAAGCCGAGATACGACACCCCGACGCACCGGAAACTCGAGGAAAGCGGCGTCCGACGTTCAGCTGTCCATCGACGGCTTTGATGTAGTCGCCCACATAGACACCGGAGTCAACCACTAAAGAATGAGCGGACCAGTTGCGTTTAAGCTGAAGAAACTTATGACCAGATTGGATGGTCCGCTTGAGGCCATCCGTACGTCGGGGTTAATGCTGAAGCCTGAAAAGTGCAACTTTGCATACGAGGAACTGAAGTTTTAGGCATGTCGTCAATGTTGCGGGAGTCCGGCCTGACCCGGTGAAAACTTCAGTCAAAGCGAACCTCCCGAGACCGAAAGATAAGAAGGGCGTGGGGAGATTTCTGGAACTCTGCGCATAATACCGGCGCTTCGTAGCAAACTTCCCTCGCATTGCACAGCCACTCACGCGCTCGACGAAAGATAGCACCCCGTTCGGCCATGAAAATGCCGAAGAAAAACCATTCTGCGAGCTGCAACAATGCCTGCAAAGCCCGCCTATGCTCGTGCATTTCGACAAAAAATGCCGAAACGGAAATGCACACGGACGCCCGTGATACAGGCTTCGGTGCCGTCTTCGCACAAAAACAGAGTGGGTGCGAAAAATTTATCGCCTATGGAAGGGAAGACGTGGTCTGTCCAAGGAAGAGCGAAACTACACAGCCTTTTAGAAAGAGTGCCTCGCGATTAAATGGGCCATTCGAAATTTCACTCATACGTGTATGGAAGGCCGTTCAAGGTTGTGACAGACCACCATGCGCTGTGTTGGCTCGCAAATTTGAAGGACCCCTCTGGCCGTCTTGGTATGTGGAGCTTGCGCATGCAAGAATTTGACGTTACCGTAGTCTATAAACACGGCAGGAAACACTCCGACGCCGACTGCCTGTTCCACGCACCCGTCGACCCACCACCACACGACTCCGATAAGGACCGCGCGTTCTTCGGAGTCGTGACGGAGAGCGACCTAGCCGACGAACAGCGTGCCCACGCCGACTTACGCGTCATAATCGACTACCTCAAAGGATGCAACGTTGCCGTGCTTAACACCTTGGAACGCAAGCCACCAGCATTCAACCTGAAAAACTCCGTTCTCGCGAAGAAGAATTTCAGCCCGGGAACGAAAGCAAATTATATTCTTGTTATCCCAGCAGACCTTCGCGGCGAAATATTGAAAGCGTGCCACGACGACAAGACTTCCGGACATCTCGGAACAGCCCGCACAATTGGAAAAATCAAGGCGAAGTACTACTCGCCCCGCCTTACACCCGATGTCGCCCACTACGTCCGGAGCTGCCGTGGCTGTCAGAAACAAAAGACGCCACCGAGAAGACCCGCCGGACTTCTGCAGCCGATCGCCGTCCCAATCGAGGCCCTTCCAGCAGATTGTAATGAACCTTCTGGGCCCGTTCCCTACATCCAGATCAGAGAACAAGTTGATTGTCGTAGCGACAGACTACATGACGCGCTACGCAGAGACCGCCGCTCTTCCGAGGGGGACTGCACAAGAAGTGGCAAAGTTCTTTATAAGCCAAGTTTTGCTGCGACATGGAGCCCCGGAAGTCCGAATCACGGACCGCGGAACGGGCTTTACTGCGGAGCTGATCCAAGGAGTATTACGCTACAGCAACACGGTTCACCGAAGAACGACGGCGTACCACCCCCAAACGAACAGTCCAACAGAACGTCTGAACAAGACAATCGCAGATATGCTGTCAATGTACGTCGAAGTTGAACATATATATCACGTTTGAGTAGAACATATATATCACGTTTGAGTACAACCGTATATCACGTTTGAGTACAAAAGGGCTATTCAGGAAACTACACATATGACGCCGTTCGAGCTTTTCTACGGAAGACGGGCGAGTACGATGCTTGACGCCATGCTTCCCAATGTAGAAGACGATGACCTCAACCCTGACGTCCAGGGATACCTTCAGCGTGCAGAGGAGGCCCGCCAGCTCGCTCTAGTTCGTAAAACAAACCAGCAGCTGGTGGATGCCGGGCGCTACAACCTCCGACGCCGAGACGCCGAGTACCACCCAGGGGATCGTGTTTGGGTTTCGACTCTCATCCCACACCGCGGACTCAGTGAGAAGCTCCGGCGACGGTATTTTGGATTCTGCCAGATTCTACGACGTGTCGACCAACTCACCCACGAGGTGATCCCGGATGGTGATTCCGGAACATCACGACAACCCACGCGGCCCGAAGTCGTCCACGTGGTTCGCTTGAAACCTTACTATGCAAGATGACGGATTTTTTGTTTTTTGTTCGGACGGTTTTTTTTAAATTTTAGCATCGGGTTGATGCACTCTTTGGGGGGGGGGGAAGGGTAATGCCGTGAATCATGTATGGGTTTGTTTATTTATTGTTTGTTTTTACTGTCGCGCCACGCCCGCCTGTGCTATCTGCGTTCCAAGCAAAACGCGTCTTCCATTCATTATTTTTATGCCACACGGGCTATCACATTCAGATAGGCAGACTGTTTCGCCCTAACGTCGCTAGCCAAGAAAACCCTTCTGTGATCTACAATGTTCTGGATGTGAATCGATAGTTTCAGAAACTATCGCGCCGAAAGATAAAAGACTGCAGAACCGACGCCGTGGCCCTCTATTCGACGACACTCGCCTGCTCAAGTCACTTTGTTCACCGCTGCTTCGCCGCCTCTGTATTCTTTTGAGTTTTTAGGGAACCACAAGTTCGCTCCAATCAACTTGTTTTCCCGGAAGACAACTGCGTCGTCTTTGGATACGTGACAATAATTTGACGGTCACGCGGGCTTTGTTTGTTATGAGCGAAAGTTCGTTTTAAGGGGGACGTTATATGTGGGCTTGACTGTATATATATGTGTTCAGTACTTTGCTTGGCGGGCAATCTAGAGAAAGCTGACGAAAAGACTCAACGTACAAGAGGTCCCCGGTTAACAAAATTTGAAAACACAAGACGGTTTATAACGAATAATACCCAGTTGTCTGCGATTCATGTCAGAAGGTAACAACAAATCTATGCAAAGCGTGTGTCGAGCTCCTTTCAAGACGTAAAAGCTTTAATCAACAGATTCTGGGCAATCGGAAAGGATTATTTTGTAAAAAAAGTAGGAGCTACAATGCTTGATTGATTGATTGCAGGGTTTAACGCGCCGACGCAACGCAGGCGATGAGGCGCGCCGTAGTGGAGGGCTCCGGATTAATTTTGACCACCTGGAGATCTTTATCGTGCGCCGAAATCTCGTACACACGGGCGTTTTTGCTTTTCGCCTCCATCAGAAAAGCGGCCGCCGCGGCCGGGAATCGAACCCGCGACCTCGTGCTCAGCAGCGCAACGCCTTAGCCACTGAGCTACCGCGGCGGGTAGGAGCTACAATGCACTAAGCTATTCTCCAAGGTCATGTCCGATTGCATGTGCAAGCAAACACAGCACAAGCGCGTTGCTTACACCATTACAATTCCATGACCGATATTGTTTACATCAAAGAAAAAAAAAAGACGTCACATGATGCTCATTAGGCAAATATACTGCAGGATCACGTACGCCGCAACACGGGTGGAGATGCTAACGAAAGCGGCCAGTATATTGCTACTATAGGTGCCGCCATCATGCCGTCAAAACAGGACGAAAATTGAATAAATGTAGGGTTTCACGCGCTGACGCAAAGCAGGTGATGAGGCATGCCGTAGTGGAGGGCTCGGGATTTATTTTGTCCACCTGGAATATTTAACGTGCGCCGAAATGTCGTACACGCGGGAAATTTTGCTTTTCGCCTCCATCAGAAAAATAGCGGCCGCGGCCGGGAAACGACCCGCGAACGCATGTTCACCAGTGCAGCGCCTTAGCCACTGAGCCATCTCGGCGGGTAGAACGAAATTGTTCAGAGCATATGTAGATAAGACGGATCAAGAGGTACGAGTGTGCTGTTGTGCCAATAACGCACATTTCCTGCCTACTATGTTCAAACAAAGTAAATAAATCCACACGTCGCTCTTACGAGATTCCACGTGATCATCGGGCCCCTATTATTTCCGACCGCACCTGTATACACCTATATCTGTCATTTTTTTTGGCAGACCAATTGACATGCCGTTAGTTGTTCTTGAATATTCAATACCTCTATAGGATCAAACTCTGCCAGCATTTTTATTACTCTGTGGAGGTGTTGAATAACGTTATTAAGAAAATTTTCCCTCATTCGCATTGTAAAAGGTTTAATGCACAATGCTATAATGAGTCCTAAGAGTGGGGTATAATTGGACATTGTTCGTAAAAGCCGACAATGTTTGTACGAGTTTGCTGCATTTAGGACTAACCCAGCGTATAAATATCTAGCGAAGTTATTGGCTACAAGGCCGCGAGGTACAGTAAATGCGATGTTATTTTGCAAGTTCAAGTAGCAGCGTTAGAGCTGCGTACATACAATTTCGTAACAAGGTGTTCTGGCACCACAAAGAGTGAGAGGGCAAGCGGCTGAGGTTCATAGTTCGGTTTTGGTTTGGCTAGTCCCAACATGTCTACAGTCTTGTATAACGCCATGCTGCGAATAAGGTTCATAGCGAACTGGAGCTGGTGTGAGCAAATCTATACCCTCACGTAACATGCGTACAATCATTTTAAAAGTGACGCGAGGGACGGCTGTATTATGTTTATGGCGCACGTGTGGTTTGCATTACGGTGCATAGTCAGACCAACCATACGTTATGCTGAGCTGAAACAGGAACCTGACGCTTGAACGACACTCCAATAACAAAACAATGTTGCAGACCGTTATTACTCTCTCTAAAGCTAACTTGTGTAATTTGTAACTATGTTTTTCAAGCATTTCTAAAATGACTATATTAAAATCATCATGCTACATTGGCTGCAATTGCAACTTTTTGAGACGTAGCGTTGAGAAGCCTCCGCAATTACTAACTACTAAATGGAACCACTCATTCTTTATACGCTCACTTTTATGGGCGTTTTTTTTGTGTGGATCGTGTAATTGAGAAGCGTTTCCTTGGGTCAAAATGTTTAGTAACTCCCCGGTAATTTTATTTGGACATTTTTGCCCACTAACGGCCCATGGCCAAAAAAAAAAAAGGAGCATGTTTGGACCTCGATTCGTTTCAGAATATTTTGTGGTTCGCCTCGTTTGGGAAAACATGTAGATAAGAATGCCCAAATGGTGTATCCTTCAACAGACGTTATATCTCTCATGGTTGTAAAACAATCTGTAGTATAAAAATTTCAATGAACCTCTTTTGAAATTAAAATGCGCAGATGCAATGACATTGTAAGTTTATATTGTCTCATCCCAAGAACACAGTGCTACGTTCTTGGCTCAATTAAGTGCTCCCACGTTCATTCTGCGGATGTTTTGACTAATTGCTATGTATCATGTTGCCTTGGCAGCCGCCCTTTACGGCCACCGACACTTCAAGTAACGGGATGAGCGTTTTATTCGAGTTTTTTTCCAGAATGCGAATATTGGCTGCTGCCCGTTTTATATTTTCTAGTAAATGAGCAGCTTTAAGTAATAATGTCTATTCTGAGGAAGACTGCTACTGTCACAAGGCTGTTTCTCACGACCGAAAATTGTGTTTCATTGTCCCCTGCAGGATGTTCCCAGAGTACTTTATAATGCAGATTTTCCTTGGGGAAATTTCGCTGGTCCCGTGTATTACATGTGGTACCCGATTTTGGAAATCCCTGGTTCATTACCGAGTCAGAAGACGACAGTACAGTGCAAGTGTGTCGTTGAGTAACAAATGGTAGGGCTTGGGTTCGGGCTTGTTGGCAATCCATAACGTTCATCTTAAGCTCAGAAAAAACAGGGACAGAGTAGACAAGGACAAGCACTTGTCGTTGTCTACTGTGTCCCTGTTTTTTTTTCTGCGCTTACGATGAACGTTAACAAATGGCAATGCACTTGTAGCGCTGATAAACAGCCGCTGAATACCATCTTTTGTTGTCTTCTCCGAGCTGATTTCTAATATTGGCGCACTTGTTTGAGAACCTTGCACTCGCCTTAATGGTTGTGTTTACTACTAGCAACATGCTTTTATCCCGAAGGAATTAGCTCTTGCCTGCAGTATAAAACCAGCACGTACCTTCGTCAGGGTCATGAATATAGCACATTTAGAATTCTCGTTAGGCTTTACCGCATTGTACTTTTTCAGCATACGTTAATCTATTAATTTTTTTCTTTGTGGCTTCTTCGAACAAGTGAATTTTTTTTAATTCTTCGGGAAATGTCCACCTATAAAACGAAGCGTTAATAAACCGATGTTTATTCAAAACTGCTTTGTGTAATTTTAAAATGTCTGAATAATTTTCTTCCTAATTTCCTACCGGCGAAACATGTTTAACTATTTTAAAGCGTTATATGAAACAAACCGACAATTAAAAAAACTACAATATTGGTTGGGCAGGTAGTTTAAGCAAAAACCTTTTTTGTTGACTCATAAAAAGCCCTGTAAGACGCTCGGCACCATAGAAGTTTGTTCATCTACTTTCCTTGAGCCGCGCAGTATGCTGAGAAACCCCAAAGCTTTCCCTGTCAAAATGTCACAATTTAAGGCGCGTTATAGACATAACACAAGTGTGGTTCATTCGAAAGGTCACCTCGTTAAAATCATACTGACACCACGTTTTTTCCACACTTGGCTCAAATAGGCCAGGTAATTAAGAAAAAATGGAATGGTCGTGAACACTCCAGCTAATTTACTGCAACAGAGCCTATAATGTCAAATGCCCAGCTGTGCGACTCGCTGATGCCGCAAAAGGTAAACGAAAATTATGCAGGACTTTTAAGATTGCCGAAAAAGCCATTTGCGCTTGACTGTAAGGCGTATTCATTTTACAACCGTAAGAATGGTGAAGTAAGGAATGGAAGTTACGAAAAAACACGTGAACGTTGAAGTACACATTATTAATCAAAAGGAAGTAACAGGGGAGTGCCGTTGCTTCTTTGGGGGACTAACTGCGTTGCCACAACCAATAATTTCTTACGGGAGTAAATGTGAGGGGACGAACAGTCACTCCCCCGAACCGTTCGTCCTCAGCGGACGAACGGTTGCTCTGCTCCGTTAACCCCGCGCAGGCGAGGTAGGAGCGACGAAAAAACCGCTGGCGGGGAATCGAACCACTCCCTCCGCAACACCAACCCGGAGCGCTACCGGCTAGGCCACGAGAATTTTTTTCTTTATTGCCTGTTAACTATAGAGAACAAAACATACAAACATAAACACACCAGACACCTCACCAACTTATTTGCTATATACTGTGCCTAAAATGTCTTTAAACATGCCAGAATATCAAGCACGCTTGTCCACTCCGGTTGACATGCTGGGCTTGATACACGTCGCTTATGCAGCACACACTTTCAGTGAAATTTTCCCTTACCGTGCGGGCATGCGAATCTGCATTGTCGACAGATTTTCTTGTTTTCCACAACACGTGCACGCTCAACAAAATTACTATGTCGTACGGACTTGCCACATCATTAACCGCGGGGAAGTAGCGAATACCGTGTGGGCTGATGGGCAGTTCTTTTTTGAGGGTCCTTTTCAGCACATCCCAGTGAAACACAGTGTGAGAAAAATTAATGAACACTTGTTGTACAGTTCGTAGGATTTTGAAAAGACGACCATCAGTGTCCCATGGCACAAACAGATGTTTTTCATGCAGCCAAGTTTTTACTTCTAGTGTGTTCGTGTGTAAAGTAAAAAAGAACGACTTAAGCGATGGTTTTACTGTGATGTTTTTCACCCTTCTCAGCAGGTCTTGACCCGCTGTGCCAATAGAATTTACCCAATGAAGCGGAACAGTATATCATTGTTTCCACTTAATCGCCGTACAAATTTTTCCTCATAACTCTAGTTAGATAGTCTCTTGAGAAAAGAAAACTCAAGACCAGGAAGGACTGGATCACATTACGCAAGTACCCGCCTACAGACCTGCCCATGCACTGCGGATATGATGCAATAAATTGCGGCAGGTGCCTTTGAAGACGGACATTAATTACAGTACTCAAGTACAGTAGGTGTTGATGGTGAAGCGCCTAAACATGACTTCCAAGGGTATGGTGAGCTCACCCATGTTGCGAATGTATGGAGTACGGCAGCACAATAAGCGTTGCAAAATTGTTTTGTTCCCCAACTTTTCTAAATGGCCGATAAAAGTAATGATGCGAGCTCTGTGCGTGGCTACGCTAAATGTTCGGGGATTATCGGCCCGCCGTCAGCAGTGCCAGCTCAGCCGAATGTTCCTCGAAGACGGGCTAGACATTGCCGCAGATCAGGAGACAAAAGTCGAGAGCCAAGACGGCACTGATAGGATTGTCCTGCCGTTTACAGGCCGATACTACGAGTGGGAGTCACGCATAGGTACGTCTGCAGGCTGCGCATCTTTTCTTAGAAACACCCCACACGGGGCACCTTGAGTATTCATGGTGACGGTGAGCAGCGACACCGCGGACCCCGAACTCCCATACATAAGCTGTGTCCAACCGTGGCGACGTGTTTAAAGGTGAAGGGTAGAAGCCGTAAACGGTGGCCGTCGGGGCCTTGGTCAAGCTCCGGCCGATGGGCTCCCTGCCTGTCTACCAGACAGGGAGCTCCGGGACCTCTTTGACTACCTGGGTAAGTTCAAAGGAGATAGTAACACCGTCTCGCTGCTTTTATACTATAAGGTGTTTGCGAGAATTTCTTGTAGGCTGAGAAAACTCGTCACCTTCGCTGAAATTGTTTGCCTTAAATATGGGGCAATTGTGAAGAACAGATTCCTTGGGTTTAAATTGAAAATGTCTGCGATGAGCTGACGGTTGCAGTTTTGTACATGACAGCCAAGGCGGTGTGCATGCTGAATGCGGTTCAGATCAAGACCAAACTTTAGGTGTTCCTTAAAATAGCTGATGGCAATTTCCCCAGATTCCGCAAAGGTTTCTTTCGGGTTAAGACAATGGATTTTGTAAAACATTAGTTCATTACCACTTGATGTGTCCTCGGTATCATTTATCTGTGTAGCAAGACGGACGGTCTGCCCAAGTCATGTAGGTCGGTGGTGTATGATCTTAGTGCCTAGGTAGGTTTATAAGGTTGAAATTCCTTTACAGTGTCCCTCTATCTCAGTGATGTGTTTATTTAGGTCGGACAGGCTTTTGTTTGTCGTCACTAGGTAGTTTTATAGGGTTGTAATTCCTTTGCAGTGCCCTCAAAATCAGTCAAGCGTTCATTTAGGTCCGATAGGGTGTTCTCTGCCGTCACTAACTTGTATTTAGTTTTTGCACTTCGGTAATCAGGTGTCACCCGCCAGCGCCTCTTTTGTACAAATGTTTCATTTCTTTAGCATGTCTGTGTGCGGGTTAGATTCGATGTAATCTGACAAAACCAACAACGACTGTGTGACATCAACACAATCAACAACAATTTCAGCTTAGCACCACGGGCTCGGTAAATGTATTCGGAAATAGTTACTGTATTCTTCCCCAAAATTACAGTACATACCACTAACCTTCATCGCAAGAGACAGCGGATTAGGTGCCTGTGGTGACGCACAACAGCCGAGCCCGTAGAGCGCGGCGGACGACCCCGGCGGTTTTATGGGTAATGTCGTTGACGGTGTTGATGACAAGGGATCTTTCCATGTGCCCTCCAGTACCGAAAACGGTAGCAGCAAAGCTGTCGGCCTCTATAAGCTCGTAGCTGGAGAATCAGTGACCCGCGCTGGGTTTGCCCGGACCAGTCACCGAGGTATAGGGAAAGGAGAAAAGCGCGGGCAAAATAAGGCCGGTGAGGGGACCATGCACCTGCATGGCAAGGCGGAGCGGCAGTGGTCAACCCCATGCTTTATGCCCCGAGCGGGGAGCCTCCGTACGGTAGAGAAGTATCCACTTCTCTTACTTCATCGGCGCACCGCGTTGAATAGGGTACAGCGCCCGTTTTTGTTCTACTTATTTCTTTCTTCGGTCTTGTTTCGTTCGCGCTGTTTGGGTTTTTTCATGAAGATGCACCAGCTAACTCTCAGTATAGTCATGCTATCAATAGAGAACTTTGCGCGTCCCCGCAGTCCTCTCAGAGTATAGTGTGTTACCACCGCGGTATATTTTGTTTATACTGTTCGTTTCAAATATTGCTTTCATCAAAATGCAATTGAACGCTATTTTAAAATGGACGCTTCTATTAACCAACCCACCGCGGGGCCATCTTAGTAATTAAAATAACTTACTGTTTTCATCGGTTCATTCCATGCTTGAGCGCTACGTAGAAGCAATAAACTTTGCTTTCTACACTTCGCCAAGGGCGAGCTCAAAACACTGAGGAGGCGAAGCAACATATCCCAGCAAAGAGTACAGTGTGCTCACTTTCTGAAAACAAACCCTGTATAAGATATTGCTGGCATGGTCGCTCTTACAGGATCGTTCTTTCAAGGACGTCCCAAAGGAATACCACCGTAGCGAAGCCGATTCATCAAGAAATCAGTTTTCTACATTCTGGGTCTCTTCACATATAGCGCAATGTAATCCCCACACACAAAAAGCACCGTTTGCATCTAAGTAATAGCAAGCTGTGTTGGAGTTTGTTTACCAAAAAGTAAGGGCATCATTCCGCGAAGCACTTTGGTATGTTAACCATTGTGAAGATATTGCGGCCTCGCTAACCTATTTAAAAATACCTAAAAGAAGACATTCGAAAAACTTGTGTATTTTCCTGCGTGTCGCAATGGTGAAATAGGTTTTCAGAGTTATTTGCTTAGCAGGCATAACGCAATCCTAATTACATAAATTTGACCTAGCATTACGGTATTTCTAGTTCGTGCAACGCCCACGCTTGGCGTATCAGAAGGCGAGTGCGCCGAACGGTTGTTTTCAAGACGCAATCAAAACGTTTTTCTGAACGGCTCATTTTAAATACCCCGATGATGCTCGTATTAGAGTGTCCTCGTCACAACTTCAACTGCGCATACCGTGCTAAGTGAACCCCCAAAGTGCAGTGAAGACGTTATTTGAACCATCTTCTCCTACCATTTTCCCATGTCCGCCAACAGTGCTTATCTGGCTCCTCCTCTAATAAATTCATCCATTCCATTCCACTCTCACCAGATCACTCTTCAAAACTACAAAAACGAGACCACCATCCCGATTTCGTACAAGCATAATGGAATGAATGTTCCTTTCTGCACGTTACACGTGGAGGAACAGAAGTTGTGCGTGTTGTTTCTGTCTTTTTGGCACTTTCTGAGTTTGGGGATGGGCCATGAATGGGTGTGTTCGAAGGGTGATTACGCCCATTGAAAAACAATAAATTAGAATCCTATGATATGGATGAAGGAAACTGCGCACAATACGTTCTGATAACTGTTGAAGGTGGGGGTCAATCAATGGGTAAGGTGTAAAGAGAAAGGAAGGGAAATTTTCAAACAGTCAAGGTGCCTGGTGCTGGAAACGCATCAATTAATGGCAGCAATCACATCTAATCCTGAACAATGTGTCCGAAAACCAAACCAACACGGGCATTGGAAAAATAAGTTCAAGTAAATAATGTTAAATGGCAAGGACCAGCGGTTTGAATAAAAAAAATACGTTATACTAGTTCCTGTGGCGAAACCGGTGAACGCGATGTCATGTGCATAGAGCAGGTGCAGACTACCTGAAAAGAACTCCGATTCTGTGGAAGCTCGGGTGTGAAATGTTCCCGGCCTGCCTTTTGAAGCAATTCACACAAATACAAAAAATAACCCGCAGACAAACAAAAATATCCAATGGTGAAGTAAAGAAGTCTGAGAAGCATTTTCCGGCTTTCACACTCATATCACGCCAGGATACGTAAGTACAATGAGAGTTTTCGGTACTTTTCCCAATTTTAGGGCTATCCCACAGCGTTCGTAAGAGAGTACAATTTCTTTGAAACTTCCGAGAAACATAATGAACGGTTGTGGCTTATTGGTACAACAATAAACTGCTCATTACCGAACAATAAACCTGTTTACGTCTCAACTATTTTTTATGTTCCCATTCTGTTCTCGAAAACTACTTTTCTTTACTGCGGTTTTTATTCGCGAGAATCATTTACGCCCAAATAACACATTTTTCATTTTTAGTCCGAGAGGGGGAGGTGCTAAATTGTTTCTCATAATGTAGAACGCATGTGTTTTGGCTCTGTCGTTGTCACTAATTACCGGAAATTCTCTTTGGCATCCCCTTGTCATCACCACAATCAAGCACAAATACCTGAGTATACACAAGAAAAAAAATCGTGAAGTAGACTTGTTTTTCTGCTCTCTCCGAATTGGCTTAATGAAGAGTGTTTTTTTAATATTTTTAGCAATTCGAATTGTTAGCAACTTGCAAGCACCTAACACAGCTACTTTGTAAAACGGCGCTCTTTTCCTCTTCCTTATAAAAAAACAGACATCATCCGTTTGGGCCTCTCAACAACATTTAAGTTCATCCACAGCGATATCTTTAGGACCAGTGGGGGTTGATTTCAAAGCAATCAATTCGTTTCTTGAATGAGGTGAATAAAATGCTATTTTATCTTTTGCCTACAAAGACTACGTCGTAGTCCTGGTCACAGTGGTCTTTCCAGCGTACTTCTTCGTGCACCGTATGAGCCAAGCTTCTATGGCTAAATCCGGGCTTTTCGGTTATAAGCGCGAATGCAGGCGTATTGTAAGACGTCAACTTCAATAGCGGCAAGGTATGCTGAAATCAAATGCAAATTAAAGCTCCCGTAGGGGCACATTGTTCCTGCTAAAATTTGGGGCAGCTTCACACTAAAGCGCGAAGATTTAGGAAGAAGCAAATCTTGAGGCCCCACCTAACTAATTCTTGGCTATGCTATGTATATGCCTGTAGACTCGCCCGAGTTGCAAGCTTTCTGCGCAGTTAGGATACTGCATGGGGCCATCATTACAACCCCCCCCCCCCCAACCACCTCCCAAGCGAAAATTGGTCGCGTATCTGCGCCTTTCGCTGCAAATGTCGACAAAAGACGATAGTCGTTATCGACTTTTGCCAAATAAATGCCTCCCTTCGCTTTTCGCTCACCTCTCATGTTGTTCTCCTTGCGTCGGGCTTTTCCCATGGTAATTGCGCGAAAGGTTTGCTCAAATCCTTTTAAATTTACCGCGTTCTGCTGCTCCAGGCCGGGTGTGTCGATGCCAACGCTGCTGTAAGGCGAAGACGTGTGTGAATCGAAGCAGCCTACTTCAACGTTGATAGAACCGCGTTTTCTTACTCCACGTGCGTTTCAAGCAGATTGTAGAACCTATCTAGTGAAACCTTGCGTAAGTATTTCCGGTTGATATCTTGAAATGGCGCCAGAAGCTATAGTGGTGCGGGCGACAGCAGCCGACGGCGGAGTGAATTTTTTTTTTGCAGTTGAGGAAGTATTTATTTGCTCAAAAATCAAGCATATATAATTTTTATAAAGAATCATGGCAAATATCACTTCAGCAATAATTAGTTGTCCTCTATATGCGTAGTGCCTTGCTCTTCTTAAACAATGTTGACAAGTATGAACATCACACCGGACGTAGACGGGTAGATTTAGCTGTGACTATATAAGACTATTGCGCAGGCATTGTTTTATTTTGACCGGGTGGCTGAATCAGGTCACAGACAGACAGACAGATAGACAGACAGTCAGGCAGACAAACAGACATACAGACAGACCTACATTTCTGGGTTTCAGTATCCCAAGAAAGACTATCTCCTTTAAAAAACACACTCGGTCGTTAAAATAAGTACAATGTACGCGTCCCTATGATTTTTCGATGTAGCTCCAGGAGTAGCGGAGTTGTCATCGGGATGAGTGTTTGCTCAGTTGATTTCATTTCGTTCGTTGGGCACCATTCGGATTGCGTGCTCCGGCACCGGGGACATTATTCAAGTAGTAATTAACGCTATCCTGTCTTGGCCTTTAATTTTAATATATTTTGGCAATAATTTTTCCCTTCGCAGTGTGAAGAGAACACCACTCGTTGCGACAAGCAATGGATTGCGTGCTCTGGCGCCTCAGACTATAAAAAAGAAGTTGATTAAGGCTATCCTGTCGCTGCCTTTTCGTTTATTTTATTTTTGCAATAATGTTTCCCTTTGCAGCGTCTAGAGAACACAACTAGTTGCGGAAAGCAATAAAGCGAGCACCCACGCGACGTGTTGCTATAGGCCATATTGACTCCGTTGTATCGCGCCTTCGAAAAGTGGCGATATGAGTACCACACCAAAGTGTGGAGGCAACGCCACCGTAAAAAAGTGCCGGCGCTCGCGAAGGTTTCGCCACTGTGGGAGCGATTCCCGTGCCCGTTCCCTGGTACAATCACCAGGTTAAGCGGGGATAGAAGGCAACACCGACTAAAAATATGATTTTTTGTTATAGTGCTAAAATATCAAAACGAAATTCGGAAACGTCACCATGAAGTGCCGGCTGCAAATTCTGAACAAAAATATATATACAAATAATGCCAAACGCGCCCACCATGTGGCCCCACCTAGTCACTAGAAATTTCGTGGGACTCAAAGCTATTTACTGCAATATTTTTCTTTCAAGATGCGCAATATTATTTTTATAAGCACCTTCAAGTAAGGCGAATAGTTACTTGCTTGTTTCTCCAGATAAGAATATGCCACAATGGCGCTCCGTTAGTTCAAATAGCATTGCAAATGCACTGCAAAATTCATACTCACGTCCGGTCAGACTGCTATGATTCTGCTTTCGCGCACGTAATTGGTTTCGTTTTCGATATGTTAGAACAGTTTTTGGCGCCTGAAGTCCACTGTGTTACTAGCACTGCCTCTCTTTTTTCAAAATCCACACAAGAAACAGTAATTTGATGCAATGAAACAAAATAATTTGAACTGGCAGTTCTAAAAATACCATTTACTCAAACAGATGACCATTCTCTCGTAACTTTTTGAGTTTCCAGAACCATTTTTTCGAATTTGTTTATTAATCCTATATACGCATTCTGAACCAGAATGAGGATGTTATAACTAAATGTCTTTTTTTGTCATCACCATCTTCTGCCAGAAAAGTTAAAATTTGTGTTCGTGCAGTGTATATATTTTTAAAAATCTACCGTTTTTGCCACCAATACTTTTCTGGTCAACAAGGAAGCCTGAGGTATTTAGCATCTATAAACATGTCCCAGTTCTGTGCCTGTAAAAACGTATCTGGGAATTTTCCTAGGTCGAGAAAGAAAGCTAATACAACTGTAGGATTAAAATTTTAAAACTATTAAGTCTACATGTGTGAAATATTGCACCTGGTTATGGGATATTGATTACACACGCCCTTCACAATTTCGAGTTGTTGGCAGAACAAGCAGACTAGTTAGCAGCAGACATATTTTGAGGTCTGTGTCTCCTATACACAACAAAATAAAATAATTCCGCAATAACGGGGGTGTTGCATACGGGAAGGCGTACACTAGCCGAGCTCCGTCGTCTCCGACATGCGTGTGGTAGCTTGGTGAAGCGAGCGGCAATGCAATGTTGGTGGCTTGGAGAAGACCAAAAGCCGAAGGCAAACCTAACTTTTTTACTGCACGACAAGAGATGAGCCTAAGCCACGCAAGGACAAGGCCCCGACGGGCGAGGTTACTGTACAGGACTCGAGCAGAGTGACAGCATTGATTCACTGCTCTGACAGGAATAAACTAGAGTGCTTTTGGGGGGTCTTAGTTATACCCAAAGGTCCAACCGTCAAACAAGCATTCCCACAAACTTCTTTCCAGAGATCGTGAGCGGCCGGTAGTAGCGGAGCACGCTGAGTCCTAGAGAGGGGAGAGAGCAGGTCTCCGCAACGGCTTCCGCGTTCTTCGGACACGTCTCTGCGTGTTGCGTCGTCTGCCCACGAAGTATGAATCACGCCGGTAGCAAGGCGCCAGCGATCCCACTTTTGCAGGGATGTAGCGGTGTGTTTGGATCTGTCGGCTGCAAGCGTGAGTCACCGACAGGGGGGAGCACTTAGTGGAGGATTCGCCACACGGTCGAAGAGTGCGGCACAAAGCACGAAGCAGAGCGGCGGACTGATTCGTAACAGGGGAGACACGGACGAAGCGACGACAGACACACACAGTGCGAACACACATGGCGCTGTCCTTACTTCGTCCGTGCCTCCCTCTTTATGGCGCAATTATTTTATTCAGTTATAGAGTACTAACGTGTCAAGGACGCTACCCCTATCCACCCACCCCCCCTTCAACAACCATGCTGTTAAAAGTGAGAGTAAAACAGCAAAGTGAAAGTAAATTAGCCAACACGGAGGCAAACGTGTATCGCCCAGTCAAAAGCATATATCAACTGACGTCGGAGATGCCTATTTATGCTTGTATGGCGTATGGTGTCACGTACTGTGCCCCTGAGAAGGTGCCCAAAGGAGGGGAGTCGGAAAAAGTTTGTCCGGTGAGTAGGCGATAAGACTGCTGTCCCCGGGACGGTCGAAAGCCAGCAACAACATAAATTTGGATACCGAGCAATACGTCTCACAACTTAAATGTGGATTTACTGTGGATTACTTAACAATTACAATTCAGAGTGCATGATCAGTATAATGGAATAACAGTGTACGCATGGTGGTGGTGCAAACTATTGGGTTATTTTGTTTGGAGGGCCCTTCACTTAAGCGATTTACGAGACAATCGGTCGGTCTTTGCGCTGGCCACCAAAAGTAGCTACGCCTCGGTTAAGTGCTAATCGCCAGCTCCTCCCACTGCTGAGACAAAGGGAGAGAAGTGACCAGATGGTGGGTTTCGTTTTTGTGCACTACCCTCGATTCTGTGATGTGGGATGCCTGGCTGACACCAATAGCAGCATTCTTCAAAGTATCAATCAGGGTACACTGAATTGAGCCAGTCGGTATGAGGGTAATCGTTTTGTAGCCGGCCGATGGTTCTTTATTTTCTTCATTAGACTGGTTTGCATGCGAGTCATGGTAAGGTTGCCATGTCAGTTATTGTTACCGGGTAATTTACAGTGACGAATGGAGGGAATGGCGGTAAAGTGTCTGCAGCCTTCGAGGTAAGAGGTTAGGCTTTGTGAATTAGTGGTGGTATCGCTGTATGAAATGTCAGACCTCATGCCTGGGACGTGTCCTGGAGCTAGCTGCTGCCTTGAAGACTACCGGGGTGTAGTTCCAAATGAGTGCTCTGGAGGACCCAGGCGAACGGGGATGCGGCGTCTTCAGGCGTATGGGATGGATAGGGTGAACACAGTAAGGACATTCCAATCCGTGGAGCTTTTAGTAAAGACATGCCAGATGCACCTTGGTCAGGCGTGCGCACTGGCTGAAAAAATGGTTCCCGCTCAGTTTAGAGGACGTGTTGTGTAGCCGAAATTTAAGGAATTATGCCGCGGAAGTAGCTAGACGTAAGTTCAGGGCACGCTTATATGCATGAGAATGGAGACAATCAACTACATGGATCTCCCTTTGCTGTGATGAGTAGAGGCCGGAAGTTTAGGCACTAAAAACAGGTTTTAGGTTCATATTGAAGGTGCTCAAAGTTTTAATTAAGGCCATACAGGCGCTAAGTACTACCTTATAGGCATATATACGCTCGAACAATATTTACTCAGGTGGCGTATTTCAGTGCAATCTTTCGGGTTTTAGTAAGCACAGGATACAAATACCGTGATTTAAAAAATGCAATTTTATTATCTTCACAAAACACTCAAGGGTAGCCATTTCAAAATATCTATGGTTACGCAAGACTGTGCTTCTTCTCGTCTTCTCGTAGCGTCTCGTAGCGTCTTGTCGTAGCGTCTTCTTGGTGTGAAACCTTTGGCAAACAAGCACAACCTCAAGGTTTTCGGGCTTGAAGTTTTGCCTTCTGTACGTCAATATCTGCTTGTACACAGAAAAAGAACGCTCCACATTCACTAATGTTATCGGAGCGACTTGTACTTCGGCACGTAGGATGTTTTGATTCCATCTGGAATCGCGGTATGTCCGCAGCTCAAAAGATGAGACAATTTTTTCAGCGTAGAAATTCCAGGATTTCTTTCCAAGACAGACGTAAGCTTCACTATAGCTCTGTCAGCAACAGGTCCCCTGGGAGCATTAGCGAGCATTTCCAGGGCTATACAAAATCAGCTGAGTAATTTGAGTGCGCGTGGAGCCCGAACTTTTACGTTCATGTATGAATGTTGCCAAGAATGTGAAAGGGGTACACAAATAGGCCACGTTTCATGGAAGTGTACCACCATGTAGAACCTTCTGGGCCCTTCTCACGGCGACACTCTCGTCTTCTGCAAAGCGGCTAACAACATTCTTAACACCGTTTAAGTGTTGGTTGTAGTATTCCACTGCCTTCAGCCCACTTCAAAGTTGTTAACAACAGGCTCCGGTAGAACTGGTACACCCGAAAACCGCTCTCTGAAAGTAAGAACGCGGGTAGGAGCCTTTAGAAACACCGCCTACCCTGCAAATATAAATTCTATGACCCAACTGAACAACTTTCGTAGCTCTTCACACACAGCAATATTTCCGTGAGCAAGACAGGTGACGTGCAAGAATTCTGGATAAAAAACTTTCAGAAGTGCACCAGCCTTATGCATATAAGCTGTTGCATCTCTGTAGAGCAGCAGTATTCGCTCGTTGCGGAGTCCGGAGGGCTACAAAAGCTTCAAGGGCGAGTTCACGAAGTTTGCGATTTTCTCGCCACCAATTTTTTTTAGCTCTTTCAAGCAGACCAGGAAAGGTGTTGTTTTCTCTTCTGCGTCCAGCTTTCCGACGACAAAGTGACCGAATACTCTTCCGGTCACATTTGTCGTCTCGTCCACAGAAATCCACAAGTGGGAATGACCGATTTCTCTTCGGATTTCTTCTCGCGTCTTCTTGTACAGTGATCGCAGGTACTCATTGTGAAGACTCGACGGTGATCGGACATTTTGTTTGCAGTACTTTTGCAAGAAATTGTTTAAAGTGTTGCTTTCGATCTTCGCCCAAGGGATGTTAGCAGCGACTAATGCTTCGCATAGGTCTTTGCTAAATTCACTTTTTTTCCTTGAGCACGACTTTCGGCCAGGAATTATTGTCTTGATGTCGAAGGCTCGTTGCGCAGAGCATTGGGTTGATGCAGTGGTTTTCTTTCGTGCTGCAGCAAATTGAACTTTTTTTCACAGATTATCAGCACGAAGAAACGAGCAAATCAGACTACAATATTTCGTACGGCACGTGAAACTTTGTTAGTGAACTTTTCGTCATGGTCATTTAGAGTTTAAAACTTGACAACACTTCAAGGAATGGCGAAATTGGCCAACTGCGCAATTGCAGGTAAGCGTTTTCCAAGTCATAATGGTTATACAAGGATCTGACCGGTACTATGCCCGAAATTTCCAATTAGGACGCCAGTTCCCGAATTCAGTTGTAAACTTTGCACAGCAATGAATAGTACTTCCCGTAAAAAGTTCTTAAAACGCAAATCATTTGCACACGTTCTGACGTTATTCAGAATATATTTAGCGTAACCACTGTTGGGGGCTTTGTGTTGATTGCTGGTCTAGAGTTCACGTCAAGTGCACGATACCGTTAATTAGGATCTAGTGGAAAGCGTTGTGTTCACACGTGCTATTTGCAGAATTCGCAGAATACTGTTTCTCTGCCAACAGAGTAGCACTGCGAGCCACTGGTCCACCGCAAGATAAGACACTTTTTAGAGTCTTTTTCGTAGGCATTCCTCGGCAGGCTTCGGACCGATTTTGGCGAGAGCATAAACGCCAACTAAGCTGACGCGCTGGCTGTAGTCATAAAATGTCTCGTAATCTTGCCCCAAGCTTCCCTCGCACTGGGTCGCTAGGGTACGCTGTATTCTCGCTCGCGTACACTCTGCGCTGCACTATTCTCGACCCCAAACAAATGCGACCTTTTATGGGGGTGGGGATTTCGCGAGAGCGTTAAAAAGTGTTGCATTGTTTATAGCAGCTTTTAAAATCCCCGCTGAGGAAGATAAACGAAAAAGTGCTCAGATATATTTGCGCATTTTTCAATACAAGAAAAGACGCGAAAGGCAATGTTCCTCATCTTGTCGAGAGAGTAGCCGTGTCCTCGGGTGGTGCGGTCCTGGCCTTGAGCGGTATACCTTCCATTGGCCGGCTTCCTCACAGGCCGGCGCTTGCGCGCACTCGTTGGAGACGCCAGCAGACGACGTGCCGACGCACCCGCAAGAATCGTTTTATGCCGCTAGCACTCAATAAAAACATTTGAAAATGCAACCTTTCCAATACAACTTTTCCAATTGCTCTCCTGTTGGTGTCTTGAAAACAATCCAGTAGGAACCAATTTCCAACGACAGCGCCCCTCGTCGTTTTCATGATTATTTCACACACCCCTTATATGGTCCAGAAACCTGCTGTTATCTATACTTTTTGCACACTGACTGGTACAAGGACAATGCGTAGTCTTTATTCTCAACTTGCTGGCCTTGCAAGCTAAATTCGACATGACCATGCATCGAAACACGTTTTCTGCTGGCTGTGACAGAAAAAAACTATAGTTTAGGTCTCTGTTTGCTCTGTATTATAGTGTGAGCAATAGATAGGGCATTTCGTGTAATCTTTCGGTCACTACGTGTCACTCTGTGAAAGAGCCAGCAACATAAACCAAAAAATGATAAGGATAAAATAGCGCTTAGAGACAGCTGGCTTCGTGATAGACGAGAGCGTCGCTGCTGAGAATAATTCAGCAGGAGCGTGGCTGACCGGCAGCTGCCTCTGCCGAGGTGCCTGTCAGTCACGTGGAGTCTCGGCGGTTCTCTGTGACTCCCGCCACCGATTGTACGCATTGTAGAATGATCGAGTACGCAGCCAGTTCAGGGTGGTAAATGAGTACGAAATGAAAAAGGCCGCGAATATTGACGTTACTGGTGGACCACAAACGGAAAGACAGGCAGCCAAAGCCGCTACTAGAGCGAGAAAACATGACCGCTGAGACTGTTAAAACCCTAAGCATAGTTGGCATAGTGTAGGTTGATGATAATGAATATGTTTTTGCAGTTGCACCTGTCGACGTGGTGCACGGAGCGCATATTACGGTACAAGGGGTGTGCCGTGATGTTTTTATGGACTTCTTGCGGTAGGTTTCCTGTGAGATAATGCATGAGCATGCCGTCTTTTTCTTTTGGTTGTTGCAAAATTGCCTTTTTAAAAGATGCACCTGGCTCCCTGTAAATGCCGTGCGCAGGATATTCTGATGATTAGGCCGCTGCGCGTTCCACTTGAATAAGTTGGACTGAATATTTCGGTATTTCGACATTTCTTTTTTGGGTTAAATGTCCCCACCGCCGATTTTAGGTGTTTTTTTTTTTAAGCTGTAGGGGGCGTTCCAAAAAAAAAACACAGTTGCTAGTTTGGCCTTTCTGTTTTTGTGGTGTTTATTCGTACCCACCCCTCAGCAGCGCCTAAGCAGTGCATTATTAGCCTAAGTTTGAATGTAATGTAAAAGCTATTTCCTTATGGTACGGAAAATGGCTGTCACCTAATACCCCTAAAACGAATTGCATAACAGCGGCAGGTCTGGAATTGTAAATTCTTGCTTCATTACAATGGTTACCTCTCGAGATAAAAATATTTTAGTGGGGGGTAGAAAAGGAGCGACTTCATTGCTGTTTTAAAAGGGTAGATAGATTGTTACGACAACACGTGTGCTTGATATTTTTCTTTGTACTCCAAAGCTCTCTTTGTGTCATTTGTTTACCCCGGTGCTGTGGTTCAGTGTCTACGGTGTTGGGGTGCGAATACCAATGTTGCGAGTTCTTGATGATGCGTAGGCAACACATGAAGACGCCCGTGAGTGGTGATTTCGGTGAAACCAAAAGATACCAATGTGGTTACAATTAATTTCCACTTTTCCTCTGCAGCGCTCCCCATACCCTAGGTGTAGCTTTGGCATGTCAAGCCACTGTTGTTTTCATGTATTAATAATGTTACATGCTGCTGGAGCAGGTCCTTTTTAAATAATATCAAGGTGAATATATACTTAACAGCTGTGCAATTTATCTCTAAGAGTAAATATACAGGCCATATTGAAGTGCGTTTATGCATCTATCGCATAGCAGAACTAAAAGGCTCTATGCTAGTGTACAAGCTAAGAAAGGCAAAATATTATTTAGTGTATCTCTGTACTGAAACGACAGACGCGGGTGGCAGCCTGCGCGCTTTTAGAAAGGGAATGGTGCTAATGCGTTGCATGGTCTTTTGTTGTCATGTAGTGATCAGGTGAGCACGTGTTCATAGTCCCATTTCACCGAAACGAGGTTAACCTACCGCAGTTTAGGGCGTGGTTGAGGGCGTGCTAATGCAGCCTGTTTGCAAATTAGTTTTGAAGGTTTAGGCCATGCGGTTTGTTGGGGATTCAGCTTCATGGAATGCTTGACAAGTACCCTTGCAACGTTGCATATTAACAGCAGACCAGGGTGCACGGTTGTCCATGATTGCTTACATTGCACACCAGCCTCATAGATTGTGCCGTTTTAATAAAATCTTTTTGTGGCACTAGACACCGGCATAAATATGAAAATTTTCCAGTTCAATATCTTGCCCAAGTATTTGTGGACGGCTACATCTAATTGTCTTGTTTTGTTCTTTTTAGGTGCCACATGGAACTTTGGGACCAAAAGGGACACCTGACGTGCCTGTAGCAAAGCTGCTTATGCACTTTGGGTTCATGGGCAGTCAGCAACCTACAGTGCTACGTCAAATAATAAATTGAAAGTGTGTAGAAAGAGGTGTGGTATATACAAGTGCTTAAGAATGCAGGCACCTCGGGCCCGGAGGACAGCACCTTTACACTCGACATTAGAATGGGAATGTGTTTGGCTCGGAAATAATTTGTGCCATAGCTTATTACATTGTGGGATGTCGAGCTGTCTGGTATCGGGTCAATCAGAGATATCATCAACTGCAGTGGTATTATAGATATTATGGCATCGCTTAAGTCAATTATATCACAGGACTTCAAAGATGTGTTGTTGGCTGCATGAGTATTTTTAAAGCTCTAGATATCTTAGGACTTCAAGGATAAATCGTTTGCTCCTGAATATCTTACAACAATATGTCGTTGGGTGTATTATATGGTTGACTGTACGATCCCATAACCTTGTACTCACACATCGTTGAGATAATCGTATGATTTCTTTCACTAAGGTGAACACTGTCAGAAAATTACAAGGAACCCGTATCCACGGGAACAGCACGGAACATCCGATGCTACTTAATTTCGCTTACAAAGGGATTCTCCTGCACAGCTGTGATACAAAAAGATGCAATTTTTTAGTCATTGGAGCCCCTCAACTGCTCCAGTGCCCACTGACGGTGTTGGGGTAAAGCCACCACTTTATAGTCGAGGTTGCTGTGTTACCGATTTCACTGCGGTGACGTGCTTGATACAGTAAGCGACGCTAAGCCAAGGAATGTGCGCGATAGCATCTAGCACCGCTCCGTAATATTGATGATGCGGTGCACAGGTGAAGGGCGGCGAATTACTTGCGCTTATATCATTCTGGAACGTGGAACAGTCCAGGAGCAGAAGCAGGATCCGGGAAACAAGAGGAGGCTGTTTTGAGCCATTGTGACTCATTTGCTGCTCTATTCACCCCTTTTTCTTGTACATAACGTAGACCGTGGTGATCGGTCTACGTTATATGGATGATTACGTAGACCGGTTGACTACAACCGGATGAATACTACTGGATGACTACAACCGCTGGGTGCAGGACCATAAATACTGCAGGTCACTCATGGACTTTCCGCACGCCAGTGGACTGCATGCATCTCTGTAGAATTGAAAACCTGTCAGTTTCGTGACCTTGTGTGCTCTTGGCAGCCCCCCTCTCCCCCTATTTTCTTCTCTTTCTCTTTCTTTCTAACTTTCTTCCCTTCTCCCATCTTTTACCGCCTCTCACATGCCCCGCGCCAGATACTTGAAGTTAAAAAACAAAACAAAAAACAAAATATGAAACGACTTTAAGCAGCTTGCCATAAATACACTGCTAGAACCCGCCACATAAGAGTGACAAATATTACTCTTAGTTATGTCTATAACAATCTGTTGACTTTAGTCTTCTAGGTAGCAGAACAGTGAAAAAGCAGCACAAACCCTACCTCAGAACAATGTATGCCCAAGCTTGAGCAATTCTTTTACTATCAAAGAGCTGCAGAAACTTTTTTTTTAATTTTAGACAATACAAGCAGTGTCTCTACGCTTTTGATATTTATTTATTTATTTATTTATTTATTGCACCCTCAGGGTAAAAATACATTGTAGAGGGGAGGGGCAATAATAATCAAGTAAGAAACTATACAAGCACAAAAATACTTTGAAAAGAACATTAGTGAAGAACATCAAGTTTGTATGGGCTGTTTACTGGGTTACAAACCAGTGCACAGTTAAAACATAAAAAAAAGCCTTGGCAGTCAAATAGAAGCAACGAAAACGATTCCAAATAACGAGAACACAAACCAGTGGTTAGACTTTCCACCGAACAGCGGGTAAAAAGAAAAAAAAATGGAAGAAAAATGTACAGACGCGACAAAGAGGCCCTTATTTCAACAGCGCATGCCCACACAAGAACAAGAAGCGGTATATCCAACAATCTATACCGTTATCGTGTACACTATGAAAAAAAGAAGAGAATCATTTTGGCGATTCCAATTTACAGATAATTTTGAACAGAGCCCGCGCATGCTCATAACGAAACAAACAAAAACCGCAGCACAGAAGGGCACATAAATCACATTCCACCATGCTGAATTTCCGCATGCCATATATGACAGTGCAAGGGTAACAGAGCGGGAACCGGAATTGAAAAAGTTAAACGAAAGTAGAACACTACGACGTGAGTAAATTACTCAAGGCATTTTTAAAGAGATTCGGATTGACTATGCTGGTGATGGAATGGGGAACACGATTCCAGTCTATACATGTTTTGGGCAAGAATGAGGTTGAATGTGTGACGGTATTTGAATGGGGAACATAAACTTTCTGAAGATGGTTTTGGCGCGATGAGGTGTAATTTGGAGGCCTTATCCAGATAGCATGCAAAGCAAGATTATGATAGTAGATTTTGTGAAAGAGGCAGAGACGGGCGTTTTTCCTTCGTGTGGCTAGTGCGGAAAGGCCCAAGTGAAACTTCATCTGCGTTACACTGGATGTGCGATGATAATTACCAAGAATGAAACGGGATGCACGGTTCTGAACTCGCTCAAGCATGTCTATTAATGTGGAGTGGCCAGGGTCCCACACTGAGGACGCATATTCAAGTTGAGGGCGGATGTATGTCGTGTACAGGAGCAGTTTTAGAGCTCCAGGAGCAAGGAGAAATTTCTGCGGAGGTACCCTAGTGTCTGGTTAGCTTTTGCTGTTATATGTTCGATATGAGTATGCCAGGAAAGGTTGTTAGTGATGTGAACACCAAGGTAACGGTACGATGTTACAGGATCTAATGGGGAATTGCTTAGGTAGTATGTTGGAGGCACATCACCTTTACGGCTTATTTGCATAACTTTGCATTTCTTAATGTTTAGCTCCATTTGCCATGTTTGACACCAATATGTCACAGTGTTTAGATCGGTCTGAAGGTTTGTAATATCCGAGTCACTAGTAATATTATTGGAGATGACACAGTCGTCAGCAAATAAATAAATTTGAGAGTGAATGTTACTAGCCAAGTCGTTTATATAAATTAAAAAGAGTAAAGGTCCAAGTAGCGACCCTTGTGGTACGCCTGAAAGAACGGGGGTTGTGGGGGAGTTGTAATCATTGGCGTTGACAAACTGTACACGTGAAGTTAAAAAGGCATGGATCCATCCGATTATTAAGGGCTCGATATTTAAGTTGCTCGTTTTGTAAAGGAGGAGTGAATGATTGACCTTGTCAAAGTCTTTCGCAAAATCTAAGAATACGCAGTCAGTTATGTAAGTATTGTCTATATTTTTATGTAGCGGGTTGGTAGAGGATACTAACTGAGCGTCGCTGGAGAAATGTTTGCGGAACCCGTGCTGAGCGACTCTGAAAAAGTGGTTACTCTCAAGGAAACGGGTAAGCTCGGAAAAAATTACATGTTCCATTAATTTACAAGGCACAGGAGTAAGTGAGATGGGTCTGTAATTGCAAGGATCATGCGTTGCTCCAGATTTGTGTACAGGGACAATTTTGTTTGTTTTCCAGTCGTGCGGAAGTACGCCTTCGTTATACGATTGCGAGAATATACATAGCAAGAATATGGAACAGTACTCGGCGGCGTTCTTTAAAGGAGCCATGAAGAGAAAATACAACTTTGTTTAATTTGAAAGAACTACGATTCAGTATCTCACTCAGCTCCATTACAGCCCCAAAAGATGTTTTTTAACGAAAAAAAAGCAAGAAGTATTTAAAAACTTTCAAATTTTGCGCCACAGTGACGTGTTATGAGCAAGCATGACGTCATACGGGCCAACAATAAAACATAATTTTCAGTGCGTTAACTGCACGTTAGCATTCAAGTGATGCGGTCAAATAAAACTAGAGGCCCCATTGCAGACGTCGAGTCATGTGTCATCGCGATAGGTCACTTAGGCGGCCGCCAATTGCGCAAACAAGGTTCCGTGACGTCACAGAAAAGTTGCGGGAAATTGGCTAGGGGGTCGCGACTGCTTCACACGTTTTCTTTAATATCTCCGTTATTTGTTCGAAGATTGCGATGATATTTGTATCATTGTTATCGGGACTAAGCAGTGTTTCTAATAATGCCAACTTTTATTTTGTCTTCATGGCTCCTTTAAAAATTTAGAGGTTATTTCGTCTACGCCGCATGAAGATTTGAATTTAAGCTTTTTAATTATTGTTTAAATTCCTGTAGCGCTAAAGATAATGGGATCCATGGGGGTATGATTACATGGCGGGAGTTCTGGGTAATGAGAGCGGATACCTGACGCAGAGAATAATCTAACAAAAGTGTCGTTTAGTAGAGAAGCACAAAGATGGCTTGGCACATGGTCACCTGTAGGGGTAACTAATGATAGTTTGTTACTAGCGGGAGGTTTGTAAATGTTCCAAAACTGTTTCGGATTCGTCTTTAGGATGCTAGGAAAGGTACTTGAAAAGAATGTTGATTTCGCAGCCCTGAAGGTGCCTAAATACTTTGAAGCAGCTTCCCGATACTGTGCCCATCGAGAAGCACTTGGTGCCCGTCGAAAACTGAGAAATATTCTTCTTTTTTGGTTGGCGAGCCGATTTAAATGCCGATTGTACCACGGGGCGTTACGATTAGAATAAACGTGACGAACCGGAATAAATTTATGTATTAGTTCCAGAACCTTGTTCTTGAAGATATTCCAGTTGGTTTCGACGGATCGTTCAAGGTATCCAGGCAGAAAAATGTCTAGAAATGAGCCAAGTTCTTCATTGATCGCCGAATAGTTCCCTTTGTTGTATTCTCTAATGGCTTTGGAGTGTTTCCTGGATGATGGGCGAAGGTACGTTTATTGAAAAATGCAAGACATCATGATCACTGAGTCCGGGTAAATGCTCAACTGGCGAGATTATGTCACGTGAAGATGACAAAACAAGATCCAATAGAGATGAAGAATGCTCTGTGATTCGTGTAGGCGATGTTAAAAGCTGGGAAAGGCTGAAGTCTGCGAGAAGTGTGGTAAAACGTTTTGCTTCCATTGTGTCTGCATGATGTAAGGGAAGTGTGTGAGACACAGTAATGTTAGGGAAATTGAAATCACCCAGTAATTTAACATATAGGCTAATCGTGTGTGTTCCACAAAAGGTTTCATAAAAAAAAATCCCCAAGTGTTCAACAGATGCCACACTCAAAACACGGTTGCACGAACAAGATGCAGAAATAAATGTGGTATAAGTAATGAAGCGGTCCTTTGGCACCGTTTTTGTGGAGTTCCATACAAACTAGTCGATGTTTTACAGGAATTATAGAGATTTCAGGGTCCGCTAATATGCTCACCTCAACCAAATCGCCTACATAACCAGCATGATCCCGAAGATGTGCAAAAGATAGTGATGATGATGATGATGATGATGGTTGGATTTTTTGGTACAAGGCCAGCTGCGGCAAAAAGCGCAAAACCAAACTATCCAACAGAAAACAGCTGCTACTAAAATGTGTAAGCCAGAATAACAGTGAAATCTATAAAAGCCATGGTGATGGCTCATTTATAGGACCAGTTCTGATTAGGCATGATAGGATATGAGGTTTAAAAAGTTACCATCCGACAAAGAATGCGTAATACAGAAATCATGCCATTGTCACCCAAAAATAAGGAAGGGTGTAGCTGAATGCGTTGTCTCTATAGTTCCTTGAAGTGTCTGTGTCTTGTTGTGTCGAGTTCCTGGCACGTTATTAGGATGTGGACAACAGATAGGTCCTCCGCACACCTGTACCCATGGGTCTTGGAGAACTGGTGAGCAGGTGTGAGTGTGTTACATGTGTATGGCCTATCCCTAACCTTGAAAGGCAACTTCAATGTGTCTGTTGTGTGAGTGCGTAGTGTATGATCCCAAGTGTGGTTTTATTACGTGTAACTTGTTATCTGTCGGTTCACTACGGTGCGTTTGCCATGTGTTGCAGAGTTGATGTCTATAGTGGGGCTTCATGTCTTTTTACGGCACTGTTGCTATGTCCACTGTGTTCAAGAGTGTAGCAACAGTGGCCACCTGATCAGGAGTTTTATTCCTGGGTATTTCACAGTGGCCAGCAACACAACACATTTTTACTTCAAGACTTGAGGCGTATGCCTACGTAAGGGCCTTAAAAACAAGATTGAATAAGTAATTTTTGAGCGTTTTCTTTACAAAAGTGCACGTACAACGCTAAAAGAATCTGTAAGCAATATGGATTTTTAAATTTGATGTTGAAGGATGTAATGTAATACAAATAAAATGCCGTGTGCTTCAGCCGTAAAAAGGCTGTTGTGGGAGTTCATTCTTTTACTCAGATTGAAGTTCTGCCCTGGTGCATCACAAGACACAGAAATAGCTGTCTTGGATGCATCGCAGTAATACTATGCGCACTGATGGTTCTCCTGCAGATACAGGAAATTCTGCATGATGGCTACCCTTGGTGCCCTGTTTGTATCGAATTGAAGCAAGGACAAGTCACAACAAACAGCCCGGAGTTGCCACGGTGCAATAAAATCACTGATGGGTGTCTTGTGGATGTGTGAAAATGACCCAGATAGCTCAGAAGCTTCTGCTCTCAATCTGAGAGGGAACGGCATGAAAATAGATGGACGGTTTAAAAGGAGATACTCTGAGGATGCATCATGAATGGTTGAATTTAAAGGACATGAATAAAAGGAGCTACTCTGAGGATGCATCATGAATGGTTGAATTTAAAGGACATGAATAAAAGGACAATTCTGTCATAGACACAATTTTAAAGGCATAGGCCAATTTAGTGTATGTCCTCTGGTAATACAGGGACCATCTGTCAAACTCTGCGTAGAGGCTTTCAACAGGGCTGGTGCGAAAGAGGCCACAGGTAAGACGAAGCGCCAAATGCAGCACCGGGTGAGGCATTTTCACCGCATTTTTTGTCGCCGACCCATACACGACACTGCCATAATCTAAGCGAGATACTACCACTGCGGTGTAAAGGCGCAGGAGGAGCTGCCTGTCAGCAGCGTAGCATTGGTGTGACAGGACATTAAGAATGTTCATTATTTGTAGGCATTTCTGTTTTAACTGCTTCAAGTGAGGGATAAATGTGAGTTTACTATCGAATATTAGGCTCAAGAACATATGTTCCATTCTGACAGGGATTACTACACCATTTATAGAGATATCAGGGTCCGCATGATGCCCGCACTTCTGGGAGAACAGAGGTACTTTTTACAGGGTTTAGCTTAAAACCGTTTGTGTCGGCCCAGCCAGCAAGTTTGTTCACCCCAAGCTGGACCTCGCGGTCACAAATTGAGAAGCTTCAAGACTTAAAAGATATTTGGATGTTATTTACATATACAGAACAGGAAATGGTTGGTGCCAATGCCTTCCGGAGAAGACTTCATCTTACAATAAATAGTGAACATCTCAAGACACCGCCTTGAGGAATGCCATTTACCTACACGTATACATTGGAAAGTGCACTGCCAACCCTCACTCGAGAGGTTCTTTCCGACATGTAGCTAGCGAGGATGTTCAGCATGTTGCCTCAAACGCCAAATGACTTGAGGTCACTTGAGGTCACCAGGCCGTGTCATAGGCTTTTTCCTTATCGAAGAAGACTCCTATGGAAAACCGATTATGAATGAAGGCATCTTTTACATACAATTCCAACCCAACTAGTTGATCGTTGGTGGATCTCCCGGTCCTGAAGCCAGCCTGGCAGCTGTCGAGAAGACCTTTTGTAGTCTTAGAAGTACATGAGTTTCTTATTGATCATCTTCTGGAGCAGCTTAAACAGGCAGCTTGTCAGGGTGATGCGACAATAACTTGAGGGAGAGTAAGGGTCCTTATCCCTCTTTCAGAAAGGCCACTACGATGGCCTCCCTCCAAGACCCTGGAAGGCGGCCCGAAAGAAATATTTTCTTGTAGAGGCGAAGGAAGGTTTCAAGTGCCTCTGCGTGTAAGTGTTGTATCATAGTGTATGTAATGTTGTCTGCGCCTGGAGCTGAATGTTTACAAGTAGTAAGAGCGTTCTTCAGCTCACTAATATACGAAGTGTTCTACCTAAAACCGTCCCCCTATCTTCACTAATGGATTCATGTTCAGCTTCTGTAGTTGCTCTTACCGAAGCCTGGTTGAATGATACCGTTCCCGACAAAAGTATCTTGGTCAGCGGTACAGAATTTAATTTTTTTCGCTGTGACAGGCATCATCGAAATGGAGGCGGTGTACTTATTGCTATAAAAACCATATAGCGGTTGTTCCCGTTGCTGTTAATTCCTTCCTTGAGTGCGTGTTATTTTCCCTCAAGTGTGGCCCGACATATTTTATTACCGTTGTATTTTATCGCCCTTCTGATACGACCAGTACGTTTGCGAGTGAATTTCGCAGAGTCCTGAATGATGCTATAATTCGATTCCAAACATGTACTAAGTATTTTCGGCGACTTTAACTTTCCTTTAATAGACTTGCCAACCCTCTCAGTTGTATGCAATGATGCCGAAGCGAATGAATATCTCAATGCTTGTCTAGACCACTCGCTAACACAAATTACAGCCCAACCAAAGTGGCACTCGGCAACCTCGGAAAATATTCCCGACTTGACCCTTGCCAACGATGCTGAC
Source organism: Haemaphysalis longicornis (assembly GCF_048455015.1). Classification (NCBI taxonomy): domain Eukaryota; kingdom Metazoa; phylum Arthropoda; class Arachnida; order Ixodida; family Ixodidae; genus Haemaphysalis; species Haemaphysalis longicornis. The sequence continues at coordinate 77,918,290 of NW_027526445.1, read as the reverse complement.
CTTTGCTCCGATATCACCCACTTAAACGGCCTTTGTGACCACGTCATTATCACCGGCAACCTCACACCCCCGTGTAACACACTACAAGCCGCCAATAAAACAATCAGATGCTAAGACAGAGCCAACTTCGCTAGTATGAATTCCGAATTATCAAATTTGTCGGAGCATTTAATTGACAGGCACTTATCATGTACGATAGAAGAAAATTGGCTTCTGTTCAAACACTTTCTCAAACAACTAATAGAAAAGTTTAAACCTATCATTACAATAAAAAATCAACGTACCGCTCTCTGGTTCACTCAGCAGCTTCGGCGTTTAAACAAAAAAATGCGACTCCACAGACGGGCCGATAAAAACGTTACTTCGATTTTTCGGCTACGTTACAAAGCCTGCAAATAAAAATACCAGACATTACTTAGAACCAAACGCCGTCATTTCTTTTGCCATAACCTAACTTCTATGCTTAAAAATAACACTCGAAGATACTGGCGCGTAGTAAATCCACTACAGTATCCTGATATCAATCTTTCCGATAGCAACAACACTTCACTTCCTGAATCACAATGTGCAGAACTTCTCAATAAGACGTTCACGTCTTTCTTTACTGGCGAGTATGTTACCAACGTACCTATGACTATAGTATATTAGACATTGACATGCCAGAAATGGTTGTAAATTTTCCATCTTAAGTAAGCTTAAACTTTCTTCTGCGTCTGATCATATTAGTATTTTTAACACTATACTGAAAAATGCATCCCAACGCATCTGTAGTATTCTAACTGCCCGTTTTTCACAGTTCCTTGCTACAGGCACTATCCCCAACGACCGGCGAATAGCCAAAGGTACCACCCTTTTTTAAGTCAGGCGATCGTTCTTCACCATGCAACTGCAGACCTATCTCGCTAACAAATAACATATGCAAGGTATGAAGCACGTCATTCACTTTCAAATAGGTAAATACTTAGAAAGTAATAGCATTATATATCAGTATCAGCACGGTTTCCGCAAGGGCTACTCTTGTGAAACCCAACTTGACGGATTTGTTCATGATCTATATTCATCTGTCGAAGCTGGTTGACAAATTGATGCAGTTTTCTTTGATTTTTCTAAAACATTTGATCGCGTTTCACACCACAGATCACTGCTCAAACTTGCATGCCTCAACATCCACCCTAACGTCCTCGCGTGGGTTAAATATTTTCTTCTTTCTTCCAGAATGCAGTTTAATTACTCTAACACCTACAATTCTTCTTTTCTCACATTACTTCCGGTGTCCCCCAGTGCAGCGTACTTGGTCCTTTGCTTTTCCTAATCTAAATTTTTTATCTTCCTTCTTGCTCAACGACCCGGGTTCGTCTCCTTGCCGATGACGTAGTAATTTACCGCACAATTTCCTCTGATATCGATCGCCAATCCTTACAATCTGACCGTGATGCAAGTAACGTAAGATGCTCCAAATGGGTTATGACGCTTAATCCTTCTAAAACAAAGCTAATGACATTTAGCGGGGGAAAGTCTCGAATTGAAACCATCTACATCATTAATAACACCATGATTGAATTTACCACTTCCTACAAATACCTAGGCCTTCATTTCCAGTCTGACCTTAGATGGCATCACCATATTAATTTAACTCTGGATGCTGCTAACCGCACCCTTGGCCTACTTAAACGAACCCTCAAGCAAGCTCCTACACTCGTATGAAAGCAGGCATACATAACAATCATTCGCCCGAAAATTGTATTCGCGGCGGCCATTTCGGATCCCCATCAGGCATACCTAGCTACTAATTTGGAACCCCTGGAGAACCGTGCCACCCGTTTTATCTTTTCAGATTATTCCACGTTCACCAGAGTTACAACATTGAAGAAACGAACCGATCTGCAATCCTTGAGCCTTCGTCGCAAACACGCACGCTTTTCACCATTTCATAAAATTTTCCAGCACTGAGCACTCCGTGATGATTTTTTTCAGTCCCCTCCGCTAATCTTTCCTCGACTCGATCGCCCTAGCAAAGAAAAACACATTTTGTGTCGGTCATCCATATACGCAAAATCCTTCATACCACGCACTATCATGGGAACGATTTAACGGCACACATAGCCACAGAACATGATGTAGTGAAGTTCAAGGAATTAATTTGTACTATAGTGACGTTCTGATAAAAGTGTTGTCTTTTCTTTGTTCTCCGTGTATTTTGATACTTGTGATGCTTTGTACGTTGTTGCTTGCTGTTAACGTTTTTATATGCGTTTTTATTATTTTTTACTTTTTTTGTCCTTTCACTTTCACAGCTCAGTGATGAATTACATTGCTTTGTTGCGTGCTGACACAGTCACAGAATAACTTCTCGTGTTGTTTATCTCTTTGTGCGTGTGTGTGTGTGTGTGTGTGTGTGTGTGTGTGTGTGTGTGTGTGTGTGTGTGTGTGTGTGTGTGTGTGTGTGTGTGTGTGTGTGTGTGTGTGTGTGTGTGTGTGTGTGTGTGTGTGTGTGTGTGTGTGTGTGTGTGTGTGTGTGTGTGTGTGTGTGTGTGTGTGTGTGTGTGTGTGTGTGTGTGTGTGTGTGTGTGTGTGTGTGTGTGTGTGTGTGTGTGTGTGTGTGTGTGTGTGTGTGTGTGTGTGTGTGTGTGTGTGTGTGTGTGTGTGTGTGTGTGTGTGTGTGTGTGTGTGTGTGTGTGTGTGTGTGTGTGTGTGTGTGTGTGTGTGTGTGTGTGTGTGTGTGTGTGTGTGTGTGTGTGTGTGTGTGTGTGTGTGTGTGTGTGTGTGTGTGTGTGTGTGTGTGTGTGTGTGTGTGTGTGTGTGTGTGTGTGTGTGTGTGTGTGTGTGTGTGTGTGTGTGTGTGTGTGTGTGTGTGTGTGTGTGTGTGTGTGTGTGTGTGTGTGTGTGTGTGTGTGTGTGTGTGTGTGTGTGTGTGTGTGTGTGTGTGTGTGTGTGTGTGTGTGTGTGTGTGTGTGTGTGTGTGTGTGTGTGTGTGTGTGTGTGTGTGTGTGTGTGTGTGTGTGTGTGTGTGTGTGTGTGTGTGTGTGTGTGTGTGTGTGTGTGTGTGTGTGTGTGTGTGTGTGTGTGTGTGTGTGTGTGTGTGTGTGTGTGTGTGTGTGTGTGTGTGTGTGTGTGTGTGTGTGTGTGTGTGTGTGTGTGTGTGTGTGTGTGTGTGTGTGTGTGTGTGTGTGTGTGTGTGTGTGTGTGTGTGTGTGTGTGTGTGTGTGTGTGTGTGTGTGTGTGTGTGTGTGTGTGTGTGTGTGTGTGTGTGTGTGTGTGTGTGTGTGTGTGTGTGTGTGTGTGTGTGTGTGTGTGTGTGTGTGTGTGTGTGTGTGTGTGTGTGTGTGTGTGTGTGTGTGTGTGTGTGTGTGTGTGTGTGTGTGTGTGTGTGTGTGTGTGTGTGTGTGTGTGTGTGTGAGTGTGTGTGAGTGTGTGTGAGTGTGTGTGAGTGTGTGTGTGTGTGTGTGTGTGTGTGTGTGTGTGTGTGTGTGTGTGTGTGTGTGTGTGTGTGTGTGTGTGTGTGTGTGTGTGTGTGTGTGTGTGTGTGTGTGTGTGTGTGTGTGTGTGTGTGTGTGTGTGTGTGTGTGTGTGTGTGTGTGTGTGTGTGTGTGTGTGTGTGTGTGTGTTCATTATCGTCTTTGGGACTGTTATTCTAGGATTTTTGATCCTTTGTGTCGGTTTGGACATCGGAGGCCCCTCCTTGCGCTGCGTTGCAGGCAGAAACAGCGCGACATCCACCTCGTCGTCGGATGTCAGAAGGGTGCCCGTTGAACCGGGCTCCCTGGACTTGGCCCCACTTAGGGGGCCCTTCGTTTGATCCATCATAACGAGGGCATTCGGAGCACCAGAGGTTGCACGGGCGGTGCGGTGGCGGCGGGAGCTGGTGCGGGGCCCGCAGTGTCCATCCCCTCTGCACCATCCAACGTACTGGAGGACGGGGAAATCGATGCGGGAGCAGCACCGGTTCCGGCAGAGGTGGTTTGCACCAGAAGCACTGCTGCGTCACCAAGCGGTGTGGTGACGGGTTGGGCTGCGTGAGGCAACCCAGCGGGGGGCGGGGGCTGGAGCAGGTCATACTCGCTGAACTTGGTCTCTGTAGACACCAGACGCCACTCCGCCCCCCGGCGAGCTGCGTCGGCATACCTACCGAGGGGGAAAGAGGCGAACCTCTTTCGCGCCTCCTTGAAGGGGATGTTCTCCGTGACCTTTATGTTAATTAGCTTTTTTTAAGCGGAAATCTTCCGCACTTCCGGGAATATAAGCGTGCGCCCCGGTCCCTTGTAGTTTGCACAGATGAGATTTTGTGAGGGAGAATTGTCTGAAGGATCATTATATTGTGCACACTTCGCGCATGTTAGTCGACCACGGCAGGCGGTTGTGCCATGCCCAAACCGCTGGAATTTAAAGCACCTGCGTGGGTTCAGGATGTATGGCCTGACGGGGCAATGAATGAAGCCTGTATTTACTGATTCAGGAACTGTGGAATGGTCGATAGTCAATATTACATGTTTTTTTTATTTGCTTGTTATTTTGAAGAATCAGGATACGCCTCACTGCTGTCACACCTTGGTCTTTAAGGCCTTCCAACAGATCGGTTTCAGTTTCATGTATCAGATCTTGCTCACAGATCACAACCTTGGAGCTATTAAGGCTTCGGTGGCGAAAGGCCCTGGTGTCTAGATCTGCGATGCGAATTTTGTTAAAGAGATTTGTAGCTTGTTGCTTATTGTTGACTTCTAGAAGACCTTCTCTGGTTCTAAGTTTTCTGGCTTTATAGGATTGATCAACAATGCCCTAAAAAATTTGTGGATCCGAAAGGCAGACTTTGTGGCAAGGGGTCCCACGTGTCAACAGATTCCATTATAAGAAACTTAAAATAGTTTTCCAGCTTTGGGAAACTCGACTTTGGCAATGAATGAAGGGTACTTCAGTACGGAGCCTTTTAGGGGGCCGATCTTTGGATTTGGTAAATTTCGATACCATACAGCATGTATAAAAGCAGGGGACGGGGCAGTTTCTTTGTCAGCCTTACCCTGACAGCTGAAGAGGTCCTGGAGCTCCCTGACTGGTAAACAGACGCGGAGTCCACCCGGCTGAGCTTGACCTGGGCTCTGAGGGCCATGGTTTGAGGTTTCTTACATTTTACCTTCAGACACATCACCGCAGTAAGTCACAGCTTACGTTAGGGGGCTCCGGGTGCGAAGTGTCGCCAATACCGTCACCAAGATTGGTCAAGGTGCTCCGGGCGGGAGGCAAATAATACTTAGTATTCTTAGTGGCCCGATACCAGCATCTTGTCATCAGAGTATTGATATGTTTTTGAAGTTTTAAAAACCACGCCAGTATAATTAAGATCAAGATAAAAAGAAGCGGTGATGATAAATATACCCTTCAGGGAAACCACTCTAAGGGTGGTACAATCCCGCCGCGCCGATACAAGTGTCACCACTTGAGGACAGTCGAGGAGGTGATTTTGAAGCCAAGACAAATGGTTCTCGGAATCCCTAACGGAATTTTTGATCCCAGTATACATCATGGTTCAGTGTAATAAACGCTTTGTTAACATCAAGAAATACCCCAAACAAAATTTTGTTGTGGCGTCTGCTTCTACTAATGTTATAAGACAGCTTTTTAGGCAAACCCGCTTTCAGCCCAGTAGATAAAAGGGTAGTGGTGCACACTCAGTAATTTAAGTTTCGCTACAAAAGCATTCATTACATATAACATGGGTTTTCAAGAATTTGCGATTAACACAATACAACCAATATGGGTGGTAGTTTGAAGGTTTTTTTTTGCCCCCTTTTTAGATTGAAACCGTGCATGCACACTTTGGTCTATCTGACCTAGAGCAATGCGATAATATATTTCCAATGCCAACTAAAAAACACCTTAAAATACTGAACATTTCTGAATATATCACAGTTATTAACATTATCACGTCCTGGTGATTGCTGTGGCTGAGACTGCTAAGAATGCGAAAGAGATCCGGTTTTGTCATAAACTGAATAAATGTGAATGATGACACATGATAACGCATACTAAGTATTTTGCTTTATTTTGATTAAATTTTTGTCTAAAAACGCTTAAATAAACTTGTTTCGTAGGTCGCGAGAAGGGGAACGAAAATTGCTCTTTATCTTGTTTCAGTTCTGAAAAGACGTTCGTGACATTGTATCTAATGTCCCATGTTCCTTGTTATATTCATGTTGACGCAAGGTACTTTGAATTGTTCGGCGCAGGATTCACTGCTTGTCAAATGAAAGTGCACGTGGCTCTGTTTCTTGCCATACTGAACTCGGCTCGCGGCGGTGTGTTTTGTGGGGCTCGGCGACGCTTTGCCGAAATCTCACTTTTTTGTTTTATCACTGACAAAACATCAGTTGGTAAGCCATTGATGCGGACTACTCCGTTTATTATTACCAGCATTTTCCTACACGCCGGCTTCATCTGGCTTAAGACACGAGCGAAATTGCCATACGCAGTGCTTTGGTATTATTTTGAATAGGAATTCAAGTTAAAGCTAGCCGTTTGTTCACCAATAAGTTTGATCTAACGTGGTGACCGTAAGCGCATACGCCGACAGTAAACGATTTGCCTTAGTGAAATAGACCTCAAAAAAGTGATCGGGTAGCTTCTGCCTAATTACAACACTATCTGCGCAGAATAATTGGATGCTTGTACGTTGACATGATCAATACATTTACCGGTGCGACTATCTTTTAGAAACTACTCTCTTGTGGGTTCTCAGAGCAACGGCTCAATGCCACATTCGGAAAGTGCACCTAAGTAATACTAAACAGCTGACTGGTCCCTCCTTTGCCAATCGTTCTTGAAGTCCACGATTATGCACAAGTTGCCTGAGCTGAAAGTGTTTTTATCACAACTCACGCAGTTGTTCAATAACACACCTCGCTCTTTCAGACAGGGACAATAAACAACTAGTAATGGAGATAGGAGACTCTTTTGGCTATATCAAAAGCCAGAGATTCTGCCGGCGAAAAAACATCATATATATTCGACGCTAACAAACTTCGCCTAACAAACGCGGCAACAGCGCCACTCTTGTTGTTTCCGCGTGTGAGGAAGTGCCCGGAGTGCAAAAAAAGACGAAAAGTGCTAGAAAAGTCATCAGTGACGTTATTTTATTGTGTGAGAAAACATTTAGTCTAGTTTAAAGAGCGATTGCGATTAGTGCAAACTCATCCTAGTGTTTTTGAATGTTCCAAACATTTATGTTGAGCAGTGCATTAGCTTTATCACAATAGCTCGAAAGCCTGAAGAAGGCGCCAAAATTTTAAGAAGACCACGTAATAACGCAAATTGAGATAATTGGGCGGAATACATTTTGAAACATTAAAAAAATACTAAAATAGTTCGGAATTCTCAAAATGTATGAGGTACGGAATTTTTAGAATAATCCTGATTTCGACAAGGTGTTGCCTGCAAACGTTAGAGTAGCGTAAACGGAAAGAAACGATCCAACAAAATTTCGACAAGGTAAAAAAATAAGAAAGATATAAAATAAATAGAGAAAATGGTGACCCACGTAACCGCTTGCCTTTCCACGATAATTCAGATTTCGCCAAAGTTCCAAATGTAATCATTTTATTAACGTAAATGATGATACTTGGTCGGAAGAAATGTTGAAAAACTAAAAAAATTACAAAAAATATTTTAAAAACGGGAATTGGCAAAACAAACGCGTGGAATTTTCACAATAATACAGATTTCGCGAAAGTTCCACATGTAATCCTTATAATAGCGCAAACGGAGATAATTGGATGGGCAGCATTTAAAAAAACAGAAAATTTTGCTGTAAAAACTCACTTCTCAAAACAAGTAGCATAGGATTTCTACACATCAGTAGACAATTCTCTGAACTTCTGCTGAATTTTTTGTTGTCTTGGAAATATGTACATCTTGTGAAGTGGAGGCATTTATGCCTGCTTGCTGGTTTAATGCCAGGAGCACGTATAAGAACGAAATATATTTATTTATATCACCGCTGGGGCCTTCAAAAGGGCAGCACGAGCACCGAGGGCCTCAGTCAACCATAGATTTAGTCACAAAGCAGAGACACATATATATAAAACACCTACTACCAGTTATTCTCTATCTGCGATATTCACTGTATAACATTTTAAGTATTTGACGTCAGATCCCCCTCTCCTTTGCAACATCGATGATAGCCATTATAATATTTTTTTAAGAATAAAAAAAATTAACAAAATACATGGACGCCATGTACACTACGCCCACTGCAAAAAAGACATTTTGCGTTTTTTCTGAATTTTTTGCGTCATTTATTTTTTACGTTGCTTAAATTGCTTCAACTTGTTGTTGCGCATTCAAAAATACCTCAGTCGTGCTCAGATTTGCAGCGCGGTACCTAATGTTGTCTATATACGCCAATGGTCTCGACACTCTTGGCTGGCACGTGAAGGCATAACGTGTGGCCATTGCCCGATGGAGGCAGCTCTGCCACCATTTTCACCGCCTCTGACCCACCTCCCTCTCCCCCCCCCCCCCCCCGCATGGTTGCTTGAGCGGTACTTCACTGAGCATCGTGCTTACGTTGTACTCTTCTGCGAAATTTACTTTTTCGCTGCGTAGAATGCGCCGTTGCACCTACCAGTGCTGGTAGATGCGAAAGCGTGACAAGGCCCTCTATGAACCGAGTATATCTCACCTTTTTAGTTCTTACGCCTCTCCAATATTTTTGCCTTTCGTACACTGGAAATGTGTTTCGGCAGGGTACATAACATTGTTATATGTTCCTGTCAGAAGCCAACATAATATCCCTTTAGAAAAGCAACAGTGTAAGTACCAGAACGGCATAGTTCCTTTGGTTGTGTTACAGATTAAATCCTGAAGTATTGCCACTTACTGGAACTGAGCAGTAATCCACCTCCATACTTGAACATAGGTGGCATTCAAAACATGCAGTGACGAATAGGCAGTGAACAATCCAAGAACATCGCCAACTTCATACTTCTGGAATAAGGTACGCAATAATATATATTGCCAGTTACTGAGGGTGCATGTTAAGTCAGTGTAACGTTTATTGTTATGTTTCACAGCCATACGGCATTAATCCCTGTTCTCCAATGCCCCAAATACAAAAACCGAAACAGGCGCCATCAGACGGGTTCGATTGTCATCAGACCCTGAGAAGCTTCGGGCACAAATAAGCGGTTAAACAAGGAACAAAACCCGTCAGGTTTCTCGAAAAGGCGGGGTCTTTAAACCCCTGTCACGCAGGCACTTTCAGTCCTTATGAAAGGTAAACGGGACTGACGTTTCTACCGCGCTCGACGCATCCCCGCAGCCACACTGCACGTACAATCTCAATCGAGAAGTTGCTCCAGTCGCAATGCCTTGTTCTACATCGCTCAAAAAAAAAAAGGTATTTTGCTGCTTTCGTGTAATATGCCTGCACAGTCGTAGCCGCTATCATTCGAATTCACAAAGTTCCTAGGCTATTCTGTGTAGCGTGGTTTTTTGTAGCAGCAGGGGCAATATTTGTGTACCAGTGTGTGAGCCCTTCTTTTGTGACGACGGTGGACTTGCACAGTGTTTTCTCTTCACATTCGTTGCGATTGCGACAATTATGCAAGAAAAAATAAAAATGGCTAAAAGGTCGATCCTACTAGCGAACATTACCACAGGGACAAAGCTACAAAAGAGACAAAACACACACTGCAGCTTCGACTCGGATCACAAACATACAATGCAAATAATTTTGTAAAAGTGTTGCTTCGCATGACATTTTGTACATTCCCATTTAACTATACCTACTGCATAAATGGATCCATCTTTAAATTGAGCTTTACGCCACGCACAGACAGCCAAACCGGCGCCCCATCGATGGATAGACTAATCAACAAATCGCCGGCACACAACTAATTTCTTGTGTGAGCACTCGGTCTTTGTGATGTTTTAGTTCCCGTAAACACAGTTTAGGGGAAGAGCCGTGTTTTGTATATCAGACAATGCACATTCCCTTAACTAGAAAAATGGTTCGCTGGCCTTGATGCGCACGCGCAGACGACCCAGCCGTGGGTGGACAATAAGGCCTAGAGAAGCCCCTGTTTCCCTCGCCTAGTCCTGTAGCACCTCTCGGGCGCTGCCACGATTTCAAATAATCGTCTGCCCAGCCTTTGATATCTGCAGGGGAGCCACTGGAAATAATGTCGTGGAGAGCTGGAACAGCGGCATCCTCAATGTGGTGGGCACCCCGATTTTAGCCGTTTGCTCAGCCGCCTTCAGCAAAACCTTCACGCGTCTGAAAACAAAATACAGTCATTTCTACGAAACCAGAAGCCGCCAAACAAAAAAGAGCAGTCATTTTACTAGATGAAAGGATCATGCGCATTTCATTGAACAGCCAGCAATGCCAGTCAAAGATTTCCATAACCTGTGAGATTGACTGTTTGACAGATTCAATGAAAGATTGAATACTTCAGTGTTTTATATGTCCATTTCTCGCCAATCCTGCGCATTTGTTAACCGCTCATTTCATTTTACTAAGACAATTTATTTTACTCTTCGGTATTCCCTTCGTTTGTTCGCTGGGCTACATCGTGTTGGCACGACACCGCATTTATTGTTGTGGAGAAATTGGGAAAATTCCTTTAACTGGGAGAGGTAGGCGAGAAATGACTTGCACAGAATTTTATTTCAGAAGGGACCGGAACCGGCGGAAAGGGTCAAAAGAAAGATAACGCAAAAAAGGGCTAAAAATTCCTAAAAAATGTCTGTGCAGTAGGGGCGATTTTGTAACATTTTTATTCTTAACGGCATCGTAACATGGTTACCAATTTAAAAGCAGACATCTAATTTCCGCATGTTTTTTTGGGGTTGTGGCTTTTGAAGGAACAATAAATGTTAGTTGTCTTAATTGGACAATGAGCCGAGTCAGTTCCACTCTCACATCCTCGTCCCCTCTTAAACCAAGAAATTTCGCAGGGGCAGCGGACGTTGATATTCCGCTTGCAGCACAGCCTCTGCGGTCGATACTCACATAGGTAGCGAGTGCCTGCTGGCGAAAGTCTCCCCAAGAAGGCATTGAAGCATCGCAGTTTTTAAACCAGGTTGGCGCAAATTCCCTCAGAGCGAAGTAGACGTTATGGAGCCTACGTTGGTTATCCCACCCGATAAAGTTCACAACGTGCTCCATCTGGTTGAGCGGGTTCTCCTCGTATTCAAAGGAGTCCCCATGGAAGGACTTTGGTACTCGTGCCTACTGATCAGCCGCATAATGAATGACGAGGCGCGTCAGAGTGATGAAACCCCCATCATGTGTTTCTGGATGAAACTATGGTTTCAGATGTTCTTTCAAGGGTAGGCAGGACTAGTTCGACTAAATAGAGTAGTTCAGGACCAAGACGCCAAGAGCATGCGTCCGACCATGAAAGTTCCAGCATTAGTGACCAGAGAAGCCGAGTGTAGTTTTTGCCGGTACATAAGGTATTAGAGTAACGCCACTGAGATACGAAAGCAAGCAATGGCGCCCATTTTGTCGTTCATAATTATTGCAAGATTACCGAATCTGCGGCCTCGCAGTTAACTTCGACCGGGTTGTTACCTACACTAGCGATTATGAATCAAAACAGCATCTTTGGACACAATTCAGATAAGAAATGCTGTTGCAAGCGTTATCGTTGTTTCGCATGTGGAACGACGTCGGGCGCCCTGTGCCAGAGCAGGCAGGACAAGCTCACCGACAAAATACATCAACAACAACATGGCCACGCGGCTAAACCGTCGCTGTGTAAACAAACACCACGTAATGCGAACTGACCAATAATAATGGTGGCTGCACGGAACTAAGGAGAAACGAAAGGTCAATATCTAGTGGCACTAGCCAGGGGCAAGCGACAGGCCCACCCAGACGACGAGAAATATTGCATACGCTCCTTCGGTCATCATTTGCAGTGGTTTAAAACAGTGGTTTAAGTCCACTTATTAACGCAGAATCGCGACCAATTTTTTTCGCTGGATTAAACGTGAAAATAAGGGGGGTGCTCTTGTTTGTTTTTTATACGCGCTGATAGGTAGTGTGTTACCACCTAGATTAAACTACATATGCGACTCAATGAAACAAGGGTCCTTAAACCACGGACGGCCCGTGGGTTACAACAAGGCAGATCGGGGTTCTCAGAGGCATGGCTTGCTTGGTGCATCGGTGCTACGTGCCACTGGTGCTGAAGCTCCTTCTGATGATGACTGTAGACGGTGATTGCAGTTGACAAAGGCATAGCTCCAACAATTTTAATCTCATATATTGTTGTTTGATAAAGCTCTCAAGAATACTTCGCGCGTCGCTTATGGCATTTCAAGCGGTGGACGCCCTCTGCCTGTATAAAGTTGGACGCATGAAAACTGAACTGTGGGATGTCGGGAATACCTTAACAATGTGGGCATAATAATAAGGGGTCCGCGCATACTATTTTCGTCACCTTGAAAAACGTTTGTAGAATCCCTCGTTTTATCAGTGTATAATGGCATACAATGCATCTGAAAATACTCAGGTAGCAGATATACAGGTTTTAACTTAATTTAGATGCTCTGTGACCCTGAAGCGGAGAAGGCGTTTTGCTTCTGAGTCTAAGTACGTTTGATAACGGTCGACGTGGGTGCTTTTCAGATGAAAACAAGAAACCATCCCCAATTATGTCCATAGTCTTCCTCTACAGATCGCCTCATCACCCAGTCGCAGTTTCCGTGAATCTAAACCCAAGATTTCAATTTATATAGTTATTTGCTATACGTAGAAGAATTACTTTGATATACAAGCGCTGAGAAACAACCATGCGTAAACCCAGTACACAACATCTACAGCTTACATGGATTTCAACTTCTGTATAGGCAGGCGCGTCCATATGTTGATAATGTGTGGTGTGCGCTTCCCAACAGGTACCTAAAAACGGATATAGGATGTTATCATTTGGGGTAAACACGTGAGCGCACAGTAGAGGTCACAAAAAATATTCGAAGTAAAAGAAATGCGCGCCAATTCACCCTGTGAAGGTGGTTGGAAAGGAAAGTCGTAAACAACGCACACTACAATTACCCATGCAACGTCACTAAACTTCACATACGTGGCTCAACAAAGAGTGAAACTATAGACAAATGAATTGCAGTTAACCACACCCATTATTACGTCAAAGAGATATTCTTTACTATGGGTATATCACAGCATGGTCCATGAATTTTGTTCGGTTGAGTTGTGTTGGTTAAGCACACGGGTTCAAACTTTTTTAAAGAAGGTAATCTCAAACCTGGTGTTCGACGACACCGCTTCTCTTGCGTCTAAGCGCCCGCCGACAGAGGGGAGGAGGTCCGCGGCAGAGACGGAGGAGAAGTAAAATGCCATGCGTAGGTGCGACCTGCCTTTATTTTTTACCATCTCCTAGCTCATGCGCAAGGTGTGAACACCGCCACTACAATTTGCGTGGGCGGAGCGCACAGCACCGGGAGAGGTCATGTGACGCTATCATGTGGTATTCAGGGTAAACGCCGCGGGTAAACTCGCACATGTGCTCGGTGAGCGCGCCGTCTATCGCCCCATTCTCTGTATGGGGTCGTAGCTCAATCGGTAAGACAACGAGCCCTCACTCTGCTTACCTATACGTTCCAAGTTCGATTCCCAGCGGGGCCAGTAACTTGTTTTGTCCGCGGGCGTTTTCTGCTGACACCAACGGTCGCGACAGAACCGTTGGGGGTGGAGGTAACAAGCCTTGCTTAATAAGAATAAACATCACAATGCCTGTTGAAGAGTACCATGTGCGTTTTTTTTTTCAACAAACTACCTTTTTATTCCCCAGCTTATAGATATCTGGCCGAGTGGGGCCACTTGAATGACGTTTACGAAAAGCAACAGAAAAGCAGTTGCAGGTGGCTGATTTGTTTAGAATCTGTCGTGCAGCATTAGCGGCACACCCTTCGCCTTCACAAAGTGAGGCCGAAAATGAGCACCCCAAGATCAATCCAGCCATTCATAGGAGTACCTAACGCTTTATTAACTGCCAAATGTATGAGCACAATGGTTTCAAAGCTGTTGAATCGTGACGCACGCTTGTTTACGAATTTTCAGAGCCACAATATCTTGAAAAATCCGAGGTGGCGTGCCAACAATCCACGAGCCCAGTCATCCAAAAGGCAGCTGGTTGGAGTTTTTTTTTACTTGACGGTCACTGTTCAGTGGAATTTATTTTATATCCGTAATAGTTTGCAAATCTAAGTTTGCATGTTTATGTCGGGAGTAGTTGGTTTTTATTGCCCTGTGGCTTAAGCCAATGTAAGACTAGCTATTACTACATCTTGAGAATAAGCAGACAACATTTGTTATTTTTCCCTTATGGTTTGCCTAATCAAACATTTTGTTAGATACCGCGCACACCCTAGATGCAATATTTTCAAGTTTGACCAAATCTAGGACTCAACAAAAATTTGCCTTAATTATAACGGGGGAAGCCTTTTTATTTCTACAACCAGAATCCCCTTAACAAGACCTTAAATCTAACTTCCACATACCCTTCCGTTGTTAACTCGAATTTTAACCCAATTTATTACTCCTATAACTATATAATAATTGTAACCACGAAGCAATATATATTTATTGATCCAGAGTGTCACTTTTATGCCCCACAAGCCCTTGCAGCGTCAGTGTAAATTTCAATCCAGTCTATCACTCACCATACTATCTCATGACACGGTCATTATTCAGGCTAAGCGGCGTCACCGGGACTTTTCATTTGACACCTAATTTGCGTGTCTTCGACCGATATTACGTCGGCAGTGTGTGCGCGACGTTTAACTACTCCTAACTAGTACTGAGCAGTAGTGTGGCTGATTTGTCCCGCTTGAGTCCCCTCACAGAAACCTTTGATTTATACCAAACTCACCCGAAGGATATAAATTAAAAGTTTCAGTCAAGCTATGACCACCCATAACGATATAGTAAAGGGGTCATTAACCTGTCATGTGATGCCTTATTTGCGGATGAAAGAACGGAACCTTCCCTGACCCCGCCACAAGAACTAAAAGCTCGACAAAGACACAGTAGGCGGACCACCAGTGGAGAACGTTAAATAAACAAACCATACCACTGCACAGGAGGCTAAGTATGTGTTTGTCCGGAGAGGCAGCTTATGGAACTTGAACGTGGCAACGACCGGTGAAATCTGTCTTGTGTAGCGTGGGAAGCTAGGCTGTACCATTAGAGGAGCTATCCGAAAATAAGCGGGATATGATAGAACTGAGTGAGTGTAGAAGAAAAGAAGGGACCATGGGGTTCATTCGCGGCCATCCTTTATTCTACCGGGGACATCAAGAAAAGAAAGAGCACAGGGTGGGTTTTTAATCCACGAAGGGATAATAGGGTTGATGAGAAATTATGCACTATAAACGAAAAAGTCGGAGTGGTTTTGATTAAGCTTAACAAGCAATACAGATTAGAGATAATACAAACTTAGGAACCTACAGCTAGCCGCGATGAAGAAGTCGTAGATTGTTTCTGTGAAGACCCCACATTAGCAATGAACAATAGAACGACAAAATTGGCGATAGTGATTGTAGACGTTAAGGAGTGGTGAAAAGAGAGTAGGAAAAGGGTCACTGGGAATCATTAGAATAGGCACTCGCCATCGTCACGCAGATTTACTGGTTGTATTTGCGGAAAGAAACAACTTTAGGCTAATGAACACAATCTTCCACATACGAAAGAATCTGAAATGGACATGAAAAGTCCAAACGGGCGGACAAAAAACAAAATTGGCTTCATTTTATGTGACAACCCAGTTATTGTGCATTACGGGAAGGTGCGAGGCAAGATTAGCAGCAGCGACCAAGGCATAGATTGGTTCAAATAGGTTTAAATCTCAAAAGAGAAATAGGGAATCTAGTGAAACAAAGCAAAGCCACCACTGGTTCAGTCAAAAGCAGGTCATAAGAGTTTTAAAATGTCGGCAGAATAAATTTGCGCTTTTAACAGATGAGAACAATGACCGAGTTGGCATACTAAACGCCACCTAACAAAGGCAATTACAGGCTTGGCAGCATGTCCGGGAGAAGCAGCAGGTATAAAACATATTGGGAAGATGACTTAGAAAATAAGAGAGTGGTTTGCAAAACACAAGGACAACACCTTTTCTAGGACGATTGATCAAATTGAATTACGTAGGTATAAAATTGGATATTACAAATGAAACGAAGACATTGGTTATTAGGCGGTAATTAGGCTTGACGTATACAGGTTTGCCAGTTTTTTAAGTTCAATCTTTTCGCCATCCTTCAAGAGGTCTGCTGTTATCTGATCCTCACCAGGTGCTTTCCCCCTTTCACTTCTTTCAAAGCCTTCCTTAATTCTTCGGTCGTTACTGGTGCGATGTGTATCTCCTCTGAGCTACTTTTTCGTTCGGCATTATCCTGGATGTCCCGGTACTCTACAGATCCCTATAGAACTTATCGGTCACTGTGACTATGTTATCTCTATTTGTGATTACATGGTCTTGCTTATCTTTAAGTGCATACATCTGATTTTTCTCCACCCCAAGACACCTCTTTACTGCTTTCAGGCTACCTCTGTTCTTTATGGCGTATTCGATCCTCTCCATGTTATACTTCCGTATGTCAGCTGTCTTACACTTGTTAATTAACTTCGAAAGCTCCGCTAGTTCTATTCTGTCAGCTGGGGTTGAGATTGTCATGGTTTGTCGCTTCAAAATTAGATCTTTCGTCTCCTGGGAAAGTTTACCAGTATCCCGTGTAGCCATTGTGCCCCCGACTTCTACTGCACACTCCGTGATAATGAGTGTAAGGTTGTCGCTGGCTTCCTGTGTCGTAAGCTCGGCTTCCTCGGTAAGAACTGAGTATCGGTTCTGCAGCGTGATCCTGAATTCTTTTACGTTAGCCTCACTGTTAGCTCATTAATCGGCTTATTTCGTACTAGCTTGTTACGGTGCCTCCTCAAATATAGCTTAATTTGAGATGTTACGATACGCTGGTCGGTCACTACACCTTGCCCATCCGAGCACTTCCACATCCTTCACGACGCCAGGATTATCGCATAATATGAAGTCTATTTCATTTTTATGGTTCCCACTCGGGCTCCTCCACGTCCACTTCCGGCTCTCCCGTTTACAGAAGAAGTTATTCATTATGCGTAGGTCATTCCGTTCTGCAAACTCAACTAGTAGGTCCCCCCCTGCTATTTCTACACTCGAGACCATAGTTCCCAACTGCCTTGTCTCCAGCCTGATGCTTGCCATCTTTAGCATTGAAATCTCCCATAACTATGGTATACTGTGTTTTTACTTTATCCATTGCCGATTCCACATCTTCATAGAAGCGTTCCACTAACTGGTCGTCATGGCTGGATGTGGGGGCATAGCCCTGTTACCACCTTCAGCTTGTACCTCTTATTGAGCCTAATAACAAGACCTGCTGCCCTTTCGTAATGATATAGTATTCTTCTACGTTGCCAGCATTGCTTTTATTGACTAGAAATCCCACGCCCAGTTCTCTTCTGTCCTCTAGACCACGGTAACATAGAACGTGTCATTTTTCCGCACCGTAAAGGCTTCACATGTTCTCCTAACCTCACTAAGCCCTATGACATCCCATTTGATGCCCTTTAATTCCTCGAACAACACCTCAAGACTCGCTCCACTAGATAAGGTTGTCGTGTTAAACGTTGCCACGTTCAGATTCCAATGGCGGCCTGTCCGGGTCCAGGTATTCTTAGCACCCCCTGCTGCGTCACAGGTCTGACCGCCACCGTGGTCAGTTGCTTTGCAGCCACTGGAGACTGAGGTGCATGGGTTAATTGGCGTATTCATGGCAGGTTGTGGCCGTTCCTACACCAGGATAGCCAATCCTGCTCTGATGAGGGAGTGCTTTGCCGGCAATGGTCAGAGGGGTCAGGCCACACCCCAAGCCCCAACTGCGATTTCATAATTGCGCGTTTTTTTTTTATGGGAATTGTCTGGCACCGGGATTCGAGCCATGGTCTTTCTTCACGTGAGGCGGATACTCAACCTCTACTCCCTACCTTTACGCCACCGCTGCACCGCATGGCGGTGCAGCGGAAAACAAAAAGTTGGCCGAGGCCACATATCGTAAGCAAAGACGCAGCTTATTTTTTTCCCGTGGCGGAGACTGAGCTGGGTCCCGGTAGTCTGTGCGAACGCGAATGCGCTCGTGCTTTCTGAATTGGCTTTTAAATACACGTCCAGGGATTAACGCGCTCTAGAAGTTTCGGGATTAGAATTCCTTCGCGGAGGAGCCAGTGGCCTCTAAGAAAGAGATATAAAAAAGTTGCCCTAGGGCACATAACGTAACGTTGTTCTCTAAACAGGGAGCGTATTTGGTTCCCGCGGCGGAGATTGAGCTGGGTCCTGGGCGTCTGTCTTGTAATTGAGTAATGTCTTTTAATTCCACATAATTCGGGAGCAAAAACATTCGTGTTCCACAATCTTAGCAACAATTTTAGGTACGTCGCACCCTGAGCCTCAAAATATAGGATGCGTGTAAACAGGCGTTGAATATTTGCCGCGAATAAAAACCACAGCAACGAAAAGAAGTTCCAGAGAACGGAAGCTGATAATAAAATATATTTATTTCCCGGAACTGAGCAGATTAGTCTTGGACAAAATAAGCCACATTTCATGAAGTTACAAATAAGTAACAATGAAAGCTGGGCGAGTTGGTAATAGTTCATGTTGAGACGATAGGCGAAGAAACAACTACAACCAGGATGAACAAATACAACCGGACGGAGCGCTATTACCAAATGAACTTTTAATAAGAAATCATGAACGTTAATACACAAAGAAAGAGACAACACACAAAATAAAATACTGAATAACTTAGGCCAGACACAACCGATTTTCTCTTTAAAAAATCCAGATAGTCAACTTCAGGTTAGGAACAGGTATGGAGGGTGTACGGGCAGATTTCTCAGACATTTTCGTTATTTGAGCTGCCTCCACCATTTGTTGTTGCTCTTGGGCATTCTGTCGAAATAAAATTCAGGTTTCCTTAAACAGGAAATGGCATCCCCACAAAAAGAATGCGCAGCATTGTATGAAAGCTTATCAGTTGGCAGGGCCCTTTCATGCTCGTGCAGGCAAATATGCAAAAAGCGTCCTTATTGACTGATATACCAGCATTTGTATTTCAATGGTATCTATAGACCACCGCAACGTCACAGGCCCCACATCAGTGAGTTTGATAGAACAAAGGCCGGACCCTGAGCATGATACATTTTTCCTTTCGACAGTGCCGGAAACACGAGAAGTCTTACAAGGTGCACTGAACCATACGCCAAACATCAAAACGTTTCGCCGCTTGTTTTCAGACAGTGTAAATTCTATATATTTAAGGCCCCACCACGATCTTTCCTATTCTAATCCCCGCCCTGTCTCGGTTGGGCTCACAACAACACTCAGACATGACCATTTCACAAGCTTCTCACATGCGCTCGAAACCGTGTTATCAGGGCACACAGCAGCGTTCAGCCTAGCCAACAGTTATACTGAGATAGTGCTCACAGGACAGGGACAGGGTGTTGAGAGGGCCGACATCATGCACGAGAGCGCAAAAACATTTTTAACGATTTGTTACTGGGCTCTCCGTGCTTATGAAACGGCTTAGTCGACCTAGGTGAGAACCACCAACAAACATGGTGATCATAAAAACCTAACCAGAAGTGAAAAACTGCAGAACATAGTGTTTACTAAAAGTTGCGTTTTTTAGAAGTCTGCAAATAAATAGAAGTTTTATTCAAGTGTTGCCCGATAGGCCTGCAATGCTAAAAATAAACTAATCGGCGCTGGAGTAATAACCCTTGAATAATCTGAAGGGAAAAGCGTGGGGATACTTTTCCAAACGTCTTCTGCAGTTGTGTCGTTCTGTGCGTTTTATTTTGTTCGGATTGTTTCGAATTGCACCAGAAGGCAGGCTGCGGACACGTCATGGCACAGGTCCCACAGAATCCGTGTTCTGCGAGGCTGGTCTGCAGCTCTTCTATCCACGTGCCATCGCGTTCTCCTGCCTTGCAGCACCCACTAGGATAACGTATTTTTTCAGAGGCCAGGGCCTTACTCTTTTACATCCATAACTTTACTTAGTTTACCATTGCCGCTGGCTTTGTTTATGGCCCCATTGCTTCAAAATAGTTAGAGAGGTGATACCACCCATTCATGGATACATTTTCAGACCAGACACCTAAACTGTCCGAAACGTTTCCCCTCCTTTCTCTATACATCTTTGCCCATTATTGACTTTTCCTTTCGAGATTTTTCAAAATGTATTGTGCTGATTTTCTTTCTATCAATATTAACGTTTCCAATTCGTCGTTTTGTGAATGGGTGTAATCGCCCTTCAAAAATCCGGACTGATGGCCAATCCCCATTCCCCAACCTCGAAAAATGCCGGATATGCGCGAACACACCTCCACTTCCAGCTTGCACAGAAGGTACAGTCGTTCGAGCATGTTTATACGAAATCCGGATGGTGGTCCCGATCTTGTACTTTTGTGGAGGGGTCGGCTTTAAACCAACTTTTTTTTTATCAACAAAGCCGTTTTTCGGGCGCTACAGGTACGGGAACCGTGGGTGTTTCTCGAACTAAATATATCGCTATTTCAGGTGTTATTTACAGATACTTCAAACAGGTATGCCTGCCCAGTTAATACCTCATAAAAAAAACACTTTCGCTATTGCAACGCGGAGGAAAGTCTGCAAGAGTAACTCTGACGTCATCTCTTAAGTACTGTAAAATTGATTTCTGCAGGCTGAAATACCTTGAAACTGGCTAACATATTTAATGGCCGCTCGAAATGATGTCCTTCCTTTTTGTGTTACACACACGAACGCTGTGTGTCAGTACTTAGGTGTATGAAACGGGTCTGTTTTTGCCATTGCGATTAGAGTATACTCTTTGTAAACAGCCTTAGAATGAACAGCACTGATCTATTCATGAATCTGTATCACCGTGGTGGTTTTCCTTTGGGGCGTCATCGAGGGAATGATCAGGAGAAAGCGGCCACTACAGCTATATTGTCTACTGTTTTTGGTTTTTGCATAAAGTGTGGAAACTTCACGTCATCATTTGAAATGTTGAATCGCTTCCTCATTATAATACTATAGCGCAAAGAACGGGAAACGAAGACAAGTAAGAAGACGGGAGGTGGATGTCTGAGGTGAATGTTTTTTGTCTGAGGTGAATGTTTTTTGTCTGAGGTGAATGTTTTTGGTTTTTGTGGTGGTGCATATAAAAGGTGCAAGTTTTCTGGATTAAAATTTCAGTTTGAAGTTAGCGATGTAGGTCAATAAAATTGACAGTTGGGCTAGTTGGTTTTGATTCATCGTAAGTAGCACTTGAAACGGGACACAGAAGAGAAGACACACACGACGGCGCTAACTCGCAACTGACTTTATTAGGCGTAAACACAAATATATACTCCGAAACAAAGAACACGTGCCCAGGTCAACCCCGAAAATGCAGTTTGATAAGCACAAAGGTCACAGGATTACGATTCGAAAAAACACATTGCCGTTTTTTTTACTATTCGAAAAAAACATTAGTATGTGACAACGTTTATATCGGCCAATCAGGCAGATGCATCAATGTTCGTCTAATGGAACACCGGAGTTCGCTCAAAAACAACCCTCATGCACATATCACTCGACATTGCGCGACCCACAAAGATAAGACCCAGGCGCAATGCTGTCCACTTTTTGAAAACACCAGCGTGTTGTGGCGACACAAGCCCCAATTGACACGCGAGGTAATCGAAGCTTTTTATACAAGAAAGCACGATGATAAGTGTATCAGCCACGCGTCGGTGGCACATCATGAAAAGGAATTTCTGTTCTTGTCAAATGCATTAACTAAGGTGTTTTGCTGGTTCGTTTTTGACTATGTGCAGTGTAATGTTGTGTTTTTTTTTTCGAATCGTAATCCTGTGACCTTTGTGTTTATCAAACTGCATTTTCGGGGTTGACCTGTGCACGTGTTCTTTCTTTCTGAGTATATATTTGTGTTTACGCCTAATAAAGTCAGTTGCGAGTTAGCGCCGTCGTGTGTGTCTTCTCTTCTGAGTCCCGTTTCAAGCTCTACTTACGATGAAGTTAGCGCTCGTCCCGTCGTCTTAATTTTCTTCGTTTTCCGTTCTCTGCGCTATAGTATTATAATTATGTCCTACCAACTAGCCCAACAGTACTTCGTCGCTTCCTCGGTTCTTGTGCTCACGCATGGCCTGTCTCCACAACGACGCGGAAGCGCGGGAGACAAAAAATTGTTTCTCAGAAAGCGCGTTCAAATTTGTAGGCGTGCAGAAACTGGAGGTCCCTGATTCTGCGCAACGCCCAACATTTGAATGAACCGCTCACTGCCGTAAATGATTTTAGTTACCCAGATTGTCAAAAATGGGTTTATTTACAGAAACATGGTAATTTTTATAGGGTTTTATTGCGTTGTGATGAGGGCAACATTTGAATCAACTAATACAAACAAAATATAGCACCGTGGTAACACGCTCTACTCAGTGGAACTGCGGGATTTCGCCATGTACGCTATGATGATGATGATGAAGTGATTCGATTGGAGACGAATAAAAAAGTACACTGTGAATAATATTGAGCTATCGGGGATCTCACCCATATACAACCCAGAGCGCGAAGAGGGGCAGAGGGTGTGAAATACAATGTAGGGGAAATAGTGTTGCGACAGGAGTAATAGCGACACACGGAGAAAAAAAAGAAGAAACAGAGAAAAAAAGTAGTACAGACTAGGCTAGGCATGGCAACAGCCACAGCAATGTCGTGACCATCCGTCCTCCTGCCTACCACATTGGCTAGAACCGCTGAATCAGTCCGGTTGAACCAAGGTAGTCCAGAGGAGGTGAAGACTTCCCGGCCAGCAGCATCCGTCGGAAAGAGCAGGTCCCCAAGGCGCTGGCTGAGCAGTTCAAAACTCTTGAGAGCCGCATCGAACACTGCCCTCTTGGCTGTGTGCTAGGGGCACAAGCCGAGGACGTGCTCCAGCGTGTCGGGCTCGGGGCTGCCTGCGCAAGTGGGGTATGCGCGCCGTCTTTATCGGTGCAGCCGCACCGGCACACTGATGCCATGTTCCCTATTCTACGTTGTGCGCCGCGGACATGAGACCGTGTGATCCTTCTCCCCCCTACTGTGGCCACCCGCGCGCGTTGTGGGGAAAGTGCGTAACGATGCTCCCTTCCAGGTGCTGGTTTAACCGGAACGAAAGTGGTCTGGTCCTGCAAACATAACGGTCTGGCTGCGGGGACAGATAGAGGCCACCTTTTGGATCGGGATGTCCTGCGGCGTATATATGAGCACGGTTGCTCCCATTTTGCCTCACGTGGTCTGCCCCTCACACCATCCTGCTGGTCTGGCCAGACGGCTTTGCAGCACCGAGCAACTCGTCCAGCTTACGTCATTTCCGCGCGAGTAAAAGTGGGCATTGGACCTTCCACCTTTCATTGTTTTTTTTTATTTACCGCTACGCCCGACTGCGATCTGTGGTGCAGTTGAGCTGAGCTAGCGAAGCCACTTAGCCTCACGTGCGAGCTAGATTTTAGAAAGAAACCCCGACTCTACAACTCGCACGAAGGAAACCTCTGGGTAAATAACACAAAGGCTCTAAATATCTTATCTAAAACCTTTTGATAACGTGCCTATCTTCAGTACCACCGAAAAACAACAAAACGTCGGTTTTCACACGAATTAAGCAATAAAAGCTATCCTTTTAAAACATCGAGCACAGGACATTTTGCTTCGCTTCTCTAACAATATACAACAAGGAGCAAAAGTAGTCTTGTGGATTCCATGATTGTAGGTAGATATTTTCCGGCAAACTTCCCAGAATTGTTTGGCTGATAAGATAGCCCTTGCTGAACAAAGACCGACGAAAGTTTCATTTTTCATGAGATCATATCGCACAGCAGCCACTCACGACATTAATTTCATCTATTTGGTTGTACTCAGCCAATCAATGATCTTGTGTTCTTTCAGAAGAAACAGGAGTGATCCCAAAATAGAGCTCTAAAGAAAGCCACTGGTTATTTTCATTTTAGTAGAAAATATATAACGAAAACATACGTACTAGGTTCGGTCAGCGAGGTAACTTTTCATTATGCTTAGTGCTCCCCGCGTACACCCTTGCAGTCAAGCTTCGTTAAGGGAATTTTGTGCTGGACAGTGTGGAACGTTTTATTCAGGGTAAATAATGATCCAAGTGTTACTATCTGTTCAATGTTTCCAAATATTTTTTTAATAATATGAACTAGTACCATTTCAGTTCACTTGTTTTTTTTTTTTTTTGGAAATCATATTGAGCGTTGTTTATAATTTGGTGGTTTTTGAAGAAGTTAGTCTGCCTGTCATTGTTGACCCTTTTAAACATTTTAGAAAACATGAGTAGAACTGAGATAGGTCGATAGTTATTGTTTTCTGTTTCACCACCCCCTTTGCATACAAAGGGACTCAAGAGATTTCAGTCTGTCTGGAAAGTATCCTGTTTCGAACATTTTGTTAATGATGTGCGTTAGTATTGAACTCGTGATATGTGCAGCATACTTAAGGAGTAGGGATTTCACTTCACCATATCCTTCTGCTGTCTTGTTACATCAATCCTGGAATATTTAAAATATTTCACCCGGGGATACAGTAGCTAAAACTGCGGATGGCGACAGGCTACTCGGCAGGGCAAAAAAATCTACGCCGTGAGTTCCTTCTGGACGATTATTAATATTAACAAAGTGTCGGTTCATTGTGTTTCAAAGTTCCTAACGAGTGACAAGGCGATTGCTGATCAAAAGTTCTTTTACTTTGCTGTGTTATTGCTTTCTTTCCATTGCATCGTTTAAGACGTTCCACATTTTTCTGCGGTCTCCCTGGGTGCTCATGGCTCTCTATTCATAATATTTGCACAGCGCTTTTTTAGCTGAACGTTAAGCTTGTTTCTGAATTGCCCAAATTATCCAAATAAAATATGATCCCGTTTTCTAACAAATTTGTAATACAGTCTAATTTTTCGTGGATTTTCTGCTACAAGTGAGGAGTAATCCATGCTTTTCTATTTTTTATGTTGTGATTTGTATTCCCGCAGTGTAAATGAGGTAATCCTTATTTCTAGAACCTTATCGCAAAAAGTTGTAAATGCGGTCCTAGGATTATGTCGTTATACAGGTGGTCCCAGTTTTCAAGCTCTATGCGGTGAGCAAAGCTTTCTGACGATTCTTTATTTATTTCGCGGGTGAGAAATGTACTATTCCTGCAACAATTTTTTGTTGAAGGCGCGAGACAGAATATTGCCATATGATCGGATAAGTCCCATGATAGCAAACCACACTTAGGACTACCATTTTTTATATGTGTTATACATACATCAAGGCAGGTTGCTGTGGCAGTCGCCACGCGAGTAGGCCGCATTATCATATTTTCAAATACAAGGGAATGCAGAATGTTTTGAACTCTCTTGACGAAGGGCTATCAGAATTTGAATCGATGTTCACTTCTCCAAGAATAACTACCACACAGCCGTCGGGCCAAAACTGTCTAAAGTATTTTCAAGGAATGTCTTCAATTCAGGTAGAATGCCAGAAGGTGGCCTGTACAGTGCAGAAATGACAACATTTCACACCTTAATAAAGGCACTTTTAGTATTTGTATCAACACTGGTTAGATCAATCATGATCTCATGAGGCAAGTTATTTCGCAGGTAAATGGCAATACTGACAACACTTTTATATTTCCCGCATAACGTCATAACTTTCTATCCTTAAAACTGAGGTGGGATATCTTGCGATGTTAGCCAACTTTTTGTGACTACTATGTCACCGAAAACAAAAGAGAACGACCCCAGAAAAGAGTCCAGAGTGTCGGCCTTATTTTTAATGCTTGTGATGTTTAAATGTAGCATTTTGAGCAGTCTTTCCTTCCAAACTTTCTGTTGAAAGGTTCACAGGTCAATTGGGAGCAGTCTCTTTCCGCAGCTTCCCCAGATCTTATTTCCGTTCTTATGTGACATTGTATCAGTATGGCCTTGTGGACATCATCCTCTATTCTTACTTAATCCTTGTCATTAAGTAATAATAGAACAGAATAATAGAATAAAGCGCCGTCGTTATTCTCACTGCTCTCGCGCAGCACCGAACTGCCCTGCCGAGAGACTCTGCCCACAACGGGTTCGAGAGCGAGCCACGACTCTCGCCGCGAGTGTACGTTGTCAGTCACTTCACGTGGAAGCGATACATTTCATAGTACAGGGGTTTATTACGCGGGAAACAACGATACAAACACTACACTGCACTGCGCACCTAGCCCCTGGGGCATACAGCCGTCAGCGTGTGCCCAGCCCGTAGTCGGGCAGCAGTTAGCGTCCGCCGGCGTTGGCCGGCCGCAACGCTCGCTGACATAGGGGAAGGGGGCTCTCTGTGGCCGCTACACATTTCAAGCCGCTGGACTCGATCGGGCGGCATCGGCGCTCGTCCGCTGACCTTAGACGGCGCAAGCCGTCACATCGCGGACGCGGGGCAACCCACCAAGAAGTGGAATATGCCCGCGGAGACTCGCCGGGCATCCTAGATAAACGCACTGACGCAAATCGAGGCATGCGCTAATCGACACGGTTGGTGCCGTGACCCACGGATGTGGGAAACAACGGCCAATGCAAGAAACGGCCAGAAGTGGCCGAAGGGCATTTACGTACCGTGCGATCGCTACGCGTCCCAAGGGCGGTCTCCCGGGGAGTCTCCTGCGCGCATCCCCCGTCGCCTCGTAGTGAGAGGATGGAAGCGCGCGAGGATCGCCCTCGCCCCACCAAGGAGGAGGACGTCGCTAGCGCCTCCTCGCCCCGATATGAGGGGCTTGGCCCCCCCATCCCCCTCTCCTTAAATGCCCCCCTGACGGTCGGAAAGCCGGCCATCAGGTACTCATCCAAAAAGAACAATATTAATGTAAGTAAAACAAAGCTAGTGCCCACCAGCCTCTACTCCAGCCCTTAAAGAAACATTGCATTCACAACGCACGCTACACATACTTAAGATATACATACACACTATGAACAAGGTGTGAAACAAGAAATGTACACTATAAACCATACTCTACTCACTTGGTGAGGGAACTAATGTTACGCTATACAGAGGAGGTCAACTAAGGTTGCACTACGTAAACTATACTACACGAACACAGCTATTACTTATATTACACAACCTACGGTTAATTATATTGCACTAAGAACACTTAATTACATTACATTACGTACACTTCATTACATTACACTAGATACACAGGTGTAGAAAGATACACAGATGTGGAAATATTGCACTAAGTCCGCAAAGGGTTGCAGTATTCATCACGGGGCTACGCATTGTTCGGCAGTACGGGGCACAAAGGGGCGAAAAGATCCTCCCGCTGTCAGCGTTCGTTGTCGTCACTTTGGGGTGCCACGAGGCTCATCGTGGAGTCGCTCTTCGCAGAGTTCTCGAGGGCCGCAGATAATGGGCGGACGCGCAGGCGCGATTCCACCGTTGCGTCGAGCCGTGTCGCTCCGCAGAGGGATGGAGGGGGAGGAAGCAGCGCGTGAGCCGACGACCCACCAGGAAGGCACCTCAGCACGTGCACCGGCTGGAAGCCAGGAGTCGGGATCGGCGCCGATGAACGGGGCAGCAGCCAGAGAGAGGAGCGGCCCGAGCTTCAGCCCCACGCAAGGAAGGGAGGGGGGTTAGGCTGAGTCGAAGGCAGCCCAAGGTCAGCTCGGCCATTCAAGGCGCCCGCATTCCTGGAGACGTAGGGCACCTCTGCGCTCGGTTGTCGGCGTCCCTGGCCGCAGCTAGCTAGCCGAAGAGGCCGCGGTGCCGGCACACACCACAAGACATGGTTTGCTTTCCACAGACACGCACCACCAGCGGTGTACTGTTCGGCCGAATGAAGCTGGCACACACTCACACGCACGCACGTTGATACACGCAGGTCTGCGGTGTTGTACGCGAGAACAGAACGCGGGGGTGGAAACAACCACCGGAAGCACAGTGGCCCCCTAGGCAGGCCCGCACACACGTCACATTCATCAAGGCGGCAGACGCACAAGACTAGCCCCGGCGAACGGACGAGGCCTCCGACGAAAGTTCGCTCACAGCAGACGCTGAAGAAAGCGCGCGCGCGCACACAGACACCCCACCGCTTGGGCCGAGAACACGCAACAAAACAACAGCATACGCCGTCCCCCGCGCGTCTGGCCCGCGAAAATCGTCCTAACGGCCGAGAAAGCGCGACGAACGAACCGACGGGTAGTAACTCACTCACTTCACACACAAAATGAACACACACACAACAGATGAGACAACGAAAGCTACCGCCAACCCCTGCAAAACGCCGCTGCCGATCTCCCCTCCCTCTTCCACGCAAGGAAGAGACGGACCGCGGCGGCGACAAGACACCCGGAGCTGAGGGGAACCGGAGCACAGATGCCCCAAGCAAGGGGGCCATCACCCTCTCTAACCCAACGTTACTGCTCTAACCCGCGTCTCGTTGCCGCGGAGAAACCGAAAACAAAATACAAACTAAACCATCCTCGGAATTTCCAAGAACCGAAGGAGGGGACATAGACGTCCCAGCAACCGCCCGGAGTTACCCCCCCACGGCGAAAGCCATCGCGCTTCTGTTTTTTTTTTTCGTCTCCTCAACACTGTCAAAACTAAGTCTCTTTTACACTTCTCTATACAGGACGCTTGGGACTAGACAAACAAATGCACAATTCTTATCACAACCATACGAGCACTACCATGGAAAGCTGCAAGCATGTACACACAACGCAAACACTAACAATACACAGCAAAGAATTCACAATAAGAAACATGCGTTCTTTCACTTACATAACGGGCTGGAGAAAGGGTCAACGGGCTCACCAGGAATCACCTCGGGAGGATAGTTGACAGGCTGGTGTGCGCGTGCGGGGTCATCAATCGGCTATAACCGTCATCCGACCAGGCGACTCCACAAAGGTGATGTCGGCAGAAACGGTACAATGTGTCCGCCCAAAACAGTCGGACACACCGAAGGTGCTCGGGCCACGCCACGGATAAGCCGGGTGCGGTATTGCGACGTGCTCTAGGAATAATCCAGGTGCACAATTTCCACACTATGCTGGCGGCACATGACTAAGGTCATCACAGGCCAGGTGTCTCCCAACAATGGAAAACCTAATTAAATAACTAAAAAACGTCCCACTTCACACCTGTCAGTGACACTGCGGCTGATCATTTACAAGATCTTCGAGCCTACCAGACTGTATGGCCAAGGCGAGCCAAGACAATGACGCAACAATACGCACATCTGACTTTTCGGGACTTCCGCCTTTAACCGTTCATACTCATTAACGGTGGCGTGTATTACACCACGAGCCCCCAGTCGGCCTAGCGAGACACTCATCCCCGGAACCACCAGCAATACAAGCTGGTCCCTGTCCCCAGCGCCCGTTGCAAATCAAGTCAACGTCACGGCGCTCCGCCTACCAAAGGCGGCCGAGAAACTGCTCGGAAAAAGGAATCGTCCCACCAAAACCGTGGCTAGCTCTTCGGGGTGAATACCTACGATACATGGCATCCTCACAGAAAGAACCGGTCGCATTAATCCCTATAGATACGAGATCAACACTAGCTTGAACACTCTGAGTTGTGGAATGAGGCTACTCGAATTCAAGCATCGCCTTTAGCACCCGAGCGTGGGTTGTGTCAAAATCAACCTCAAAATCGAACACAGCACGAAAGCCCTATGTTCTCATGCTCGAAGCGAGGAAGCCCTCGCACTCTCGAGCTTCGCCGGCATCCACAAAACAAGGAGCCGGTCCGGCCGGCGGCCCCAATTCGGGTCTCACCGGAACGTACACTGCACGCAACTAGCGTGCCTGGCGCGTCCAGCCGATTGCACAAGCACAGCTCGCTACGGTATGGCAGCAAATGAGCAATCAAACGCTGCCCCACGTTGGGCGCCAGAAATGTGGACATCATCCTCTATTCTTACTTAATCCTTGTCATTAAGGAATAATAGAACAGAATAATAGAATAACGCGCCGTCGTTATTCTCACTGCTCTCGCGCAGCACCGAACTGCCCTGCCGAGAGACTCTGCCCACAACGGGTTCGAGAGCGAGCCACGACTCTCGCCGCGAGTGTACGTTGTCAGTCACTTCACGTGGAAGCGATACATTTCATAGTACAGGGGTTTATTACGCGGGAAACCACGATACAAACACTACACTGCACTGCGCACCTAGCCCCTGGGGCATACAGCCGTCAGCGTGTGCCCAGCCCGTAGTCGGGCAGCAGTTAGCGTCCGCCGGCGTTGGACGGCCGCAACGCTCGCTGACATAGGGGAAGGGGGCTCTCTGTGGCCGCTACACATTTCAAGCCGCTGGACTCGATCGGGCGGTATCGGCGCTCGTCCACTGACCTTAGACGGCGCAAGCCGTCACATCGCGGACGCGGGGGCAACCCACCAAGAAGTGGAATATGCCCGCGGAGACTCGCCGGGCATCCTAGATAAACGCACTGACGCAAATCGAGGCATGCGCTAATCGACACGGTGGGTGCCGTGACCCACGGAAGTGGGAAACAACGGCCAATGCAAGAAACGGCCAGAAGTAGCCGAAGGGCATTTACGTACCGTGCGATCGCTACGCGTCCCAAGGGCGGTCTCCCGGGGAGTCTCCTGCGCGCATCCCCCGTCGCCTCGTAGGGAGAGGAGGGAAGCGCGCGAGGATCGCCCTCGCCCCACCAAGGAGGAGGACGTCGCTAGCGCCTCCTCGCCCCGATATGAGGGGCTTGGCCCCCACAGCCTTTACCGCGTAATTTTTTTCAGATCATATATGCGGGTTATTTTAATAGCATCGGTGTCTTCATCTTGCCTGCCATAGATTTTTCCCTGGCCGATGAATTCGTATTGTGAGGAAAAGTACTTTACTTTTTAAAGCAATTGTCGTTTCTGGTTTTGTAGTTCAGTGTTCCAGCTACGAATAGTGAATTGGTCTATAGCTGGCCAAAAAAAAATTGAAAAATGCTTTCACTGAACACCTAAAGCAGTACGGCCAATATATCTTGCCTTGCAACTCTCTATATTGATATATCGTTCTCTATAATATTACACGTAATATGTTCTCAAAGAAATTCTAAAATGTACAAAACGAACTACGGCAGGTATTATTGAACAATGCTCGTGCAGGTGTTAGGCTGTTTTAAGTCATTTTACGGCTCGAAATTTGCATTGTAGAGCATGGTGGTTCATGGCCTCTTGAATGGGTTACATGGCGTCATGATCCGACCTTCGGGTGGGTCCGAAAGTGTAGCTTTCAGGCAGAGAACACTCTATCAGACTGTGAGGCTGGAGTAGTTGCTATTTAGAATACCACATCTTTTACCTAACGTGAACAAAAGTGTACAGAAGGTGACGGAAAACCCAAATATACCATATTTACACTAGTAGTGTATGCGTCTACGGGCAGGAGAAGTATCAATAACACTCGTTCTGGTGGGCCCTAAATGTAATCTTGAAACGATTGTGCTCTGGATCAGACGCGCGCTCTGTATGAATTGCAACGCGCTGCTGCGACTCGAATGGAACGCATAACATTGAATAAATGCCGTGAACAGTACCTCGAAGATTTCGATTCGGAGTGGGCAAGAGAATCCCACGATCATTTGTGCCCACTTCGGAATTTTTCGCAGCATATGGTGATCTTTATTAAGCAACTGAGCCTGTATGTAAAAATAACAAACAAAATTAATTCATCTTTTTCAGCATTCCTTGTCTACTACCCTGTGTTCTCTAACGCATGACATCCCTGGTGGTGAAAGGTTATGTTATCACTTTAGAGCCCTTTTGAACACTCTATGTAGTGGCTGCGGGTCTGAGCAGCCAAAATGTATCTTGCGAAATAATTTTCGTTGGATGACTCACCTACTCAAACACCACCAAGGAGGAACTCCAGCTCTCTCAGGGCAGTCAGAAAGGCCGACGGATTCTGATAGGTCAAGGGTTCTTGTTACAATAGTAGCTGCGTCATTCAGCTTCCGAATAGTTTGATTTCTGGAAACTTCAAATAAAGAAACGAGGGCCTAGACCGCGGATTGTCGACAGAGCATTCTTTTTTTCTTTTTATGAACGTAGTATGCCCCGATCATACCAACACGAGTTCA
>NW_027526445.1:77749483-77886068 GCF_048455015.1 Haemaphysalis longicornis | reverse complement strand
GAAGGAAAGCGGACTGGAGGGCGCAAAGTGCCAGGCAGACGAATGCGGACGTCGGTGAGGGCATAACCGGATGAGAATGACGAGGAGACCAAAAGAGCAGCCGCATCCTGCTCCGCAAGGCAGGCTTCTTCTGAGAGCAGGAAGCAGCTTCGGCAAGCCACTCTCGGGGAGGGGCTCGGGGAGCGCCCGGCTCGGTGAAAACATCCAGGGAATACCGCTACCTAGCCTACCCTACCTCCTGGCATTAGAGAATGCCAAGGAGTCGAGAACCCGCATCATAGCCTTATTATTAGACAGCGCCAACGAGAAGGGCCCCGGGAAAGCCAACCACTCCTGAGCTCCGAAGCCATCTACTTTACACGTGGAGCTCAACCTTTGTGACCAGAACAGCCTTCACAGGACTGTGAGCTAGAGTATATTTGATAGTCATTGGTAGATTTGCTGTTGCAATATGTTCCGTACTTATATAAGTTTTGTGTCCACCACTAACACGCCTCGTCCTTGTCCGCTAAGTCGACCAGTCTTCATTACTAAAGCAACCTGCATCACGAAAAAATTGGCTCCCATTCATGCTGTGAAGGTGTTTGGAAAGCAGAGCTTTAAACGACACCCACAACAATTGCCCATGCAACATAACTTGATTTCATATACGTCGCTATACAAAGAACGAAACCAGAGATTAGGCCAGCCATTACCTAGAATTCCCGGGGGCGGCGTCCCAAACTCAGGAGTGTCAGCCACGTCCGGGATTAAGCGAGGAACGCCGTCGCTGCAGCCCAGCCGTGGGTTGTCATAACGAAAACAGAGAGCAGCATCTCTCGAAGGGTGAGAAAGTGGAACCTAGTCATATTGATGCGCTAGCTCGGGGATACACCACCGCGCGACACATGCGCAGACATTAAAACAATTCGTCATGTGAGCTTAGTCATTTTCATTCATACTGATTTAAAGTAGTTAATATAGCAAGTTTGAAAATTGCGAAAAATCTCAGCGAACTCTTATTAGAACGCTACGGCTTAGAACCAGTTGCTCTTTTCGCCTTTTGCGATACCTCTTAAAACAAAACTGAATTGGTAGAGTTTTCCTAGATGCAGATGCCTGCACGTGGGCTCTACATCTTGTTTACCCCCCACTTAATGACCACTTAATAACCACTTAATACGGAACCCAGGAGGCGGCGGGATATGGCGCCTACGCGAGCCTTCGAGCAGCCGCAGTGGGCGCAGCCGTTCCTGTTGCCGCCGGGGTCGCATCATGGCGCGACCCCGGCGTTCGTCGGCTGCGGCTGCAGGCTACCCCCGGGCCTGCCAACCTGCTGTGCTGCCCAACCGCGAGAGACTCGGAACCATTGCATTGTGTTTGCGGGTTTGTGAGGCGAGCATCGCGACGACGGCATTGTGTGGAGAACCTTGGTGTGGACTGGCATGGGAGTGGCGTTCGGTGGCTGTTTTGCTGACTTGAGGCGTCGTGACCAGTGTGGTGTAGCGTGGCGTCACTCGAGCTCAAGTGGCGTCCAGTTTTAGGCGGGAGGAGTGTGGGAATCGTGGAGAACCGCGACCTGCGATACCGAGCCAGCGCGCGCTTCGGGAGAGACGCTTGTGCGCTGAAACGGGTCCGGCGCTCCGCTGGTTCGTCGGCGTCCCCCGAGAGATGGCGCCACCGGTGTGTGCGGGGATAGGCGCGCGGGCGGCGCGAGCGTGCGTGCACGGGAGTCGGGAGAGTCTCGTCGGAGACCCGGTTGGGGCGAGATCGGCGGAACGAGGCGGTGATGGATACATGCATCTCAGGTGGGAGCTTTGTTTGTCGCGCGCCGTGAGTGCCTGCCTCCCGTTCGCGGTCATGACCCGGACGGCGTGATTCGTGAACGCCGTCGAGCCTTGTGCTCGCATGCTTTGGGATTCCCCAAATAAACGGCTGTGCTTCGGCACTACTGTCTACTGTGTTCTCGTATCGGCGAACCTCGCTTGGCTGCCGTAGCCATGGGAGCCCGCGTGGTTGACACGCCGGGAGCTAGCGTGGTGACCTTACGCCAGGACTGGCTGAGGTCCCCGAGGAACCTCACATATATCCCAAAAACTCCACATATTATAAAGTGTGTGCGGTGCCCGGACAACCCTAATGTAGTTGCCCTTGCTTTCCTTTTTCAGACACCTCGTGACCTTACTGGAAGGCACTTAGCCATTTTTTGTGAGGAAGAGTGTCTGCGAGCTTGGTCTACCCGGTTTACTCAGGTTTCGAACAAAAGGGGTATTAATCATTCTAGTTTTCCAGACTTGTGTACTTAGGGATTTCCCTTGTAAAAAATGATTTTGGTGTTAGAAGTGTGTGTTACTGCGCTCAGTACCCATTATGACATAACACCATGGAGGAAAAAAAAGCTTAGGAGAGGCCCCCAGCTATCCCCGCGCATTGGCAAAAGTGTGGAGGAAGTCACGTGTTTTCGGCGGCCATTGGAAGTCGCGTTAGCAACAGCGTCCTAGCAACAGCCCGCCCGCCGTTCGCCAGTCATGGAGGAAAGGCAGCGCCTGCCTTGTAGTCCGATTGCGAAGATTGCTGCTTCGCTTTGCTGCGCTGTGGTCTTGCGGAACTCGAAAAGGATGCTGCGAGTTGCGACAGCTGCGCCGATGTGAGTATGTCATTTAATTTCTACTTGCAAGTGCACCTTGTACCGCGTCAAGCTATTGCTCCGGTCGCGATCACGACGCGCCTATTGAAGTGCAGATATCGTGAACGCGCCGTCCCGTCGTACGCGCGGACACCCGTCTGGTAGATTTTCGGGAAGTGATACACGGTGTGCAGTACGTAGGCGACTTGCAACCGAACGATTCGCAACTCAATTTTTTGGTTATCGCCGCTGCAATATATAGTTTGCTAGGCCGGCAATGCGCGGCAGTGCTTTTGCAACTGTTACAAGGTAGATTCCCAGTTGATGTAATTCCATCGTCCTATTACCCTAGTAGGTGTCCGTCTGTTGACTGGAAGAGTGCTGGATCTGGAATCTGGATCTTTTTGTGGTCTCGCTCTGGATTTCGCTTTTCAACGCTTCATACTGCGAGGTTAGTGTATGAACGTTTTCAACTGATATCACCTTGAATTTATTGACACTGAGACAAGTTGAAACTTGGCGAAAAAACGTTTTTTGACGCCACCCACCCTCTCATTTTTTTTTTACTCAATAAAACGTTTTGCCTCCTCCTCCTGCTCCTCCTCCTCCTCCTTCGCAAAAAATTCTATCGAAGGCACGCGAACAACGGTAAAAACATTCCACAATTTTTTAGCGTGAACTCTGCATGAAGTACTGCTTACCTATATATATAGAACGGCCGTTTAATTGACTAGTCATCTCTGGGATTGCCAGTGAAACTGCAACGCAAACTTGGGCACTTTCCAGTCCGGTAGGCGCACGGCGTTCGCCCACTGTTTGCGGCGTTCTCCATCGCTTGGGAACCTATAAACGGCGGCGATTGCAAACAAAGGATGAATGCATACCAATGTACAGCAATACTTGTCAGCGGAATGATGCACTAACCGGTGGAAAGTGACGCCCAATTCCTTGGGTACCGATCGCGACTTGCAGCCTGGCACCGAGCATTGCGGCATTGTTAGAGCGAGCCGCTTCGCAAACCTGCTGCGGCCACACTGAAGACGTGTAACAGTGTAACCGCGCGTTTAGGTTCACGGTCACGCGCTGCAAAACGGCCTTCTACCTGCCTATCAGCTGATTTCCGCCGGCTCGGCGCTGGCAGATGCAGACGACAAGAGAGGCGATACAGGACGGAGGAGGCGGAGAAGGTGCACCGAGAGAGAGAGGCAAAAAGAGTCAGCCAATGGCATGGAGGGCCAATGGTCCGCCATTCGACTTACAGAAATGGCGTTTCCGGCTGCGCTGGGTGTGACGTAAGGGCCTCTCCTAAGCTTTTCTTTCCTCCATGCATAACACCAACACCCTTGTGTATATTGCTGCATTCTTGAAGCGAATCGTTTTGTATCATTGTTTCCCTCGCATGCTACTCTTTTGGTTTCAGGCAAATTTAAATAGTGTGTATGATAATCTTTCGTCTACAATCAATTTGAAGCTGTTTATGTGTTTCTCTAAGCGTCTGTAACAGGCAGCTTTCGGGTTCTATTAGTTTTGTTGTAACAGGGACTGAACTTGTCTAATCATTTCTGGTTGTTACGTTGTATCATTGATACCAGGATTTCTGTATAATAAATTTATCCTTTCAAGAAGTCTTGCAACGCCATGCCCGATTATCTCTGTATTTTACCAAGATGGATATCTGTTCGAACCCGCGCCTTACCGGGAACAACCTGTCCCAAGTAACAAGCGTTGTCTGCCAACGTAAACTAAAAATGGTTACGATGCCAGCGTACTCTGTGTAGAAATCCCACCCCCTTGTTTAACGTGGATTCGACATATGCTATGGGGTTCAATCATAACGCGTACCTTCCCACAGTTATCCGCCACTCAATTCTTCCTGTATCTCGACTGCCTACCTTTTTCTATCGTTCTCGGTTGTACGAAGTGCATACATGCAGTAATAACTCCTTATTTTTTATGTTAACAAAGCTGGATGAAATTTTTATAGGCGTCTGCTCGCAACCGCATTAGGTGAGCGAGTGCACAGAGAGACCGCATGACAATAACGTTGAGTGCAGGTGTTGTTTCTGAAGAAACTACTTCCCA
The DNA here is from genome assembly GCF_048455015.1 of Haemaphysalis longicornis. Classification (NCBI taxonomy): domain Eukaryota; kingdom Metazoa; phylum Arthropoda; class Arachnida; order Ixodida; family Ixodidae; genus Haemaphysalis; species Haemaphysalis longicornis. Next base: position 77,881,381 of record NW_027526445.1, on the reverse strand, counting down.
CTGTCCATAACAGTTATAGTAGAAGCGTGATGGTCAGTGCTCTCTGGCTATTTCGCAACTCTATCGGTGACCAATACTTAACACTGGGAACTGAGATTAGTACATATACAGAGAAACACAAATAGCATTCAGCCAATGAGCTGTGTTTATAAGTGTAAAATGACCTCTTATAGTGCCTCCACAAGCATAACGATAAACGAGCATGCCAACGACAGGCATATACATCCTCTGCATCCCGGAGTGGTGACATCGCGTAACGTCACCAGGCGTTCCGGCTCTCTGAAGCACTCACACGAAGAAAAGGGAAACTATGCTACAGTGCGGACGGACGGAGAATGCTCCTGACGCGTGGACTGCCTGTGCGCTTTGAAAAGCCCACCTGTTTTCATGGTTGTTTCAAACGTCGTGGTGGACCGAAAGCATCGTTACTTGGATGTTACGCAGCGATGCCGTACTATTTGCCGAGTTCGACGGGGAAGAACCATGTACGAGCAAAGGTACGTGCATTTAGAGAACGTATATATGCAGAAAAAAAGTAGCACCCCGTTTTCTGTTTTTGAGTTTCTTTAGCCTCTCCTTCCGTCGATGTCGCTGCACCAGATCTTCACCATGCGTTCAACGGCTGTTCGACGTACCTTTTCTCGTCGCACGCTTGCGTTAGTTGTCGATTTGGTGGAGCTGCTAGGCAGGCAGTGCAGTTGGCGAACACTGCCGTCATGATTCCCCCTCAAACTAATGTGGAACCTGACCGTAAAAATTCTGCCCCGCTGTGAAATCGCGAAAAGACGAGCACACGTCCCATGGGAAAAGCACCTTGAATCATACAGAAAATGGCAACACAGCAAGCGTAGTTGTGATCTTGGTACTCCTGGCGCTCAGAAAAGAAATTCGTGGTTGCTAGCCAATTCCAGGTTTGGCGCTCGAAAAGATCAACGTGTTGCAGAATTCTTCCGCCAGAATCGCGAACCAAAAAGAAGCCGAGAATTCTGATCCCGTGTCTTCCGATGTACGCTATCTAGAGTCCCCATTCGGTGACTGTGTATCACGTTCTACGCATTCCGCTGTTCGAATCAGTGATTCCCTCAATTTTTCGAATCGGTAATCAGGATGGAAGGAGGAGCTGCCATTGTTCAGTAAGACTACCTTAAGTGCTGAGGAGTTCATTCGGTAGAACGTATGCAGGTAACATCAACGACTGCCTGATGTCGTTGATGGAAAGCAATGTGTTGCACTTTAAGGTTTTTTGGATGCTCAAAACGGCAAAAAATTTACTCCTTTTTCAGAGTATATTTTATAGGAATAAGAGCAGCAACTTCGCAAGAATGGGTGTCCGGAAGAGTTCAAATTAATGGAAAGTTCTCTGGGATGGCAATCTTTGCATGGCCACCGAGAAATACTCCGATTGAAGCTTTTTCACAGCATATTTCACTCAAAAACTGGAATAAACCGCGACAATCACTTACAAAATCCAGATTACATCTCGTCCAGAAGGGATCATTCACTCAAAGTAAAAGAAATTTCATGCAGAACAAATCTGTTTAAAATGTCATTTTTTCCGAGGTCTATATCGGAGCGGAATAGTCTAACTCAGAAGGAGGTGTCTTTAACGTCGAGTGAATCTTTCGCCGCATGCCTGCAGATGAGCTGATTCATTTCAATTCTATGCTGTCTTTGCTCGCCGTTGTACAATATGTTTGTGTTATTTCGGTTGTTACTGTTCGATTTTGCTTTGTACAAACCTGTACTCAGTGTTTTCTTTGACTGTATGTTTCCCCACCACTGTACTGCCAACATTGGGGCTGTGGGTATCGTGATCAATAAATAAATAAAATAAATACGGTAAAAATAAAAATGAACCCTTCAGATCAAAACTTTTGTGTTATGCTACCACGCTTATGGACATCGAACGGCACCAAGCGTCTCATCCTGCGTAGTGGAAGTGGTGCACCCGCAAAAAAGCATATACAGACAATAATATAGCCATTTAGTCATCGCTGTACCTGTACTACGTAGGACAATGACACAATAATCGCAATATTAGGTCGCTCTATTCTTTATGACTCAAAATATTGCCTGAGACTCGAAATATTGCCCGAGCCTGAGATTCCTATTCTTCTTCCCGAAGCAAAACAGTGGGTTTGTCCTTGCTTCTTGCGGCATTCTCAGGTTTGTCTTAGGCGGTAGCGATTTTTTACCGTATGCCCCTTGCCCTTGCAAGGGGATCCTAAAACATGATTTGGAGGGTTTTCTGGCCGGAGAAAAGCTGTCCTGCGGAAAACCGTCAGAGCCGCTCTTGATTGAGAAATATAGCTGAGATGCGTATACCTTAAGGTAAGTAGCAGCTTACAATAAAGGTGCCTAATATAATGCAGAGTGTTTGAAAAACTTTCAAACTTTAGGCAGCGATAAGAACAAACCGCAGGAAGTAAAAACCAAAGGGCGCATCAAGAGCGCCTCTCAATAACATTTTTGTGAAGACCAATGGTGTTTGTCTCGCCCTCTTGTGTGCCGCCGTGGGCACAAAACGATATGACTTCTCTTTGATGGGTACACTTCTACAACAGAGCATGACGTTAGCGAAAGACCGGGACTTTCTTTCCCCAAATATAAACCTTTCGTGCAACAGGATGCTGACTCATTCTGCTTGCGACTTGGCTTTGAGAATTCAGAAGGTTTGTGTTGGAGTAAATAAAACACATATACTTCTGCCCCCAATAGGGGGGTTTGTGTCACTCATGAGGCGCAATTTATACAGAAAGCATGAATGAACGCTCAAAGAGAACGCGTGGCAACGCCAGTTCTTGTGGTACTCGTTCAGGGGTTTTCGTCTTATCCATGTAATATCATCTGATACGCTCGGCAGTAAATAGCCCTACATTTCCTCTTAATTGTTTCAGGCCTCCTTTTATTTAAACAATCTATAGGCCTTCCTCCCTTTGAAAATAGAAGGCAGCGACGATGCAGCTATGGCGGGTTTTGGTATGGAGGGATTGTTTCAAGGGCTAAGGTGAATAGCTTATTATATTTATTACTCAACGTCCACGTTTAGAGCGGGCAAGTTCTTTTCTATCCGGAAGAAATGTGCAGTTTCTCGACGAAGTCGAATATAAGGCGACACGGGGGGAGGCTGCATGTGACGTCGCAGTGGATTTCTGTTTCTTTCGCGCAGATTCCTGCTGCGAAGTACGCTGACGCTACATTAATTCCTGTCTCTATTCCTCTCAGCGAAACAAACGCTTTCTTACCACAACCATTAATGCTGCAACTGCTGATAAAGCAGTTGCAGCTGTATAAGCAATGCAACTACTTTATCTACAGTGGAACCTAAGTCCATTGTGCAACTAAAATATTTATAAATAATGACGCGGGCGTAAAACTTCTAAAAGCGGCGTCGGTCGACGGTGGCGAGCAGAATTGGAGAGGTGGTGCCGAAAAATGGTCACCCGCAGAAGAGAAACCCCTTATCCCACCCATATGCACCATCGCTGTGAAGGGTGACCTTGCATTTTTGGCACCAAGGTATATCGCACAGAAGAAATATACGCGAAGGTGCACCTTCTTTTTGAAACGGACACGAAGAATGTTTGAACGGAAAATAGGGATATATTGCATTTAAACATTACTCGTTTTCAGTCCTAAGAGTAAGATGATATTCGTGTATAGCTCGGCCAAAGATACGCATATGTATAGGAAAGAATTATTTCCTTTTGAGCCACAGTCGCCTGTATGTGAAGGCTTGTACACAATAATACTACGTTTCACAGTGCAACAAAAGCATGTTGTTAACTTGAATAGTTCCTATTTATACATAATTCATATTCTACTATTGGGTGCGGTGCATCTCCCATAATCATTGACATTAAAAGCCGACTATTCCGAACGTGCGTGGGCTCCTTGCGGTTATTTGAAAGTATGCCCCCCCCCCCCCACCCCTCCCCCCTCCCTACCCGGATGAGGAAGCTTGAGGCGTAGGGTAGGCTTTCAGAAACGCATCCGCTTTCTACATATGATGTTGCGTCGCCCCCAAAATATGGTGCAAAATATAGAGGGAAGGTAAAAATGGCCAAAACAAATTAAAACGCCTTTTGCACGTGCTTTTGAAACCGTCATTTTTGTGGACACAACTGTGCGACCACGAAGGAAGTGTTTTGTTCTGCACTTACAGGTGAGAAGATCATTTCCTATATCATCAGCCTTAAACAAGATCAACCTTAAACAAGATTTTCGGGATAACGGAATCAGTCATAATCGTGAAATTTTGGTTCCGCTGATGGGTTAAATGAACAGCCAAAATATATCCTGACCTCCCCTCAGAGTAGCTGCGATTCTGTATGACGGTAGCCTATTTCGACCAGCATGAGAAGCTGTTTCAGGTTCAACAACCACAAACGGAACTGTAAGGTGTGTGCATCCGAAGCGCGCAAGGAGGCTACAAAGATAGTCGGAAGGCCTGTTTCCTGTTACATATATGGAGCGTATTGAGTTGGAAAAGCAAAGTAGAAGCTATGGTATGCTAGACAGCGGCATGTCGTCCAGGGCCGCTCAGGTCGATTTCTGTCTTTACTCATTATTTTGTTTATTTGTTTGAGAACGAGTAGCAATCAAGGGTTTTTTTCTGCTCAAAATTCGCGATAGGTACCCTCATGAAACGATTCATGCTTTTGGAATAACTAAAATAGGCGCGGATGATTTTGGAATGAACAAAATTAAGTGCAGTGCGGGCAAAGATACTGTTATTTGTAACGCGCAATGTCAGAAGGCTAATAAGATGGTTTGGAGAGGCCCTTCCGAGCTGATTCCTGGTTAGGTAACATGTATGCGTAGTTATGCTCGGAGACTCGGCCGAGTTTTCTCCGAGGTTATGCTTCAAGAGTCGGTCAACGTTTATACGTGGTATCCCCGTGAGCCCCTAAAAACCAACGAAGACTCGGTAATTGAAGTACCTTGAATGTACGATCACGTACCGGCTTTACGGTGAATCCAGAAGTGTTACGGAAGGCGGGGCGGCACGAGTGTTTCCTCAACTTATGTGTACTCGTTCGGTGAAAGCCATTGGCCTTCCGTGGTGTGATGCGCGGGGTGCTAATTGAGATGTTGATCAATGGTATTGCTTCTCAGTATTTCGTCTACTCATTTGAAAATTTTCTCTTTGCTCCATCGAAACTGCACCTCTCATCGCATCAAGCGATAGAGCGAGCCACCCCGCGACGCGTTCCCAAAGCTGCGCATGTATCTATTTTATCGCGCCTACGACATGTGGCCACACGAGTCCTGCCCCATCGGAGTGAGGCAAAGCTAAAAAAAGCGACGTGCTCACCGCGCGTTTACGTCATGGCTCGGCGAGGTGTTTCTCCATATGATCGCCAGCACCGACACCAGCTTAAACGGCTTTCCTGGTAGAAAGGTAGAATGTGTATTCGTAATAGAGGAGCGTTTCTTCGGTCGGTCATATACTGATATCCGGGGGCAAACACGCCTGCGGAGTATTATGCGCTAGGTGTAGTGAATGTGTAGGAACAATTCCGGTGGAATGATGCCTGGTTGTTTTGCGATTTGTCGACTCGTTTCACCTTGTGACAACTTGTCCTAAGGCAGCGACTGGCTGTCGAGTGGGCGGGCTGGCGGTCAGGAAGGCACAGGTGCAGGCACGCAGCCAGGCCAAAACGTTCCCGTTAGGGTAAACTAAGAAAGGGTATCGTCTTTAAGAACGAAACAGTCGAAGTAGTAGCTGCTTGCAATGGTAAATACCTGTTCCCAGCTGCAAGTACTTAACCCGTAGTAGAAACATTGGTAGCTGCAGCTTGTGTACTCAGCAGCACTAACTAGAAAATTTCGGGCTGTGATTATCGAGCACACAAAAAGAAATACTTGAAACATATGTCTTCTTACATTATTCGAAGGCAAAAAGTTGCTGATGCCTTGTAAGAATTCTGTACTGCTTCGTTATGTTTCCTTCCCTTTGTTGGCTATGAGTGCCTTTATTTACCGCAAAAAAAACTTCGATCAGATTCTTTTTTTCTGGTTACGTTTTGGTGCAGTGCGAGGCACTCGCCTACAACGTATTGACAAACTTCATCGTTTCGTGAATTTTACAAAGTGCCCACGTTCGTCGCTCTAATGTCTCTATTTCCCCGCACGGGGCACCTTGGGTATTCATGGTGACGGTGAGCACCGACACAGCGTACCCCGAGCTCCCATATATAAGCTGTGTCCAACCGTGGCGAGCTGTTGAAAGGTGAAGGGTAGTAGCCGTAAACAGCGGCCGTCGGAGCCTTCGTCAAGCTCTGGCCGGTGGGCTCCCTACCTGTCTACCAGGCCGGGAGCTCCACGACCTCCTTGACTACCAGGGGAACGTCAAAAGAGAAAGTACCCCTGTTCCCTGCTTATACTATTGCGCATGGTATTTTGAACAACCCCTTTCCAAACTCATCGGGCCCTGAAAAGAGTCCGCACTGAAGCAACTAAATTACTGTCCAACAGCCAAAATATTTTCTGCACCACAGAATTTTCCCAAATTCCTCGTGAATCACTCTGTTGAAGATTAAATTGCACTCGCAAGAAAGTCTGTGTTCAAAGTGGCACGATCCCTTGTATCATTGTTGGTAGCAATTATAAGGCAAATAAACTATCATCAGGTTGGGTACTTGTCGAAGTATACACCAAGAACCAGTCAGAAGAGCTTATAAACCCTGACATGTGTGACCTCAAAGTAGCTGTCTCAGCGTACCGCAGCCTGAACTCTTCCCAGAGGTCAATCTCTGAAATAGAACTTTTGAATGAAACGGAGCAAGATCTTCTTGAAGGCCTGCGTGATGAAGGTGTAACAGCTGTAAAACGAATTTGTACGACACGCGACGGCAAATAAATCAAGACTAAACATTTTCTACTAACCTTTGACAGGAGCACGCTTCCTCAGACGATCAATGCTGCTTTCATTCGCTGTGAGGTTCGCCCTTACATTCCAAACCCTCGTAGATGATTCAATGTCAGCGTTATGGCATGATACCACCACATGCAGAGGTAGGCTGACATGCGGAAAATGTGTTCAGCAGGACCATCCAACAGAAAATTGACCCAGCGACACATTGAAATGCTCAAACTGCGAAAATCTTCACGCAGCCTAATGCCGGCTTTCTGACGTCTCCAAAAACGAAAAGCAAATCATACACTTGAAAGTCACCGAAAACATCAGTTTTCCAGAAGCGCGCAAAAAGCGCGCTATGTTCCCGTCTAGAGCATATGCCGACGCAGCTCGCCGGGGGGCGGAGCGGCGTCTTGTCTCGGCAGCTACCCAGAACTCCAGCGCAGACAGGGTCCTGCCCCCGCCCCCTTCTGGGTTGCCCCAAGCAGCCCAGGACATTGCTCCGTGGGTTGGGGAACCAGCGGTAGTAGTGGCGTCCACCACGACTCCCGTGAGAGAGTCTGCACTCCCCAGACCTGTTCCACTGGCCCCTGAAAGCCTGACAGACAAGAATGTGGGCGTCGCTGGCTCTTCTTCCGCGAACGCTGCGCTGCTGCAGCCTTGTGTGACACGCACATCCAACAGTTCTAGGGGTGCGTGGGTGAAGGAGCCTGACCCGTCAGCTACTCCTTTACCAGCAGATGAAGAGATGGATGTGGCGCAAGCCTCGCTGGCTTCACAAACGTACAAAGAAAGGCGCCATTTGATTGACCGCCAGAAAAAGCCACCTCCAAGAGTGCAACCACCCAAAAACAAATGATACCCCAGAAACACAACACACTAAACTTCCGCTTCTGATAAATAAAATATGAAAGAATACCTAATTCACTGGAATTGTAGGGGCCTGATAAAAATCTTGACGACATATATGAAATTCTTCAGAGTACTAGCCAAGCATATTATGTCTTCAACAAACACATTTGAATGGTCAAATATCTAACTTTCTTAGGCAATACACCATCTTTCGAAAACACAGAGCCGGCTGTAGTCATTCATCAGGTGGTGTAGCCTTAGTTGTTAAAAAGACGGGGGCCTGCTGAAAACTAAACCTGTAAGCTAATATAGGAGCTGAAGCGATGAGGGCCATTATATTTGGTAGGCTAACAACTATATGCTCAACGTACATTGCACCCGACTAACACCAAACATCAACAGAGTTTAAAAGTTTAATAGATCAACTTCCAGCCCCATTCTTATTAGTAGGGGACTTGAATGCTCGCAGACAGACAGGCAAATGTTTTTATTTGGGATGGCTCGAGGCCGCAGTCTGCTCACCACCCGCTCTGGGGTTCAGCAGGGGATGAACATCGAGGGCGACACCTAGAAAAATTCTTGTTGTCCGCTGGCACTTCTCTCTTCAATATGAAAGAAGAAACGTTTTCAGCGCAACACACAATACATTTCCTTCTATTGACCTAGCTCTGGGGTCTGCCACTCTATTTCCTCTAGTTGAATGGAGCGTCGCTCCCAATTCATAAGGCAGTGATCACTTTACTGTCATACTTAAATTAGCTCACAACCCTGCAATTTCAACCATCCCACCAACGTTTATAAAAGAGGGAGCAAACTTGGACCATTTCAAAGAATTACCTGACCTTTCTTACACATCCATACAGCATCTACACATTGAACAAGCCACAGACATTATTATTGCGCAAATATTATCGATGCCGCACATTCCGCCATCCCTCGAGTTTCAATAAACACAAAAAAACAGGCCCAGACCATGGTTGAACGACGAGTGTAGGCCTGCACGCAAAGGACAAAATAGAGCTTGGGGAACCTTCCGAAGATATCCAACAGTTGAAAACGTCATTGCATTTAAACGAGCAAAAGCCAAAGGGAGACGAATTCGACGTGGTGCGAAAACAGAGAGTTGGAGAACAATCCTCACCTCTATAAATTCATTCACTGATACACACAAGTTATGGAAACCAATAAGAGCACTTCAAGGTCAGAACACGAAGACTCTCCCACTTATTAGTACAACCGGTGACACACTAGATGATCAGGTCAACGCCCTCGTCAAGCATTTTGAACATATCTCCAGCTCTACTCCCTATTCAACAGAAATCCTTCGTTATAAAAAGATCGCAGTAAGTAAGCCTCTTCACAACAAGAAAACATCGGGCGACGGTTATAATTCTCCACTCACAGAACAGGAAGTTTTCATTGCTCTTTCAACATGTAGAAAAACATCTCCAGGGGCAGACAACATAACATACCAGATGATAAAACATTTACACCGAGACACGTTTGAAGCAATTTTTTACCTTCGTAACTTTATATGGCAAACAGAACGACTGCCAAAGTCATGCAGATTGGTCATCCATTTCGAATTGCATAAGGAACCCGTATCAGAGAATCCGTTTGTCTGTGGCATTCCCTTTTTGCACTTTTGCCTGTGTTTTTCACCAAAATACAAAGTTCAAGATTATGAAAGGTGCCTTGTGTCACCTTATAACGTGTCATCGCTTAAACAAGCACAAACTTTAAAATTAGGGTATATTCTTCGCGTATCTGATTGGGACTATTTTGTCTTAACCAGCAAGTGCCTTGCCATTGTAAACTTGTATAATTATAGGTGTTTAGTGTACGCTGATAATGTAACCCTTGTTTAGAAGCTACAAGAAAACGTGGGTGCTGTACGCCCCACATCTGCATGTTAATAAGAATTTACAAAACAGACGAATGATAAACCAAGTAGGTGTCCACACGTCAGCCACGAGCCCTAAAATGTCGTGTTTGTTCACATCCATTCACGTGCAGACGCACCATAAAATATACGACCAGACATTGAAGGCCAGTGTGGTGACAGCGCGTTTTCTTTATTTTCATACAAAGGATGTAAAAACTGCGGACGAACACGGAGTCGCATTTTAGAGCTCATCACAACGCCATCGTCACTTCGCTGTACGTCAAGCGATGGTTCAAATTCGGTGCCCTTAGCCGTCCCCACGTAACCGTAGGACTAAGCAAAAGCCGGCAAAGGATCCTCTCATCCCAAATTACGCTTCTAACGAGATCTCATTTAGTTCCTTAGCAACGGTGACGCCCTGTTTTAGAGCGGAGCTCCTAAGTTCCCATTGCTGTGGTTTCGCAGGCAACAGGCGCGCGAAACAACTGCAGTGGAAACTACCGCAACCACAGCAACATAGTGCAAGCAGTTTGGTTGTTTGTAGTTTGCTTGTTCTGTATTCACCTCGTAAGCATTGAATGTTGTGCCGTGTAGAAATAAAAGTACCGCCAACGCCGAATCAGCCAGACATCTTTTGTATTATGGGCGAAACTTTTCCACTCCCTATTGTCAGCATTTTTGCAGTGTCTTTAGATATGCTTCAAAGGAGGAAATATTTTATTATGGCATTTATATAAAACAGTAGAATATTTTGTTGCGGCGAATATGACCGAACTCTCATGTGTGGAAAGCTAATGACGCGCCCCTGCTCACCCGGTCGTGTAGGAAACTGCTCCTTTTATTTTCAAAGTGCTAAACAAAATTCCTGGTCCTTGGGCTTTGTATGACTTTACGGTTATGAAAGTTGCTTTTTTAACGAAAAAAGTAGTTTAGCTACGGAATTTTGTTTTGGGTCAGGTGTTCGCGACTTACAAGAATGCAACATGCCGGTATGAAGGCTGTCTCTTTCTGTTTCACTTGCAAACAGCATAGTTTTGTAAATAGCTTGTCATAACTGACAATACGATTGGTTGGTGATAACTCATATCCGGAAAAAGCCTCAAACAGTTTTACACTGTCTTTCCAGGAACTGAGGGACGTGTTTTGTACCCCTACTTTATTTTCATTTATTCCTGCCTGCCTTTTCAGTACTTTGCCGTATTGTGACGCTGTCCATTACCAGTGTTATAATTAAAGTATGCTTATGTACAGAAACGCACTTATGCCTCACGTCAGACATTACTCCTTTGCCTTTATTATAAATAGCTACTAAAGTGTTTTCACTGCTAATCCCTCAATTTTTGGTCTGGTATACATCCTTTTTTGTTTATGTCGTGCAAGAGAGACTGCCGCTCTGCGTGATTTTGGTGCATGAAAGGTGCATTAGCCGCGTCCCCGACGAAGAAACAAGGAGCTGGCAGATCTGCTGTTTGTCCAGCATCGCACGAAAAGTGCAAGATGCGGCAACTTTTTAACACATTCCCAGAGCGATTTTCACGCTGTTTTGCCTAATAGCTTCCCGTATTCTTGTCGTACGCATTCTTCTTTTTTGTTGTTGTTTTGTATTTTCCATAGGCATTTCTCTGTATGACTGGAGCATATATCGAGTAAAACCAGTCTTAGAAAAACACATAGGCAATCCTTTCTTAGGTAAATACAGAGCAAGCTCAAATTTACTCACGACCAATTCTAAACCTCTGTGAAAAAAGCACTTAACGTTGAAGTTTTTCGGCGAGTATTAATCGGATTTTGTAAATTTCATCTACAACTACACATACTATGTCATAAAACACCGCCATCATCTCTTCACGTAAATCAGTTGAAATACACAATGTACTCCTTCTCTTCGCCGAACCTAGTTATAAATTTATAGCGAAAGTATATTTAAAAAGTAGACACATTCGTTAGAACTAAGTTATTATAATTGTGGGACGGCCGCAACCACGGTAAAGACGGCGGTGGAAAGTGCATCAGGTCTGCGTTAGACCTTGCATTAGCATCGCCCGAAGCGGAGAACGGCTCCGCGCTGCAGAGCAACAACTCGGGAACATCGCGACACAGTCGCCTTCGCCGACCCACCTTTTTACACCGCCGGAGAAACAGGCACTGTGGTGTTGGGAACTTGTTTCAAATCATGGCGGTAAATACATTTTTGTTACGTGAATGAGTGCCACCAACTGGAACTAACAAATTTTCCCAAGGTATCGAACTCAAATGTGAATCGTTGGACATACCAAAGTTTAAGCTAAGAGCCTTAAATGCCTCTTCGTGCGAGAAAGATGGCGTTGTTGCTGCGTGGTAATCAAAATACCCTTGGCACTAAACAGTAAATAAGAAAATCGTTTTAAACAAAGCTTTCTGGACAAAAAACTCGCAATGCGGCGGAGGCGGCGGGAAGAGGGGGAACTTGAGGTTTCACTCGCGGAGCACACTGTAGATGGCGCAGAGAATTTACCCAGCGTTCCTCGCGCACCGCAACTGGTCACCTCGGCGGTAGTGTCGGCGGGGCCATTTCGTCGGATTTCTCGTAGGCGTTAGCCATGGTTGTTTTGGGTCTGTTTTGCGGGAACTTCGCATCCATTGCGCACTTTCTTCGCACGGATCAACTTGTTCGACAGCACCTCCTAGATCACCCGCACCCGGCGAAGTTATATGGTAGTACGACCAAGATCCGTTAAGAACTGGTTTTCAGGGAGGGAAAACAAAATATAGATACCAAATACGGACACCCAGCCGCTGAAAAACGCTGGAGAAACGCACTGCTTGTCACAAATGGCACTCAGTTTTATAAATTTGTGAATACCAAATCGGTTGTGTTTTCGCGGGTATTACAAAAAGCGACAGCAGCAACCGGTTCTGACAAAAAGTAATTATAAAAGTTTTCTCAGCTTTCTCGCAATTCTCAAACTTACCAAGCTGACTAGTTTACACCGGTATAAATGAGAATCACTAACCTCAAATGCCGAATTATACTGGGGTCTGCGTCAGTGCCGTACGGTGTTGTAGCCCCAAGCTAGCACTTCAGGATGGCTAGGTTCCACGGTGTAACCCTTCGAAAGACGCTCTTCTCCGGTTTGTTTTTGTCCCGACGAACATCTGGGCTACAGCGGTGGCGTCCACTCTCAAACACGGATGTGACCGACGCTGCTACTAAGTTCGGAACGCCGCCCCAGAGAACTCAAGGTAGATTGTCTGATTTCGCTCTTTGTAGAGCCACGTGTGTGAATTGAAGTGACGTAGCATGGGCAGTTGTTGGGGGCATCATTTAAAGCTTTGCTTTCCAACCACCGTAACAGCGTAAATTTGGGCGATTTTTTTGTATGGGAAATAAACCGAGATATACCACCGAATGGCTCAGGGCGTTAAAGGTAAGCAGAAGCGTTTCCAAAAAAGTGATTTAGAGGTGGTTTCAAATAGTTTCTGCCATGTTGACTCAAAATATTCCATTGAATGTTGTCATACATGCGTCCAATCGTCCTTTAGCTTCCGAAACGCGCGCTTTGTCCTTGACGCCTCTGATTGCTCCCTTTCTTCATGGGGTCGAGGGGGACACCTTCAGCCGCCCGGGCTGTCGGAGGCGTTGGACGATGGGGCATAAGCTGTACTGGCTTTTATTTCCATTTAGAAAATGTTACCTATCTGCACGTGACCGCACTTGGATTATCCAACTTACCGAACTGTTCGTTAAAGTGTTTTACGACCTGACTTTCTTGTACACGACCAATACACTCAAAGGTGTGATGATGATGATAGTTGGGTTTTATTGGCGCAAGGCCGACTATGGGCAAAGAGCGCCAAAGAAGATCACTCAAAGGTGTGGCATTGTGGAGTAGGCTGCAGTTTTCCGTGAAACATACCTACACTTGCCAACCATAATAGGCCGTTTACATTGTTTAGGCTAAGTTTAGGTTCTATCGCAAAGTTTTTATTTTTATTATAATGCACTCATAGCTGAGATTCTGATAACTTTGGGCCTATTCTCGACTGCACAAATTCCCGCAAATTTGCCATGTTTTTTGCGCAAGCATAACGTAAGCAATCAGTGACGTCATGCATGTATAGGTATGACGACATGCAGTGTATTTTGACGCCTCACTGATAAAGATCACGACAAAGCTATCAGATATTGCCCATAAAAGATATAAAAATATTTGGCATGTACTATAAAAATTAAGGCGGAAGCTGAGGCTGCAAAAGACACATATTTCTGCAGGTTGAAATTGGCTTCAACACCACAAGGCGATCGAGTAACGTTGATCTAAAAGCGAGCGAAAGGGGGATGTTGAGCTGAAGAAGACCTTCTAAATGCAGAGCATTTCTTTAACTCACAATGTCACCCGTCCGTTGGCGATCAGCGTCCGCAGCCAGCCATCACGTGCGCCCCTGCCCCGCTCCTCCTCGCTCTTACCAACAAGTGCGGGCGCGCATGCGCATGCTCCGGTGATGAAAGAGGCGTTGCAGCAGCAGGTGCTACCTCCTCTCCCTCTACTGCGCGCGCTACGAATATAAAGCGGGTATCGGCGCGGCTCACTCCATTCTACTCCTGCGATTTCCTCCCCCGAGTGCCCACGGAGAGGGACCCGACTAAATCCAGAGGCATTCCCCACCGTCAACGCGCGGAAGCAACACGCCTCCCCTACTGCCCTCCCAAGAGGGATAATAAGAAAGAAAAGAAAAGAGAGAAAAGAATAATAATAAAGATCCAACCGATTGCCCCGCAGAGAGGGTGGGGTGCAAACGATGGCAATAAATAACACGTTACGTATTTACGTCTCTCGTCTCTCTCTCTCTCTCTCGTCTCGAAACCCAACACCCAACCTCTATGACAACAACAACTACAACTACCCCCGCCAACTACCACAACCTACTCCACGTGACGACCCCCAATTCTCTGCATGTACTCGTGTCCCTCGCGCGGGGGCAAGCGACGGAGGTTTTTTTTACCACAATTCTTCATTCCTTTCAATAGCTTTTAGTAACAGTTGAGCTCTATGCGTCAATGCAAGATTTGTAGCGTTAGCATCTTTCCGGCCGGCACCGCCGCCACGCTATCTTCTGCGGCCATGTTACATGTTTACAGTGTGATCACATAAAAAGACGGCCACGACCATCGCTTGTGTGACACATAGGAGCAGCGAACCGCTATGCCTAATGTTGCCGATTCACGCATTCGTCCAGGCACCGATGGGCACCGGTGTCACCGATTGACTCATTCATCACGTTCAACTTCATTCAGCGCTGTAACGAACAAAGGAGTAACTTTTCCTTGTTATTTTTTTCTTGAGTTCGATCACGTGACCCAGCTGCTCTTACTAGGAGCAGCGTGACAAATACCATTCATTGGGTTATCTTTGTCATGGATAGCCCTGTACAGCCCTTATATGTTGGGGTTACGCTAAACAAATAATTTCTATTTTATTGTCAAACATAAAAGCAAAATAGTGCACGTTATTTGTTTGCTACGTTATCCCTGACTTGGAAAACCTGGCAAATATTATTTGTTTCGGTAGAAAACATGCTTTAAACCACGCGTCATGCAAAACTGTGCGCGCTGCTAATTGCAGGACATTTCGCGATGTCAAAGGTCGCCGAAACTTTTTGCCCTATTTTGCCGCAAAAACAGCGGCTGTTTTCATGTTCTTACGCAACATTACGTAACTTTTACGCACCCAGAATTTGCCAAAGTGTGGCGTTTTCGTTCCCACCAACAGTTTAAATTACCTCACGCGTTTTCAGGCAATCACAGAGAGGACATGTATTGGAAGCTGTATTGTTGTTGAATCACAAAAACAGGCCTAGGTTGTCATGTTCGGTGCATTAAGTCTAGTTTTTCATTGCCGGCCAAGAATTATGCGCTTTCAGTAAAGTGAAATATAAAAACTTCAGGACTGGTGCCCGTACACATCATAAAACGTGCAAATGACGACCGCTTTGTCAAATGCACGTGACCGCAATTGAACACCAATCAGAAAACGCTTCCGGCAGATTCCCAGATTTGCCTCCTATTTGTGCAGTAGAGAATAGGGGCCTTTATATGAACAATGTAGTAGCGAAAAGCAGGTACGTGCCATACGCCGTATATACGGGACAGTATTTATCTTAATTGTACAAGTACAAGAGACTCTTCTGAACGATTTCCTTTTTTCTTCCCCGCCCATATCCCATACATGCATACTCACACACATTTGGAAACGCCGCTCCGGTGCCTTTTTGGCACCTCCTATTGTTCTATCCGCGGCGTCAGCCTGTTTGATTTGCCCTTATTTTTGAAGCCTTCATCCCTGCGGCTCAATATGGGCTTAGGTTTGTATGTGTGCTGCGCATTCTGCTCAGATAATTCGGCGGCTTCCTTGTGGCAGACAAACCGGATAACGGATTTAGATTGTAGTTACGTTAGTTTTGGTTACAGACCCCAAATGTTTGTGATAATAAATATTTTTCCTGTTCCACCATAGTGACATATAGAAATTCTCCTCTGGTCGGACAAAGGCCATTTCAGCACTTTCCTCTCCCACTTTTTAACCACACTACGATTTTGGGTCTATTTGACTAAGGGTGTTTCCCATCGACGAGTATCGCTGGAGCACAGGTGATCATCAACGGCAGTTATGCATTCTATTTTATATTATGCAGATGCGCAACATAAATAGCTTCTGAGTTAATGCAGCAAACCTTGGGAGAAATAATTAGGCCACCTTTTCAAATCGCAAAGGTAAGCACTTCAACTGTATTTCCCCATTATCGCTGCATATATACTGGCAAGAGAAGTATTGTTGCTGTCTTCGTCCTCTCACTTTGGAAGTGCACAATTCACTATTAATCGTAAGCGGTAGGACTGGAACCCCCTTTTTAGTTCAGGTAAAAGATTGGTCTTTCAACGCACAAAACAGATGAGTTTAAACAAAACGTAAATCTTGAACTGATGTTCCCTTGTGTTTTTCGGGGACATCAAGGAAGCAACCAGGGACTATTTACAGCAGTTCTCACCATACTTCCAATCTCTACCAAAAGATATGAACATTCATGTAAATCGCTTTCAAAAAACGAATTATAACGTTTAACAAAGCATCAAATATAGGGTAGTACATTCGCTGTGGTCAAGAAGGGCCGTATCGGCTGTCGCCTCTCTATGTAACACATTGCCTGGCATCGTGTTATCGCGGTAACGCGCCCGCCATGGTAACAGGTACCTCGTTTAGCGCACCTGAATACTTTCGGAACATGAAACTTGTACACACAAGTGTCAGCCTCAACAACAAAAAACGAGCAACATCCTCAATTTAGCGACACGCTGTGGTGGGGCAATGGCTATGGCGTTGTGCTGTTTGGACAGGGAAGCCGGTTCGATTCCCGGTGGCTGCTGCCGCTTTTCTGATGGAGCCGAAAAGCAAAAGAGCCCGTGTGTTCGTGATTTCGGCGCAAGTTAAAAATCCCAATAGGGTCAAAATTATCCGGAGCCCTACACTACAACGTGCCTCATCGCCTGTGTAGCTTCGTCACGTTAACCCTTAAATCAATCAATCAATCAATCAATCAATCAATCAATCAATCAATCAATCAATCAATCAATCAATCAATCAATCAATCAATCAATCAATCAATCAATCAATCAATCAATCAATCAATCAATTAATTACTTAATTGATCCATAATTCAATCAATCAATCAATCAATGAATCAATCGAATTTCCAGTTTTCCAGCCTCCAGACAAGACACCAAGGGAAAGCCGGTAGCGCAGTCGGCTGCTCCGTTTTTCACATCCAGGTATGGCATATCCCAATCGGTTTTAAAGCAAAGCTTTCTACCCCTACCAGCCAACCGTTTTTTGGTGGCGTGCGGTCCAATAAACTTCCAACGCGGCAGAGGCTGGCGCGGGAGTTTGCGGAAGGTTTTATTCACGGAGCACACTGTATATGGCGCAGCGAATTTACCCAGCGATACATAGCTGCTCATCTGGGTGGTCGCGTCGGCGGCGCTTTCCGTCGGCTTGTTCATATGCTTTAGCGACAGTTGTTTTGGGCCTGTTTTAAATAAAAATTTTGTAAACGTAGCTTTCAGTAAACATTCAGATATTACGCAAAGTTGCACACAAGAGTCACTACTTCAGCGTCTTTACAATGCCGTTACTTTTTCTTTTTTTTCAGGTCAGATGCCCAATATGCTTCTGTACTTGTTGGCGCAGATTTTAAGCGTTTTGCTATCGCTCTAATGCATGTGCTGCTGTCGCTTCCTGGGGAATGTGCCGGGATGTGCGGCAACGTCAGCGTTCGGGAGGCAGGTGCAAGCAAACGGCGCACCGACGACATGCTGACCTCATTGTTTGCAAATGGCTAACATTTTTTTCGTTGAGGAGATTTGTAGTAGATAAAGTTCTTACCAAGATACCATGTATTCTCTATGTACACTCTAATCTTTTTTTTTTCTCACATATACTCCCTAGAGGTTATTTTTCGCCTGTCCTCTAGTGGTCCTCCTTGTAGGAGTTTTTTACTACATGGACCAAGGAGGTTTTGTTTACCTCCTCAAAACAGGGCGTTTTAGGTGATAGAAAGGAGGTATTTAGTGAGTATTAAGAAAGGTTCGGGAGAATTTAGGGACATCAAAATGGAGTATTCGTTACTTCCAAAAGGGCTTTTTTATGTGATGTTTATGGAAGTTTTAGGCGGTTGAAAAGAAGCCTATTATGGCTCCTTTGGGAAGTACTCATGTTATTTTAGGGGCGTTTTTAGGAGGTTCAAGGGAAGCATTTAATTCTTTTGCAAAGAGTTTTAAGAAAGCTTGGGGAGTTTTGTAGGCCTCGCGAGGGGAGTTTTTAGGAGGTTGAAGGGAAACATATATTTCTTTTGAAAGGAGTTTTACAAAAGTTTGTGTGGTTGGTAGGCTTTCCGAAAGGCGTTTTTTCAAGGCGCCCTGCGGGAGTACATATTTCACACAGTTTTTCACGGTTTCAGGTTTATTTCAAACGAACTTTCGAATACAAGTTCACATGGTACCTGGTGTACACAAGGAGGTTCCGCAATAAAAACTTAGGGCGACCTCCTATAAGAAAGAGCAAATGGTACATTGCTAAATAACACGCCAGTTAGGAATGGAAGACAGCAATACAATGCTAGTTGAACCATCCCTAGAAACAAAATTACTACAAGATCTGGAAGTACGCTAAAAACAAAGCTAGGCACAAACACAACCGCATGGTAAGTGAAATGATCATATAATGCTAGCGGATCGAGAACGCGTCAGTACTTATCAGAAGTTATCAGTACGCATCAGTACTCAGTACACAAAGTGAAAAAAAAAATGGTTGCAGTGGTTTAAAACAACAAAAATTTGAGTTGGTGGTGAAATGAGCGAGCGCTTGTGCTAGTCGAACAAAGTGTAGAAACAATATTACTACAGGAACTGGAAATATGCGAAAACAGACAGGCACAAATACAACCGCATGGTAAGTTAAATCATTATATAATAATAGCGGATCGAGAACGCGCAGTGCTTATCACAACTTAGCAGTACGCATCAGTACTCAGTATAGAAAGTGAAAAAAAAGGTTGCAGTGGTTTATAACAAAAAAATTCAACTGATGGTGAAATCAGCGAGAGCTGTGTAAGGATTTGATATTGAAAGGTAACGACCATTTTGTAGATGGCAAAGGCGAAAGAGATAAACGATGTAGGAGACAGACAGCAATGAGATGGCTATGGATGAATGACTAATAGAGAGAACGAAAAATATGCTGCGGAAAACACCAGTGCGTTTTGATAAAGACACAATTGCGCCAAGAAAAGTGACCGAGTCTGACGGGTGAATTGCAAGGATATAGAACAAAATGGGTGGCAACGCGATAACTTCTTTAGAGTGAGAAGAAAAAGCCATGAAATTTGTGTTTGTCGAATAATTTTTAGTTGCATTTGACACATTATTTAGATAATTGTTTCAGGTTATATTAGTTCGTTATTATTATTGCTTCACTAAAAGATACCGGTATTATCAGCATAGAGAAGAGCCCATCAAAGATCCTCTGTTCAGTAAAAAAAAAGAAAAAAGAAAAAGGCAGAAACATAATACGCAATTCTTTTTTACTACTATCCAATGATTACAGGATTGAAAACATATAAAATATTAGTGAGCGATATTGATGCGATAAAAGGTAATTAGGTCTAAATCCTTCAGACGTGGTTTGGTGCCGGCAAGGTCCAAAAAGGCATATTGCACAAACGTTAGAGCTCTGTGTGCCTTCTTGGGTATTGAATGTTGAAAACCCAGAACGATGCAAACAGACTACATGGTCCTCCCAATAAAGATGATGCAGTCAAGGCACGGTGGCCATCGATGTGGAGGCTGACTTCCACATTCACGGAATGCAGGCAGGGAGTCAAAGGAACATCTGCCTGAAAAAGCAAAAAAGAAAAAAATGCCCCACACGTAAAATTCAAAACAGATACTATGGTTAAATGAACTTAATAATTCGGTACAGTAATAAAATTGTTAGAGCAGGTTCCCTGCGAATTTCCGTGCTTAAATTGGTAATGCAAAGGCTTCATAAAACCAAGTACCAGTACAATAAACATCGCGGCTTTTGCAGCAATAAAAAGATATCACTTCCGCACAACTTGAAATGACAGTGAAGTTAAAATGCAAGTCTCTCTATGGGTATAGATTATCTCACGGAGAACACTGTTATACCCCTCTTACACCTAGCTTTTTTAAATATGATTGAAACTAGCAAAAACACGGTTTCACCGGAAGGGCTTAAATGGCCTGACACGCAAATTCTTTCTTGGCTGCCGCTGAATGTTGCTACTCGTGCATACTTGGGGTTGCAGTTCCGCTTTCCAAGGGACTATGCGAGCTACGCACGAGAAAATCATTCCACGCCAACACTTGCGGGGCCTCAAAAGGCCAATGTTTTAAATGCAGAGCATTTCTTTAACTCACGATGTCACCCGTTCTAGTTGTCCATCGTATTCCGCACCCATCCCCCTACACTATATAAAAAAATAATACTTACCGGCGCCTGGTTTCGATCCCACGACCCTGCGGGCGGAACGAAAGGTACATGGTGCTCTACCCACTGCGCCACAAAACCGACACAGAATGAAGGGCTACGAACGCGCCTTATATCCTTGACTCATTCAAACTACGTCAACAAGCTGCTGATACAACGCATTCACTACCTGTGGGCGGAACGCGAGGTACATGGTGCTCTTCCCACTGCACCACAATAATCATACCCACCTGCTAATAAATGATGTCACGTGACCACGTAATTACGTCTCCTCATTTAATTACAATCAGGTGATCAACCAGGTGATAGAGAAGTGCGCTGAGTATACTGAACCCCTATATATAGCCTTCATAGATTATGAGAAAGCATTTCACTCGGTCGAAACCCTAGCAGTCATTCAGGCATTACGGAACCAGGGGGTAAATGAGCATTATGTAAGAATACTAGAGAATATCTACAGTGGGTCTACAGCTACCATCATCCTCCATAGGGAGAGCAGTAAAATACTTAAAGGAAGGGTGTCAGACAAGGAGACACAATCTCTCCAATGTTATTCACAGCATGCTTACAAGAAGTATTGAGAACGTTGGATTGGGAACAGGTGGGAGTAAGGGTTAATGGAGAATAACTCAGAAACCTCAGATTTGCTGATGACGTTGCCTTGCTAAGTAACTCGGGGGACGAATTGCAAAGCATGCTTTCCGCACTGGGCGAACAGAGTAGAACCGTGGGCCTGAAAATTAATATGCAGAAAACTAAAGTAATCATCAATAACCTCGGGGCAGCACAGCAGTTTGAGATAGGTGGCGAGGCAGTGGAAGTGGTGAGCGAATATATCTACTTAGGCCAAGTTGTGACCCCAGATCTCAACCAAGAGGCAGAGATAATTAGAAGGGTCAGAATGGGGTGGGGTGCATATGGCAGACATTCTCAGATAATGAATAGCAGCCTACCATTGTCGCTGAAGAAGAAAGTGTATGACAGCTGCATCTTACCGGTACTCACCTACGGGGCAGAAAATTGGAGGCTCACTAAGAGAGCTCAACTTAAATTGAGAACGACTCAGCGGGCAATGGAGCGGAAAATGATGGGTGTAACATTAAGGGACAAGAAGAGAGCGGAGTGGGTCAGAGAGCAAACTGGTGTTAAAGACATATTAGTAGAAATTAAGAAGAAGAAATGGACGTGGGCAGGGCATGTAATGCGAAGGCAAGATAACCGCTGGTCATTAAGGGTAACAGAGTGGATCGCTAGAGAAGGTAAGCGTTGCAGGGGGCGGCAGAAAGTTAGATGGGCAGATGAGATCAAGAAGTTTGCGGAGATAAATTGGTCACAGTTGGCACAGGACCGAGGTAATTGGAGAATAATGGGAGAGGCCTTTGCTCTGCAGTGGGCGTAGATAGGCTGGCGATGATGATGAGGATGATGATTTAATTACAATACAACAACCAACAGCAACAAGTGCAACAACATTAACGTAACGCAAAATACCTAACGCCATGCGCCCCCGGCAATGCTCTGCATTTGATCGTGCCCCTCGCGAGGGGAATGTTTAGTTTCATGCCGCAGCAAGAACCAGGTGGCCTCCTGCGCAGGTTGTGGCGCATACCCACTTGGGGGATTGGGCAGGATCGTTTCACTCACTACATGCCGGTTACGGCAGGGTATGACTCTCTTTGTCTTATGAGTACACCACTCTAGACATTTTCTCTCTCTTAGTAGGCCACTGGCCCCTCAGCGAATGAATTCTAATCCCGAAACTTCTCAGCGCGCTAATCCCCTGACGTGTATTTAAAGCCAACTCAGAAGGCACGCGCGCATCCGCGTTCGGACAGAGGGCCAGGGCACAGCTCATGCCGTCTCCACCGCGTGAAGACAATACGCTGCGCGTTCAGAGAACAAGGTTACGGTATGTGGCCCAGGGCAACGTTTTATTTTTCTGTCTTTAGTAGGTTACCGGCCCCTCAGCGAAAGAATTCTAATCCCGAAACTTCTCGAGCGCGCTAATCCTCTGATGTGTATTTCTTCAGTGAAGCGTAAATACTGATCACGGGTCCAATGGAGAAACATTTTGCTTAGTGGTCTCGAACGGCAAATGACAGGAGAATTTGGGAAAGCATGAGCGATTTGACCGAAACTGACCAAACTGCTTGGTACGTGGTAATATTGTATTCAGTCGCTTCTCCACCGCAATGGCGCCTCCAGCCAAGGCGACGGAGAAGCTCCTGATGACAACGTGTACGAAATTGACCACAAATTCACACCTGTCTCGTGCAAAAAAAAGCGAACCACCGTAATCCCCGTCGTGTTTAAACCCGCAGAAACAGGGTGCAGTCTCTGGAGAGCCAACCCTAACGTCGTCGCAGCGGAGGTCGTAACATCGGCACAAGAAAAAGGTTTGACTCATCGCCTGAACAAGGATGGCAGCCTTATTGTCACCGTGTCATCTTTGACAGCAGTTAATCGTCTTCTCCAGGTATCAACCCTCGCTGGCACGGTGGTTGAAGCTCGAGTTCCGCAGTTATACTTGGCGACCTACGGGAGAATTCAAGGCGTCCCTCTAGAATAGTCGTATGAGGAGCTTGAGAGCTACCTACGTGACAAAGGACTTCTATCTGCTCGCAGGCAAGTTTCCTACTCACGTACCGAGGACAACGTCATTGTTAAAACTCGCCGGCGATCCGTCATTGTAGAATTCCGGTCTGGCACGCCACTCCCTGCACGAGTGTTCCTTGGCTTCTGCAGCTTTCCCGTAACAGAATACATGGGTACAGCCACCCAGTGTTTCAAATGTCAGAGGCATGGCCATATTGTCAAAAATTGCAGAGGGCCAGTACGCTGTAAGATCTGTTCCGGGTCTCACTCGTATAAAGACTGCATGTCACGGGCCGAACCTCGGTGCGCTAACGGTGGGGGGCCGCATCCTGCATCGTATGGACCTTGCCCAAAGAAAAAGGCCGCAACTCTTGCTCGCAATGTAGAGCAAATTCAGGGCAAAGGTCCAAGTCGACGTGAACCTCCGCCGAACCCTGATCTAGTCTTTACCAGCGATATGCACTCGACGCATGACCCACCAATTCAAAGTGCATCTCCAAAAAAGTCCTATGCGGGTATAGTCCAAGAACAGTCGCCGACTAAAAATTCAAAAGTCCCTTCTGGTGCTAGTTCTCAGGACCACTCCTCTCCCTCTATTCGGCGCTCTCGAAGAGACCATGAGGAATCAACAAGCCCGACCGGCCAGACCGACACTGGGAACTTGCTTATTCCTATGCTCTTCGCAGCCATCAAGGCACTCCTACGGGCTAACTCTTCTTCTCGGCACTTCCCTGAAGTTGAGGCGGTTCTGCCTCTCGAGCCTCTAGCTTCACGGCGCAGCAGCGAAATGGAATATCCCCACAATGACGATTCAGCCGCCGTCCCCATTTCCGAAAATATCTATAAACACCCATCTCAAGAACTGTATAATTTTTCAGTGGAACGCTCGTGGCTTGCGTTCGAAGCTTGCCGACTTTCGGGAACTATTACGTTTATACCAATTTTAATTTGCGTGATATCTGAATCTCGCGTTGGAGATCCATTTCGTTTAAAGAGTTATTATATTCTTCATTCGCAACGTTTAAATGGTGTTAGCCGGCTGTTCATAGGTTTTCGCAATGATGTACCTGCTGCAGCAGTGGCCGTCCCACCTCATCAAACCGAAGAGTACGTCTATGCGAGGACTGTAATTGCCACTCAACCATTCGCATTAATTGCTGCCTACCTAGAGCCAGGGACTGCCTTCAATGCTTCCAGGCTTGAAAGTATCATCACCAGCACTCCTCCACCACACCTAATCTGCGGCGATTTCAATGCACACAACGAAATTTGGGGGAGCACACAATCACATTCCCGTGGAGCAAGGTTCGCCGAGCGGATGTTGAAATATTGTATAGAGCCACTGAATGACGGCAGTGTTACGTTCCTGAAAAACGCAGCTATCAGCAGCTGCATTGTTACATCGTTTGTATCAAGCCATTTCATACGAAAAATTGCTTGGACAACTGATTTAGAAACGCGAGGGAGCGATCACTACCCCGTTCTCATATCCTCTCACAATGCAGCTGTGCGTCGAGGTGCAAAGAGGATCAAACTCACAGACTGGGAAGCCTACACAGCCCGCGTAAATATCAGAATTACGGCGGCAACTAGAGACGACGACCTGATTCCAACCATGACCAACTGCCTTCAGGAGCGCTCCCGATCCACGGTTGAGCGTCTCAACCTGAAGCCAGACCACGAGTATGAAAGGTTACGATCCCTTCGCAGGCGTGCGGAACGTAAGGCACGACACACAAAGAAATCAGAAAACGTTCGAGAGGCTCGCAGCATGAAGAGGCAGGTAAGGCGCCACATGGAAAAGCAGAGCAGACAGCGATGGCGGGACTTCTGCTCAAAACTGGACGTTCGCAAACCTCTATCGCGAATTTGGCGCGTCGTAAAGGGAATGCGCAGCGATATTCAGCAGCTGCACCCATTCCGCGCGCTATCATTGCACGACGACATTTCACTGAAGGAGGCGGCTGAAGAGTATTGTAGGTTACTCTCTACAAGATCAGTACCGCGAACACGCCCCACAAGTGCCCCCTCTGAAGTACCGCCTGCGGCTTGCCCCGCCATCGACCTTCCTTTTTCCATATACGAACTAAACGCCGCAATTTCTCGTGCGAACAAACGTTCTTCACCGGGTCAAGACGAAATAACTTACGAGGCCATTTGTCACCTGTCCCATCACCCTCGATTGCGTCTCCTAGAATACTATAATTCAATCTGGCTCTGTGGTACAGTACCTCCCAAATGGAAACTAGCTAAGCTAGTGGCCATCCTAAAACACGGTAAATCACCAACGACTTATGACTCTTTCCGACCAATAGCTTTGCTAAGCTGTGTCGGCAAAATTATGGAGAAAATGATTTTCAGAACAATGGCCTGGTACCTCGAGAGCAAAAACCTCTATTAGCCTCAGATGAACGGCTTTCGCGAAAATAGAGCAGCCATTGACAATGTGGTTGCTCTAGTTTCATCTCTGGAATAAGAAAAATTTAATGGATATGTTCCTATTGCCGTGTTTTTAGACATTAAATTGGCATTTGATTCAGTTTTTTATGATGCCATTCTAACATCCCTTGCTGCTCTTGGGTTTGGTGGAAGACTTTACGTTTGGAGTTCAAGTTACCTGCAAGGGCGACAACTTTTCATGTCCACGCCGGACGGCCCAACTTCCTACTATACTAAAGAAAAAGAAGTTCCTCAAGGAGCCGTCTTGAGCCCTCTGCTATTTAACCTTACTCTTATCCACCTAAAGCGAGTACTCCCACCGGGTGTCCACGTCACACTTTATGCGGACGATATCTGTATATGGAGTGCGTCGCGATCGCGTCGTACCACGCAGCAAAGGCTTCAGAAAGCTCTCGCCAAAATATCTGCGTACCTTTCACCGAGAGGACTCTACCTATCTTTCGAGAAAAGTGTCGCCATTGCTTTCACTCGCAACCACATGAAACGATATCCACTGGTTCTCGGTGGCCGTACCCTGCAATATGTGCGAACCCACAGATTCCTCGGAATTGTAATAGACCGGAATCTTTCCTGGCGTCCTGAAGTGAAGAAACTCCGTACAAAAATCACCGCCATCTCAAACATCCTGGGGTATCTCGCCGGCAGTCGCTGGGGCAGTGACTGTCGCTCTATGGTTATGCTGTGCAAAGCCTATGTCGACGGTCTATTGCGTTACAGCCTCCCTGTCCTCCAGAAGCTCCCGCCCACAAGCAGAAAGCAGCTAGATGCGGCCAGAAACAACTGCCTCCGCATCTGCCTCGGCCTCCCGAAAGGATCGTCGTGCCTAGGTACGATCGCTGAACCTGGCTGTCTGCCTCTGCAAATGATTCGACTCCAGGAGACTTTGCGAATACATCTGCGACATCGGCTGCACGCCAAGAGCCGTATACTAACACGCATGGTGGAAGATGGTATTTCGAGTTTCGGGCAAACACTCAGACTTTAAATTTTTTTGTTCCCTCCCAGGCACCAAAAGCAATGCCGTCTAATTTTCCACCGTGGACCCTCTCGCCCCTACATATCAGATGCAGCATCCGCGGAATCGACTCCAAAAAGAGCATGCCTCAAAGCGTACTCTTACAATTAACGCTTCAGCATATCAGCTGGCTGTACTCTGACGCAAACCGCATCTTCACAGGTGGCTCCTGCACATCTGAGCGCAGTTCCTCAGGAATATTTATTCCCTCTACTGACCAGACGTTCTCCTATCGCCTCGAGCGTGCGACATCATCGATGACCGCCGAGCTTCACGCCATCAAGGAAGCTATACGCTACATTTTACGCCAGCAGCCAAAGCAATGGACTGTTTTCACAGACTCGAAAGCGGCTGTCCAAAACCTGCGCCGCACCGACTGCTTCACCCTACATGAACATGCATCTCGCAACATCACATACCTGCACCACCTTGCCAACGACGCTGGACACCGTATAACGTTTCAGTGGCTTCCCGGTCACTGTGGTGTTTTAGGAAATGAGTTAGCGGATGAAGCTGCTCGCAGGGGCCTGGAAATGCGCAATGTGAGGAAGATTTTTTTCACTAAGCTTGATGCCACAATTATGGCGAAGGAGCTTGTTTTAATAGAACGGAACCGCCTCTGGTCCCTTCCAGATCACCACCATGCCTTCCTACGCTACATAGACCCTGAGCTCAGGATGAGGCTGCCAGAGGTACTTCCGCGCCGATTAGAGACATTATATCACCGACTTCGTCTCAACGCAGCGCTTACGAAGGCATACCTTTTTCGACTTGGTGTCACCACAAACCCTTACTGCGACAACTGCGGGTCACCGGAAACCGTGAAGCATTTGCTGCTGGAATGCTCTGCATACATACATGCCAGATGCAGTCTTGCGCAGAAACTAGTGCGCCTCAATCCAGCACCAATGACCATGAAAGTACTTTTTGGTACATGGCCATCTCCACCAGCTCAACACAAAGTACTGGAGCCGTTGTTCGACTATCTGGACGAGATTGGCGTCGCTGCAGTGATTTAGAGTTTAGAAGACAGACTTTACAATCTTACTACTCACAAACTGAGTGTCATTTTCTTGTTATTTTTCTGTCTTCTTTTATTTCTTCTCTTTCTTCCTCTTTCTTCTGCCCTGTAATCTATAGGGCCTTTTCTCTCCCCCTGCCCTTCCCCCGCCGAGTAGCATGTCAGTGTCGCCATTCCAGCAAACATCTCAGCCTTCTTTCCTAATAAAGAGCCTTCTCTCCCTCTCTTTCTCAGTTCCTTCTCATCATCATCATCATCATCATCACCAGCCTATCTACGCCCACTTCAGGGCAGAGGCCTCTCCCATTATTCTCCAATTACCTCGGTCCTGTGCCAACTGTGACCAATTTATCCCCGCAAACGTCTTGATCTCATCTGCCCATCTAACGTTCTGCCGCCCCCTGCAATGCTTGTCTTCTCTAGGGATCCAATCTGTTACCCTTAATGACCAGCCGTTGTCTTGCCTTCGCATTACATGCCCTGCCCACGTCCACTTCTTATTATTTCTACTAATATGTCTTTAACACCAGTTTGCTCCCTGACCCACTCCGCTCTCTTCTTGTCCCTTAATGTTACACCTATCATTTTCCGCTCCATTTGCCGCTGAGTCGTTCTCAATTTAAGTGAACCCTCTTAGTGAGCCTCCAAGTTTCTGCCCCGTAGGTGAGTACCGGTACGATGCAGCTTTCATACACTTTATTCTTCAGCGACAATGGTAGGCTGCTATTCATTATCTGAGAATGTCTGCCATATGCACCCTACCCCATTCTGATCCTTCTAATTACATCTGCCTCATGGTTGGGATCTGGGGTCACAACTTGGCCCAAGTAGATATATTCGCTTACCACTTCCACTGCCTCGCCACCTATCTCAAACGGCTGTGTCAACCTCGGGACAGCACAGTTGCTTCTATACTGCTATAAATCACCGTTGCTTCACTTGCTTCCGGTTCATGTTGATGCAAACAGCAACTGCAGTCGTGTTTGCGTCATGTTTTATGAGCATTGGAACAGCGATTTCTCAGCACTTAATGCACTTTGGCACTAAATCAATGCTGAAATGGCTATGGGGAGGTCCGACTTCCCTTTGAAACTTACTTGCTGGTTGCCTTCGGTGACCCTTTAAGGACAACAAGTTACACCTATGCCTCAATACTGCAACCGATTGTTCCTCTGTGCGGTGCAAAGTGTGTGACTGTGGGTATTTTCAACGTGAACGATCGGTTTTTGTGATTTTTAGGACTGATTCTGGCATTAATTACTGCCGTGACAACAAACTATGAAAGAAAAAAAAAATCCCGCCATCTCCATGAAGTGAATGATGATGAGAGGGGCGAAGCTAAAATGCTTACCAGCAGGTAATGTGACGGATTAGGGGCAAGCTGCTTTCATAGTGTGTACATTGACATTAGGATATGGTTCCCTCGCATAATGATGTGCTGGGCGATATTTTGCCATACCTAAAAGCACAGGCGACTCATTTTTACTGAGTATAGGATCTACATTCGAAATGAAAGGTTTCAATTGAAATACCTTAGACCGTAACGGTTTTCCTGATAAGGATCTAGAAGTTTTGAGAGTGGAAAGAGGACAGCAAGTTGGTTTCAAATAAAACAGACCTTCCCATAGCCATTTTAGTGTTAATGTGCGGCCAAAGGATGCTTCTTTTGCTAAAATGTTTTAAATCAAACAATGCACTTCCTTCATTTCCTTCTCAACATTTTCATGATGCAGCCCCTGTTTTCATTAGAATAAACAGGAAGTGAGCCAGGCAGCTGTGATGTATTCCAGTAAAGGAGCAACTGAATTCAATGTTACCATGTACCAAGAGGTTTCGTCACTTTCAGCTAATCCAGTCATGCTTCCCTAAACTCCCCCGTCCTTGGCTGCTCTAGACAATTACAACAAAAAATATTTAAAGGAACCCATGATAATCAGTATTGCCGATTTGTAAAGAAAAACATATTGCCCTTTTGAGGCCCCTTAAATGTTGAAGCCGATCTTACACTGGCCCCCACACAACGGCCACCACAGGCACAGAGCCATTCTTAACTTGTGCCCGAGTTGATTCGCATTTATGACCAGTTTCAGTAGCCATCTCCGCTTGAAATGTAACCATAGAATTTGCTTAATCCTGTTTCTCAGCACAACATTTTTTTATTGTACAGTATTCTCCCAACGTGTCGACTGTACTAATGCAACCTGATATTCACCGAGAGACAACTTGCACTAGGCCAACAGGAGGGGTAAGATCGCTATGCTTTAAGAGAGATAGTAACAGGTAGTCTGTTTCGCTCGTTAGTTTCATGAGAATCAGAATCACGACCACAGGTTTGATGGGTCCGTGGCTGATGAGCAGACGGCTGAAAGACACTGGCTGATGACGGTAAATATGACTAGTCTTGTTTCCTCTCGAGATGCCGGATGGCAATAATTATTTATTTGGATGAAAAATCAGCAACGACATCAATTTCCTTGCAAACGACTGTTATTTTGAGCCATTATTGAGTGACCAGTGAGCAATCTCCAGCTGAAGCCCAGAATCTATGCTTCTGTTACTGTTGTTTGCGCTACACCTGTATGAAATGGATTATTGCATTTTTATTCATCCTACCCAGGCGGCACAGAAAGTGTGCCCCAAGACCGGCCCGTCTATGGCCGCTTTCTGGCATGTCCGGCCAGCATCCAGGTTCTGGCAGCCACTGATCATGCGTTGAACGGCCAACATTCGGCAACCAGCGCTTCGGCATTTTTCCGTCCGCCCGTGTCCGGACGCACAACGGCGGCTAACCGGCTGCCAGATATTCACTTCTCTTACGGCTGCCGATGTTGAGAAAGAGAACGGCCGAAGTACGGCCTTAGGGCACCCGTTTTTTGTTCGGGAAGCGGTAATCGTCCGAAGCACGGCAAGCGACCGGCCGCAGAATATGCGTATTCTTGCGGCAGTTGGTGTTCGAAAGGAGACCGGCCGGAGCACGGCTGCCGTGCATTCGTTGTTTCAACGGTGAACCGCGCGTCCGGCGGTATAGAATATATACTAGTTTTCTTCGGGCAACCAGTGTTATGAAGGATACCGGCCGACGTACGGCCCCAGAATATACGTTTTTCATTCCGTTAGCTGTCCTCGGCCGAATTACGGCAAGCGAATGGCCACTGAATATTTGGCAACCGGTGTTCAAGAGGAGACCGGCCTACGTAAGGTATCTGGTTATACGTCATTTTTTCGGCAAACGGCATACAACCGAACAACGGCACGCGCCTGGGCGCAGAGCATTCATGCACAGACGTGTTCGGAAGGAGACCGACCGGTTTATTCCTGGGGGGAGAAAAAGCCGTAAGGGAGCCGAACGACGGGGACGCGTTCTTCATCCGCTCCGTGTTTCTACGTTTTAAATGAACGAACATCGTTTGTCAAACAGTAATGAGTGTTCTCGGTGAACGGGCAAGGTGCAAGGACTCACTGGACATTAGCAGGGAACCTTTTAGGCCATCGAAATGTCATTTATTGCCACAAGAAGACTGTGCCACACCGACGGGTGAGCTAAGCCTCGCCAGTCATCGCCTCTACCACACCTCTGCCGCCGGCTTCGTCGACACCTCAGCTCGAGGCTATTCGCCCCCTCAAGAAATGGAGAGCATTGGAGACATCGACCTGGCAGAGATGTCCGATCCGAGATGGAGGTGGTTCACCAAAATAACTGGCCTTCAAGGGCGTCGAGCAAGCGGCCACCACGCAGGAGCTGAACCGTCACCATGTCAAGGACTCCCCACCAAAGAAAGGCAAGTGCGAGCAAAAGCGCAAGTTATTCTGCTTACAATTAAACTGCGACAAGCAATGTTGCACAATGTTGATGGTGATAAACGTAGAAGAGACTCGCTCGTGCATTGTAGGATCAACTTCATGCCCTGCACTATGTTACTTCATGGGATTTTATGACTGCCTATTTAGAAAAAAAATTATTTTAAATTTGCGATAACAACAGAGCCTTGTCACTGACGAAGCCTAGCTGTTAATTTAGTTCCGATGTTTGAACGTGAGCTTAGCTACTCTTGGGATATGACTCATTTGGTTAAACATAATCGCCAGCATCCTAGCAAACACGGATTTGTCAGGATTTTCTTGCTCAACGCAGATTGTTGAGTTCACGCACGATTTGGCTCTTGCAATAGATAAGCTTAAAGTGGTTGACTGTATATTCTTGGACTGCAAAAAAGCAAATGATGGTGTTTCATACCACCTTCTGCGTAGTACATTTCATCCTATGAACTGAATGAATCGGTTTTCGCATTGTTATTACTATTGGCCCTATAGCTTTGTTCAAAAGTACTGTGTAGTTTACCGGACTATAGCGAATGAACGTGATTCCGTAAGCCTGCAGCTTTATTCGAATTTAATAACATCCTGGTGTGCTGATTCAGAAAAGTTTTTGGATGTTAAACAGTGTGTTAACGGCACCTTTTCAAGAAAACATTCATTCCAATTGAATACGTATACCGTAAATTATGCTGCTGTGACAACGGACGAGGAATATAAATACCTAGGAGTTTATTTACGGAGTGGTTAGACGTTACATAGGCAGGTTCACACCATAAAAGTTACGGCTGCATATGTTTTTAAGTGTGAATGCACTTCTTAAGCGACCCTGAACCTGCGTCCACCGGCGATGTCCGCGCTCGTGCGAATGCTCGTGCCTGGCCGCTGACATGGCACATACCCACGTGGGGGATTGGCCAGGAATCTCCTCGTCTTCCTTGGCAACGGGGGTAGATGGGCGCGCGCTGCCTGGCCGCTGACATCGCACATACCCACGTGGGGGATTGGCCAAGAATCGGGCGTGAGAAGGGCTAATGCACCTGCTTAAAGGAGTACTGACACGAAATTTCAAAGCTGAGATCCGCTATAGCAATCAAGTACAACGACAACACGAATAAGTGTCTGTGAGTAAATTCATCTTTCTTTCTTTGTAGTTGTGTGTGTGTGTGTGATCTCTCTTTCGCGAACATTACCGAACCGCGCAAATTAAACTCGTGCATTCGCCCTTTCACATTCTTCCCCTCGGGGAAATGCGGGGAATTTTTGGCTTTCTGAGGCGAAATTTCAGTGAACCTTCATTTAACTGAAAAGAACACGTATTTCACTGATGTGCGCTTAATCTTGGAGTACGCATGTGTTTTCGTGGATCCCTACCCCAAAGATCTGGTTGATACGCTCGAAAACATACAGAATATGTCAGTGCGATTCGTATTAGGTAATTGGCACGCTCAACTTAGCATGAGAGAAAGTAAAATAAACTGAAATGGCAGGACGTGAAAGACCCCAGACGAAACCACAGGTTGAACTTTTTTCGCAATATACCATTCTACATGTCTCAAATTGGGACCTCTAGCTTAAAGCAAATGATTAACTTTTCATTAAAGGTGACGCCTTGCGCGATTCATTTTATTTTACATCAATAGTGCAGTGTAATTATCTTCCACGTATGATTGCATTAACTTTATATTGACGATTTTCAGCGCGCTTTGTAGAATTATTTTGTTATTTTGTCTCATATTTAATGCTTAGTGTTATGTATCTCCCTTGAGTAATGCATGCAAAGGCAAGCAGGCACCAAATAAATAAATAAATAAATAAATAAAACAATCAATAAATAGATGAATAAAAATAAATAAAAACACATAAATAAATAAAAAATAAATAAATAAATAAATAAACAAACTTCCAGAAGCGCAAGTTTGCCTCCGGCGGGTTGAGAACCATACGCATTCAACCTTGACCAATAAAATATTTATTGCCTATTCGTTGCAGTATGCAAGGTTTCCTGTATGCATGCTACCATTGCTATGTTATTGGTTTGAAACAAATTATGTAACTCTAATTTTACGCCTTTCCTTTCGTGAACACAGGGGGATACAACTGCAGCCACCTGAAGCAGGGCGTCATTCGCAACGCGTCTACAATTTTTTGAACGTAGTATGACATTAGAAGAAAATTAGGTTCTTTTGGACTATTAAGTGCTGTGGACGTATACTCATAAAAACAACATTAAAATAGATTGAAAATGATAGCACCTGTTCGCTCCTTCTTAGGATCAGCCCTGCGCAAGGTCATCAGAAAAGTTGATCGAGTAGAAAATGTCTTTGCAAGAAAAATTGGCAAAAAACTGGATATACTTTTTTGTAAAGTAGTTATAATAAATGGTCCTGGATGTTTTGTTGAGAACCAAAACGGTTCGTACAGGCATTCACGCCGGTTTTATATACATCAAATCGGTAAAGCAACTGTTATAGAAATAGTTTATGTAGTCATAGCATGAAAGTGTTTCGGAATATTGCCCTAAAAGAAATTAGCTAAAACGGCGCAATTTATCTCTCTGAAATTCAACCCACTAAAGTATGCGCCCTCCGCCTACCCCCCCTCCTCTTTCCCCGTTTATTACAGGTAAGCCGCCCCACGGAGGATATCAGGACCTGGACAATACATCTATTCAAGCTCTACAAAGAACTGAATATTTTTTGTGTTCGGAAGTAAAAGAGTCACAGCAATTAAATGAACCACAATTTGTGAGCACTGTTTAATAAATGAATTTTGCTGTCAACTGAGGCTGGTAATTAAGCAAGGCTGCGCTGAAATCTTGACGGCTGCGCGCGCTGGTTGCGCGCGAGCTCACTTTGATGTGGCTGCATTGGACCCAAAATGCTGGGTTTGTGCTGCTTCTGCACTGCGCGAATGAGTCATCTGCTTGCGCAACATTCAGTGACCGGCCTCAGTACAGTTAACGTACTGTGACTGAACTCCTATGCCCGTAGCACGGCCGTATTTCCGGTAGCTTTAGTCCGGCTGGAGTCCGACGACCGCACCTCGGCTGTACTCCGGCGGCCGTACTTCGGCCGTACACGGGTTGCTTTGGAATGGCCGGAGCCCTACGGCTGGAATCTGGACGTATGACCGTAAGCCGGTCGACTGGCCGACGGACACTGGCCGTTGGACAGCCATGGGAGTACGGCCGTAAACGGCCAAAAGGCCCACATTTGGACATGGGCCGAACATGGCTGCCGGAAAACGGCCGGACAGAAAATCACCGGCCAAAGTACACCGGCCTGTTTTAGGCAGAATAGTCCTGTGCTGCCTGGGTAGTTAATTGTCATGCTTTAGCCATTTAGAATAATCGTTGTCAACTGCCCATCACGTTTGTCGCAGGAAGGCGAATCAGTCTAACAGTTATGCTAAATTTAGCCAACAGCATCCTTTTGACTCTCTGCTGCACTTAGTTCTTTACGCCTTGGCTCACCTGTTACCTAAAACTTACCTCGGTCAAAATAGCCTCGAATGAATCACCACGTCGACAATGAATGCCAGCAAGTCCCGAGTCCCATCCGCTGCAAAGGTTTTGAAAGGCGGTTTTGTAATAAGACTAAACTTGATCAAAATGTTCAACTTCCAATCGTGCCAGGCTATGTACAGTGAAGAACGAAAAAAGTGGCTTGTCATATTTTAAAAAGCATGGTATCATCAATTCCTCTTTCAAAACTGAACTCCATATTGCTGATCTATAATAGAATATAAAACCAGCATGCACCCATTGCAGTGCTTGTTGTAATACTTTGGAATACAAAGACAGCAGTTTTACTGCTCCTGAAAAGTATTAAAGTTCTTAAAAAGTCCCGACGATCCTTCTAGTCAAGCGAGCAAGACGGCAGGCAAGTGAAAATATGTTAGTGTCTATCAGCAACAGAATGAAAGGAAGCAAGCCAAGTACCCATGCCGGCAACACGAGCATGTTTTAGAAGATTCTTTAGGAGCTCAGGTGTGTTAGTAGAGACAGCATGACCTAGCCAGCTTGTACTACCCCGCCCCCTCCCACCCAAAGAGAACCCCAGCTTGAACTCAAACACACACACAGCGATACCTGATGCAGTAGTCTAGATCTTGGACTTTGACTTTGGCAGATGTTGCATGCTGGAAAGCGTTCCGTGTTAACCATATTTTTGTTTAAAAACGGCTTTGAATATACCGAGTTTTTTTCAGCACTAGAGGCATTCGCCTTTGCGGGAGAGTAAGTTCGATGGGTGACTGAACAGATCAGATGCTTTTTTGTAACATAATTTTATTTTAAGAGCGAATGCACTTCTTAAGCGAGCCTGAAGTGTCCGCCGCCGTCCGCATAGCAATAGCTGCGGGTGCGCGCGCTCCTCGTCTTCCTTGGCAACGGGGGGAGATGGGCGCGCGCTGCCTGGCCGCTGACCTGGCACATACCCACGTGGGGGATGGGCCAGGAATCGGGCGTGAGAAGGGCAAATGCACCCGCTTAAAGGAGTACTGACACGAAATTTCAAAGCTGAGATACGCTCTAGCAATCAAGTACAACGACAACACAAATAGGTGTCTGTGAATAAATGCATCTTTCTTTCTTTGTAGTTGTGTGTGTGTGTGTGATCTCTCTTTCGCGAACATTACCGAACCGCGCAAATTCAACTCCTGCATTCGCACTTTCACATTCTTCCCATCGGGTAAATGCGGGGTTTTTTTCATTGTTTGTTTTGAGCCCGCGCAGGTAAGGACCTTTTTTCGGGCCTGCGGTCTCCCACGGTATTTGTGTGTTGACCTCGTGGTGTTGAAATAGCCAATACTCGCTGGAGGGAGAGGGTCGATGGCCAGACGTATGATACCACGTATGTATGATACCATGTATGATACCATGTACCTGCACCAGGGCTTACAATGTATCAGTTTTACCCGCTGCGGATATTGTAGCAAAAATTGTTAAAGTGCATTCGTTATTCGAAAGTAACCATGGGCGTTCGCGGCTTTACGATATGCTAAATGTCTGGGTCTTGAAGTAGGTTTTGCCGTAGCATACGAACTAACTGTAACCGTAAACCTACCAACACACGGACTCATTTGAACGACAACAAAGAGCAGTTGATACCCGCTGAAGGTTGCGCATTTTAAACACAATGTATATCACGTCACGCTATTTTTGACGCAAACGGAAGACGCTTGGGCTGAGAAAATGTCATACTAAAAACTGCACTCCATTATAGATCTTGTGCACAACCCCTAGCAGCAGGATCGTCTTGATACGTTGATTACCCATTTTTGAATAGCCAGTGAACGAATATTTCAGTCCGCGTTCCT
The DNA here is from genome assembly GCF_048455015.1 of Haemaphysalis longicornis. NCBI lineage: Eukaryota > Metazoa > Arthropoda > Arachnida > Ixodida > Ixodidae > Haemaphysalis > Haemaphysalis longicornis. Next base: position 77,844,514 of record NW_027526445.1, on the reverse strand, counting down.
ATTTTGTCTTTGCTCGACTGAACCAGATTCTTGGAGCGGAGTGCTAGAGGTAACAATACCGGCAGAGAAGTGGGAATTACAAGGACTTCCCGTATGGTGTGTCTCGGTCTAAATAGCTACCTGCAATAAGCAAATGAATAAATGAAGTGCCAACTCTACTTTTCTATGTAATTATTGTGAGGAGAACAATGAGTGCGTCATTCGAGCGACCGCGTCGTATCTGGTATGAAACCCCCAAGTTATTGCCGAGTAGTTGGGATAAAAAACCAAGATTTCTTAAAAAGTGCTAATCCCTGTCAACACATTACAAAAAAAATCTCCCACAGGTCATAAAGCTCATGCAGCAGGGGGAAAGTTGGTCAAACCGCGAGCGAAATATAACGTGCAACATAAATAGTAAACAAAGCTATCACATCACGAAGTCGCGGGTATGCTTCCCGGCCATGGGTGGCCGCTTTTCTGATGGAGGCGAAAAATTAAAACGCCCGTGTGTACGAGATTTCGGAGCGCGTTAAAGATCCCCAGGTGGTCAAAATTAATCCGGAGCCCTCCACTACGGCGTGCCTCTTCGCCTGCGTTCCGTCGGCACGGAAAACCCTACAATCAGTCAATGAATCAATCAATCAATCAAATCTACCACGTCACAAATATGCGTGTTCGGTGTAGAAATGGGCCTCTGCTTGTCAAAAAATTAGATTGTTTATCTATCGAGTCTGCTTTGGTCTTTAAAACGAACAATATACGCAAGATACAGGCCAACGCATGGCGCATGTTACTGCTTGTGTTTGGCCGCAGTGTGACCGCTACTCTTTCAAAAACGGACGATTGGGTAGTTCGTACATTATGCTTAGTAGCAGCGAAACAAAACTCGCAAGGAAAAAGGGCACACACAAAGTACCGCAACAAGAAAAAAAAATAGATTGCAAATAATGTCCTTTATTTGCCTTCTACCGGGCTTCTACAGCGGATCTGATTTCTTTTAAAAGAATGAGTCTTTCCAGTTTTTTTATCAACAAAGCAGGTTGTATTACCTGTGGTTGGTAATTGATGGCATGGATAAGTTCATATCGTGGCCTCACATTACGTTCTAAGGCTGTCGTGTAAAATATATATCAGTGTTGTTATAATAGCTCAATTATAGTGCGCAGGAACACATTGCGACAGCTTTTAATTTTCTTAGCAAATTTCTCCTTTAAGAATAAACGCATTCGTCGATAGCACTCCACATGAGCAAAACTTTGCGAATTAAGCGTGTCGTTTACAAAATTCCAGAGATCGTACTAATAAAAAAATTGGTTTTAAAATTGTTTGTACAGTGAAATAACGATTACACTGCGTTTAAGTAGTGCAGTCAATTTATCAGCAAATAGCGTTAATCTTAAAAAGGTCTCGTTTTTTTTTTTTAAACTAATGTTTTTTTTTTAATAATAGTAGTTTAAAATATGTTGAACTATTCATTTCATTCACGGGTTTGTGTATAGTGTAATTGTTGTATTGTATAAGCAACTTTACATAAATGGTTTGTTTGTGTGGTTTCTACGAAAGAAAATAAACCAAAGCTGTCTATCAACTGCTCGTGAGTAACCAGATTGCTCTACACTTGAAACCAATTACACACATTGTCAGTACCCTACGTTCCCTAAATTTCTTTCTAACCCTATAATTCTTTACAACCTCTAATCTGTAACATTTGAAGCGTTTTCTTCCGTGCTTCATTACTATTCATTAAAATCTTCGTGTCATCTGCACACGATCATGAAGCCATTCTTACCGCAGAGGCATTTAGGCTTTTATGTCTGCCGCATATTGTTACTAAAAAATACCCAGAAGTTAGACCGAGCGCACAGGGTCGTTTTCTAGTCAGGAGCTCCTGGCGTCAGACAGGCTTGCGCTTGTACTAGCGCAGCGTGAGGAACTCCCAAAATAATATCACCCGCACGTAAGCCTGCGTGGTCGGGGGTGAGCTGGGCGTCGTCGACCTCCACCTTCAAGAACACTCTGAGCCTCTTTCGAAGCGTTATCACTCGCGTCCTCTTCAAAGGCAGTTCAAGTGCGTCCACTCATAAAATTGGACCACAAACGCGGAGTGTTCTTTACCGACGCCTAGTTTTGGAAAGCGGTTGGTGAAGATTGTTGCGTGTGCTAACGTGGTCCATTTCGGGGCAGGTGTGGAAGGCTGGTGAAAAAAATAATCAGGGCATGTCAGTCACGCAGAATGTGCAACGGCAGATCCAGAAATGCTTGTAAGGTGCATCACCGGCGTCTCCGACGAAGAAACTATGTGCCGGCAGATCAGCTGCTTGTGCAGCATTGCACCTAATGTGCAAGATACGCCAACTTTTTACCATATTTCCTAAGCGACGTTCACACTGTTTTGCCTAGTCGCTTTCCGTATTCTTGTCGTACGCATTTTTTTTTTTTTTTGCTGTTTTGTATTGTCCATAGGCATTTCGCTCTACGAGTGGAGCATAGACCGAGTAAAACGGTCCTTAGAAAAACGCATGGGCAATCATATCTTTGGTAAATACACAGCAAGCTCAAATTTAGGCACGACGAGCTCTAAACCATGGTGCAAACGCATTTCAAAAGGCAGTTCTTTGACTAGTATTCCTCGGATTTAGTAAGTTTCATCTATAACTACACATACCATGTTAGAAAACACCCCCATCCTCTCATCTACATAAATCTGCTGAAATACACAATGTCCTCCTTATCTTCGCCGAACCTAATAATAAGGTTATCGCGAAAACTAATCTTAAAATTTAGAATTATTCGTTAGAACTAAGTCATTATAAAACTGGGACGGCCGCAACCACGGTAAAGACGGGGGTGCAAAGTGCGTGAGCTCTCCATTAGGGATTCATTAGAATCGCCCGAAGCGGAGAACGGCTCTGTGCGGCAGAGCAATAAAAAAACTCGGGGGAAACGACAACGCGACGAAGCCGCATTCACCGACCCGCGTATTTACACCGCCGCAGAACCAGGCACTGTGGAATTGGGCACTTGTTTGAAATCATGCCGGTAAATACATTTTTGTTACGTGAATGAGTGCCACCAACTGGAACTAATACATTTTCCCACGGTAATCAACACAATGTGAATCGTTGTGCATACCAACGTTTAAGCTATTACCCTTATATGCCCCTTGGTGCGAGAAAGACCACGTTGGTGCTGCGCGGTACTCAAAGTGGCCATGGCTCTAAACAGTAGATAGGAAAATCTTTTTTAAACATAGCGTTCTATTTTTCAAGCCAGCGTGTTTTCTTGTGGTGGGCTGAAAAATAAGCTCCCAACGCGGGGGAGGCGGGGCCGAGAGGTGGGACTGGACGTTTCACTACCGAAGCACACTGTAGATGTCGCCCTGAATTTACCCAGCGTTCCCCACGTGCCGCAACTGCGCACCTCGGTGGTAGTGTCGGCGGGGCTACTCCGTTGGGTTTCTCGTTTGCTTTAGGGACGGTTGTTTTGGGCGTGGTTCGGAGCATACTTCGCATCCATTGCGCACTTGCTTCGCACAACTTGATTAATTTCTTCGACAGGCCCTCCTACGTCGCCCACTCCCCACGAATTATATGGTCGTACGGCAAAGATATGTTAAGTATTGGTTTCCAGGACGGGAAAACAAAGTATAGATACCAAATCCAGACATCTGGCCGCTTGAGTAACGTTAGAGAGAGCACGGCTTGCCACGAATGGAACTCAGTTTTCTGAATTCGTGAATGCGAATTCGGTTTTGGGTTAACATGTATTACAAAAGGCGAAATCAGCAATTGTTTCTGTTCAAGGGCAAATTATAAAAGTTTCCTCAGCTTCATCGCAATTCTAAAACTGACCAAGCTAACTAGTTTAATTCAGTATAAATGAGGATCAGTATCCTCACATGCCGAATTATATCGATTACTGTGTTCGTTTAGTGCGGTGTTGTAACCCCAAGCTTGCACATCAGGATGGCTAGGTTCCACTGTGTCACTCTTCGAAAGACACTCCTCTCCGCTTTGTTCGTCCCGACTCACGGCCGGGCTACAGCTGCGGCTTCCATGCTGAAACCCGGGTGTGGCCGACGCTGCTGCGGTGTTCGGGATGCCGCCCCCGCAAACTGCAGGTAATGGCTGCCATTATGTCTGGTTTCACTCTTTGTAGAGGCATGTGTTTGAATTCAAGTGACGTCGCATGGGCAGTTGTTGGGGGTGTCGTTTAAAACGTTGCTTTGCAACCACCTTAATAGCGTTAACTGAAGCAATTTTTTGTATGGCAAATAAAATTAGTTCTACTGCCGAATGGCTGAGGGAATTAAAGTTAAGCAAAAGCGTTTACAAAAAATGCGTTAGAGGTACATTCAATTTTTTGGGCAAATAAAATTAGTTCTACTGCCGAATGGCTGAGGGAATTAAAGGTAAGCAAAAGCGTTTACAAAAAATGCGTTAGAGGTACATTCACATAGTTTTTCGCATGTTCACTGAAAATACCCCATTCAATGTTGTCATACGTGCGTCGAATCGTCCTTGAGCTTCCGAAACCCGTGATTTGTACTTGACACCTCTGATTGTTCCCTACCTGCTTTTCGTAGAAGGAGGCCACCTTCGGTCGCCCTGGCAGTCCGTGGCGTTGGGTGATCGGGCATTAGCGGTGCTGGCTTTTATTTCCATTTAGCAAATGTTGAATTTCTGCACGTGACCGCACGTGGATTATCCAACTTACCTAACTGTTCGTTAACGTGCTTTACAACCTGACTTTCTTCTACACGATGGATACCCTCAAAGGAGTGGCCTTGTGGAGTCGGCTGCAGGGTTCCGTTAGAACATATGTAAACTTGCCTTCTTTAATAGGCTGTTTATATTGTTCAGGCTAACATTCCGTACTACCGCAACGTTTTTATTTTATATTATTATGGACTCATAGCTAAGACTGTCATACTTTGGACTATATTCTCTACTGCACAAATTCCGGGAACTTCTTGATATTTATTGCGTAAGCATAACGTAAGGAATTAGTGACGCCATAAATGTATAGCTCTGAGGATATGAAGTGAAATTTGACGCTTCACTAAAAAAGTTGGAGGCTAAGCTATCAAATATTGCCCATAAAAGATGCAAAAGATGTAACTATAAAAATTAAGACGGTTGCTGAGGCTGGCAAAATAAACATATTTCTTCCGGTAGAATTTGGCATCAACTCCACAAGGCGATCGAGTAACGTTGTTCCAAAAGCGAGTAAACCCGCCATGGTGGCTCAGTGGCTAACGGGTTCCGCTTGTGAGCACGAGGTCACGGGTTCGATTCCCGTTCGCGGCAGCCGCTTTTCTGATGGAGGCGAAAAGCAAAAACGCCCTTGTGTATCAGATTTCAGCGCACGTTAAAGATCCCCAGGTGGTCAAATTAATCCGGAGCCGTTCACTATGGCGCGCCTCATCGCCTGCGTTGCGAGGGCGCGTTAAACGCTGCAATCAAATCAGTCAAACGCGAGGGAAAGGTGATGTTGAGCTACAGCACATCCTTTTTACCGCATTTATTTATTCCTTGCAATCGCTTTTAGTAGAATCGTTGAGCTGTGTGCTTCAATGCAGGATTTCTTACGTCATCACCTTCCCGGCCACCACTGCCACCACGCTATCGTCTGCTGCTATGGTACAAGTTTATGGCGTGATCACTTAAAAAGACGGGCATAACCATCGCATACGTAAACATATACCATGCTTTGGGTTGTCTTTGTCATGGACAGCCCTGTACTGCCCTTTTATGTTACGGTTACGCGAAACAAATCATTTTTATTATATTGCCAAAAATAAAAGCAAAATAGTGCATGTTATTTGTACGCTACGCGATTGCTGAATTGGAAACAGTGGAAAAAACTATATTTTTTGGTAGAAAACGTGCTTTAAACCACGCGTCATGCGAAACTACGCCCGCTAAAAATTGCCGGGCATTTAACGGCGCCAAAGGTGAGGGACTTTTTTGCCCTATTTCGCCGCAAAACAGCCGTCATTTCCAAGTGGTTCCGCAACATTACCTCACATATACGCACCCTGAGGTTGCCAATGTGTGACGTGTACATTGCCGAAAGCTGTTTAAAATACGCCACTCTTTTTCAGCAAAATCACATAGACGGCGTGTATTACAAGCTGTATTGTTGTTGAATATCCAAGACAGGCCTGCGATGTCATGTGCGGTGCACTTAGTCTAGTTTTTCTTCCCGGGCAAGAATGAATCGCCTTCAGTAAAGAGAAATCGGGAAAACTTAGGAACTGGTGCCCGTAAACTTCATAAAACGTACCAATGACGAAGGCACACACAACCGCTTTGTCAACCAGGTGCACGTGACCAAAACTGAAAGCTAATCAGAAAATTACTACCGCCTCCCCTCGCGGGAACCCCTGTGTAGATGCGCCGCATAGGGGGTTCCGTTGTTGTTTCCGTTAGGTTGATTCTGCAATCGCGTGAAACATGCCGTGAACCCCCTGCTGCAGGTATGACGCAACACAATCCAACACAAGCCACTTTAATCCAATCCAATCCAATCAAAGCCAAGCGAAGCCAAGCCAAGCCAAGCCAAGCCAAGCCAAGCCAAACCAATCCAATCCAATGATCCTCGCGAGAGAGTGTTCGCTATCGGAGAGGTGAGGGGTTGAGCGGCGGAGAGCGCAGCTCGCGCCGCGAGTAGAATGGAGGAGTGGTGTGGAAGGGAGAAGGGAGAAGGCAAGTGAATGAGATGCCGTCGCATCTAAAACACTCCCGGCAAACTCCCAGATTTCCTGGGAATTTGTGCAGTCGGGAATAGGGCCTATTATATGAACAATCCACCATGAAAAGCAGGTACGTGCCATACGCCGTATACAGGGTGTCCCAGCTATCATGCACCAAGATTAAAAAAAGAGTAATGGCGTAACTCGAATTAAACCAAATGGATAATGTTTGCAGTACTGTGTAGAAGCGGACAGCAATTTTTTCGTTATGAGACCTAATTAATTAATTGTAATTAATTATCTAACTCGCGAAGTACTGCCCCAATCACTAAAGTGTCAATGAGGCAATTTTAGGTACCCACGAGGGGCATCTTACTGCGGTATTTTCAGCGACGAACTAATTACGTACACATTTATTCTCACTGATAAAGAAAACCTCGAAATATGAAAAATACCACGTGACGGCGCGTCCGCGCGCATTGTAAAGCAACGCCCTCAAACAGGCTCCCTCTGAGTTAGCCAGAATGAAATAAACAAAAGAAAGAAAGAAGAAATCGCCACCCAGTTTGTGCGTTTTCTGCACACGCGCCTTATCAAGGTGATGCGCTGTCTCTTCGGGTGGGTAACACCGGAAGCAGTTGCTTCAAATCAGCTTATTTGGGGACGCTACTTTACAATGCGCGCGGATGCGCCGTCACGTGGTATTTTTCATATTTCGCGGGTTTGCTTTACAGTCAGAATAAATGAGTACGCAAGTAGTTCGTCGCTGAAAATACCGCAGTTAGATGCCCCTCGTCGATACCTACAAATGCCTCATTGACACTTCAGTGATTAGGACAGTAATCGTCGAGTTAGATAAATAATTAGAAATAATTAGTTTAGTCTCATTAACAAAAAAAATTCCCCGCATTTCACCGAGGGGAAGAATGTGAAAGTGCGAATGCATGAGTTGAATTTGCGCGGTTCGGTAATGTTCGCGAAAGAGAGATCACACACACACACACAACTACACAGAAAGAAAGATGCATTTATTCACAGACACCTATTTGTGTTGTCGTTGTACTTGATTGCTAGAGCGGATCTCAGCTTTGAAATTTCGTGTCAGTACTCCTGTAAGCGGGTGCATTAGCGCTTCTCACGCCAGATTCCTGGCCAATCCCCCACGTGGGTATGTGCCATGTCAGCGGCCAGGCAGCGCGCGCCCATCTCCGCCCGTTGCCAAGGAAGACGAGGAGATTCCTGGCCAATCCCCCACGTGGGTATGTGCCATGTCAGCGGCCAGGCAGCGCGCGCCCATCTCCCCCCGTTGCTAAGGAAGACGAGGGGCGCGCGCACCCGCAGCTGTTGCTATGCGGACGGCGGCGGACGCTTCAGGCGCGCTTAAGAAGTGCATTCGCACTTAAAAATTAGTCACCGGTTCTTCACAGTACTGCAAACATTATCCAATAGGTTTTCTTCGAGTTACGCCATTACTTTTTTTTTTTAAACTTGGTGCATGATAGCTGGGACACCCTGTATACGGGACAGGTTTTATTTTAGTGGTACAAGTACAAGGAACTCTGCTGAAGGATTTGTTTTTTGGTTTCCCGCACATCTTCCATATATCCAAAGCCGCTCCGATCTCTTTTGGCACCTCCTATTGTACTATCAGCGGCGTCAGCATGTTTGATTTGCCCTTATTTTTGAAACCTTCATCCCTGCGGCTGAATCTGGGCTTAGGTTTGCATGTGTGCTGCCTATTCTGCTCACGTAATGCGGCGATGTCCCTGTGGCAGACCAACCGGATAACGGATTTAGATTGTAGATACGTTACTTTTGGCTAGAGCCGCCAGATGTTTGTGATAGAAAATATTTTGCCTTTTCCACCATAGTGACACTTAGAACTTTTCCTCTGGTCGGAGAAAGGCCGTTTTAGCAGTTTCCTTTTTTACTTTTCTAAGCACACTACGATTTTGGGTCGATTTGCCCAGGGGTGTTTCCCATCAACGAGTATCGTTGGAGAACAGTTGATCATCGACGGCAGTTCTGCACTCCATTTTATATTGTGAAGATGCGTAACATAAATAGCTTCCGAGTTAAGGCAGCGCACCTTGGGCGAAGCAGTTAGGCCACCTTAGAAACTCGCAAAGATAAGTCACTTCAACGGTATTGGGTGGTATTACCCCATTATCGCGGCATCTATACTGGCAAGACAAGTAATGTTGTGGTATTGAAGTGTACACCTTGAAGTGTACAATTCACTAATAATCGTAAGCGGTAGGACTGGAACCCCCTTTTTAGTTAAGATAAAAGATTGGTCTTTCGACGCAGTTCAAATCCTTGCAGCTAAACTAAGCGTATGAGTTTAAACAGAACGTAAATCTTTACCAGATGTGCCCTTTTGTTTTTCGGAACATCAAGGAAGCAACCTGGGCCCACTAATAGCAGTATACGCCATCCTGCTAATATCTACGATGAGATGGGAACATTCATCTAAATATCTTAAAAACGAATTATAACGTTTTGCAAAGCATCAAAGATAGTGAATACCTTTGCTGCGGGCAAGCAGGGCCACAGGGGCTGTCGCATCCCTATGTTACACGTTGCCCTGCATCGCGATTTCCCGGTAACGTGCCCGCCATGGTAACAGGTGCCTCGTTTGACGCTCCTGAATACTTTTGGAACATAAAACTTGTACACACAATTGTCAGCCTCAACAACAAAAAACGAGCAACATACCCAATTTAGCCAAACCCTGTGGTGGCGCAATGGCTATGGCCTTGTGCTCTTTGCACAGGGAAGCCAATTCGATTCCCGGTTGCTGCTGCGGCTTTTCTGATGGACCCTAAAACCAAAAGAGCCCGTGCGTTCGCGATTTCGGCGCACGTTAAAGATGTCAATAGGGTCAAAACGAATCCAGACCCCTCCACTACAACGTACCTCATCGCCCCTGTAGCGTCGGAACGTTAAAACGTAAATCAATCAATCAATCAATCAATCAATCAATCAATCAATCAATCAATCAATCAATCAATCAATCAATCAATCAATCAATCAATCAATGAAATTTGAAGTTTGCCAGCCTCCAGACAAAACACCGATGGAAACACGGTAGCGCAGGAAGCCACTCCACTTTTTAAATCTAGCTACGGCATATCCCAATCGGATTTAAAGCATAGCTTTATCCCTTACCAGCCATCCGTTTTTTTCGTGGCGTGTGTTCAAATAAACTTCCGACGCGGCGGAGGTGGGCGCAGGGGTTGGCGCAGGGTTTTATTCAGGGAGCACACTGTAAGTGGCACGGCGAATTTACCCAGCGCTCCCCGCACGCCGCAGCTGCTCATCTCGGTGGTCACGTCGGTGGGGCCTTTTTTCGGCTTGTTCGTCTGCTTTAGCGACAGTTGTTTTTGGCCTGTTTTGGCGCAGCTTTGCGTCCATTGCGCACTTCCTTCGGACAGCTTGATTAACGTGTTCGACAGCAACTCCTGGATAACCCCGACCCGACAGAATTATGTTGTCATATGGCAAAGAAATGCTAAGAATTTTTTCCAGGGCGGGAAAACTAAATTAGAGACCATGTACAGACATCTGGCCGCTCGAGAAACGCTAGAAAAACGGACTTCTTGCCTTGAATGGCACTCTGTTTTATAAATTGGTGAATACCATATCGGTTGCGTTTGAACGGCCATTACAAAAGGCGAAAAGCAACTGGTTCTGATTAATAGCAATTATAAACGTTTTTTAGCTTTAAAATAAGAGTTTTTTGAGACAGCCCTGGAGAATAGCTTTTTAAAGTAATCCTTCGTTTTTCGTGTAACTTGTTTTCTTGTTAAAGTATTTCGCACCACAAGATAGGTAAAGAAAGCGCGGAAAGTCGCAGACCCTGCCTACAGCAATTTCCCCATTGTAGCGGTACTGACACGTTTTCGCCTTCAAAGGTGGTAAAAAAACTTAGGTGCCATAATAATTTTATGCAACTTTCATTGTGTGCCGCAGAAGGTTTCATGCTATTGAAAACGTCACGAAATTATTTGCTTCCATCTAAACAACCCCTAAGTTTGGGAAGTCAACTAGCAACGCGAACATTTTTTTTATAATTGTACAACCACAATGTGTATATAAATGCGTGGGTCTCACGAAACCAGTTTATTAAAAACATGAACCGAAAAGAACACCGAAATATCACCAGAATACTCAAATCATGCACGTTGCAGATATCATCCTGCAGACCTGAATAATTACCCCAAAATTTGCTTGGTCACCGAAGTTCGGCGTACGTAGTCGTTTGGGCTTGTATTATAAAGCAATATGTAAATAAACGATTATCCTTGCTGTCACCGGTACATCTGTTGCACCTGAGGGAAGAAGTACTGTGCATAACTCGAGACCTCGCAGGATGACTACAACATCACTCAACTCTAACTATTCAACCTGACGTCCTAAGAAGAGGGTAACACCAGGCCCCAGAAGAGCTTATTTAAGTACATTTCCCGTAATACCGATGTGAAAAGTGGAAAGGCGATACGTACACTATCGTAGGAATCTGTGGTGTTTATTCCTATTCCCAAAAGCTAACAAAATGATTGAAACGACAGACAGATCATTTTTGCGCAGCCAATAAGACGTTCTGGACGAGCCGTTGAAATAACTCTGATAAAACTGGAGTATCATTGAAACACATAACAAAATGCATCACCAAGAGGACAAAGAAATTTCCAATATTCTATGCATTTTTGAACGACTGCGCGTAGGTGCGTCCACTTAAATATCTGGTCCAATAAGCTAATGCATAACAACGCCAAACCCATTACAAGTAAGGCATTCCTGTTTATTTTATCAATGATATGAAGGAAAGCTCGAGGAGGCTGCTGCAAGGGTGTCAGAAGTTATGGTAAATACCCGTAGCCCCTGAAGGATTTCTGTCGGCTGTTCCCTACGCCTAAATAGTTTGTTTTGTACGTACGAATGACTGCGCAGCACCACTGAGCATGGTCCTGTTGGAGCTGCCTTACAAAACTTCAATGCTTTCCTACGTAACCATTAAAAGTTCTGAATATTTCAAAGAATTGAAATGATGAAAATTTTGAATGTAATTAATGAGGCAGAATGTCAGGCTCGTAAACAATAATACCTATCTGCAGAAACTGAGTGATCGAGACTAGGTTTATACAACCCATACCCAAATCAAAATCGCACAACAGATAGAGACAAACTAAACAACAACACGGAGCGCTTCAGCAATGTGGTATACGAAACGGTCACTAGTTCCAAGGGGTGAAAACTCACAGTCGGTGAACGAAGGAATAGGACACAGTACGTCCTGGTCGAAGTAGCGTTGAAATGCTCAAGCGAACTGTCACGGTCGCTGTGGCAGATCGCGCTCCGAGCTCCCGTGGCAAGTGGACGCCGCTCTCTTGGGGCGTCGCAGTGTTCTACTATTGTGCGATGACCCGACTTTCTTGGGGGAGTCGGGTGGTTGTACTTCCTGGAGGATGCAGTTGTGGATGCCCTCCTGGTGCACAGCATGGGTCTGTTCGTCGGACCGCCATCCATCACGGTCACGCTCCTAACTGTAACTCCCTCTTATTGTTCTTCACGGGATCACTTCTCTTTCGGTTTTAGGAGCTGGCGCCTTGCGGTTGGCCTGCTCATGAGTGTTGGGTGAGTGATCGCGCAAGATGATGGTGAATATGGTGCTCTCGGGCTGTTTCGAAAGTACTCCGCAGCTCACACCTTGGTTATTGTCGTCGTCATCTTTTTTCACTTCACTTCATGACACTGCCCCCCCAAGCCTTTTCCCACAAAAAATGTATCTTTAAAGTCGACCAGTCCAGCACACCACAACACTATACACTCCCTTCGAAGCTAAGTTGAAAAGCTATATTCCACATAATTGTAATGGTAGCACACCGACTGTACAACGTGAATTCACGGAAACTGATAGCTTCACTTAAATAAGCAAGCATACCAAATCAATGACCGTATTTACACAAAAACGTACAGAGGGAAAGCACGATCCAAAAAGAATCCGGCAACTCGAGCTTGCACGAATTTTTTTTTCTTTTATCGACTGTGGCTGCGATGCCACCCTCTGCATCGTGGGTACACACACCTGGCCGAGTGGTGACTAGGCTTTCCCCTTAAGTGACGGTGTACCCATGCACACGGCAACTTTCTGACAGACCGTGGGAAACTATGAACAATGTCCTTTGGTGGCTTTTGCATTTCGTGAGCCACTCGTGAGTTTTAATAAAGCTCGTTTTCCGGTACAAATTTTCTTTTCCTTGGTTTTTGGTCATCTACACTTTACCCGACTAGAGTAGTGCCTTTTTAGCTTGAGTCAACTGTGCTTACTTTTTAACATTACCTGGTGCTTTATAACTAAAATCTGAGGCTGTGGGAAGTTCTCTTCTCTGGCCGTACTCCTTTTTGCTACAGTGAAGCGCTATGGAGCCGGGATATCTTTAAAACACGCTTTAACGATATCCTCAACTTCGAGGTCAGCAGATGCACGAACAGGGAAATTTGATGCTGCTGCCTGCTGATTTGTAGAGGTTGTGGTGTCTTGGTTAGAATGAGGCACCCTCTGACGTTTTGTGCTCACGTCAGGTTCACGTAGTTGGTTGACCTATAGTGCTCCTTTGAAAGGTAGCACAATCTCGTCAGCGCTAGAGGTCCATGTTGAGGAAGGTATGACTCTATCAAAGGTTTTTGTATCATCTCACTGAAGGGTATTCGTTCGCGTCTCCTCAAGCTCTGGGAGTCCTAGCCGCAGCTGAAACATTCTTATTCAATTTCCTCGCACGCTCGCACGAGCTCGTCATGCTCCCTCTCTATTACGCGACGGGCTTTCTCCATTTCGCCGAACTCCTTGAGTGCTTCTAGCTCTAATTTCTCTCCCCGCAGGAACTCCGCCAATCAAGCACCCGCTGTTAGAACTCGTCGTCGCTTAAGCCTACACGTTCCCATAGTTCCGTTATCTTTCTGTGTCCGTGCCACTTTTTAGGGATATATACAACAAACAAGCCACGTACTGTCGCGGACGCAAATTATTGTCAGGTTCGTAAAATGATTAGCTATTACAAAGAACTGAATGACGGAGGCAATGTTTATACAAATCTAAATCAAAATCATGACACAACTGACAACAACAAACTAAAGAACAATAGGGAGCTGCAGCAAGGTGGAATATATAACGGTCACTAGTTCACACGGGCGGCAAAGTCACAGTCGGGCACCGACTAGGAGATTCCTAGTGTTAGGTTCTTGAAGTACGCTTTGCCCTAGCATACGAGCTCGCTGTAGCCGTAAACCAACCAACAAACGAACTCATTTGAACGAGAACAAAAAACAGTAAGTCTTACTCAACACTGTACCCGATTAAGATCTTGTGAACAACCTCTTATGAGATTGACGTTCTTGACACGATGATTACCCAATTTTGAGTAGCCGGTGTGCGAATTCTTCAGTCGGCGTTTTTACTTTATCTTTGCTCGAACTCAAAGTCGTTCCTTGGAAGGGTGGGCTAGGTGTAACATTAACGGGCAGGAAAGTAAGAATTAGATGGACTTTTCTTATGAAGGCCATCGGTCAAAAATCTACCTGCAATCCCAATAAACAAACGAATAAATGAAGAACCTACTCTAGTTCTGCATTTATTCATTCTGGTGAGAACAATGACGGCCTCAATCAAGAGACCGCCTCATGACTCTTATCGTAACCCTGAGATATTGCCGAATACCCAGTATGAAAAGCCGAGATTTCTTAAAGAGCGCTAATGCCTGCAAACAAGTTCCAGGAAAATTTCCTGCCGCATCATAAATCACATGCACCAGCGTGAAAGTTGGTCCTAGTATATCGGGAGCGAAATATAATGCGCAATATATATATTAAACAAAGCTACCGCATCATCACGTAGCGGGTTTAACTCCCGGCCGCGGCGGCCGCTTTTCTGATGGAGGCAAAAAGCAAGAGTGGCCGTGTGTACGAGATTTCGGCGCTCGGCAAACAGCAACAGGTGGTCAAAATCAATTCAGAGCCTTCCACTACGTCGCGCCCCATCGCCTCCGCAGCATCGGCGCGTAAAACCCTACAATCAACCAAGTAATCGATCAAATATCCCACGTCACAAATATGCGTGTTCTGTTGGTAAAACGCACCTCTGCTTCTCAACCCATTACATGGTGTAATGAATGGGCCGGACCACGCGAAACGAAGGGAATGCTCTGGGTTCGAACGAAGAGAAGACATTATATTTACAGACGTCACAAGCCATAGGTTTTGTAGCAACGACGAAAGGTTACACACGAAAGGTTAGACGAGACAATCAGCTAAGGGAAACAACCCAAGTGGCCCGCTCCACCGCCCACAACTACAAGGTCCGCGACCGTCCCCGCGTAAATGTCCCGAGAACAGAGTACACTCACGGTCGGTCGTATGATGACGCGGCGTCCGACGTCGCCCTCGTAGTGGTGCTTGCGTCGTCGGGGTTGATTCCAGAGGTTGCGACGCCAAAAAGAATCTCAGCCGAAGCACTTGAAGGGCTTGATCCCGCATCGCGCCCGGTCACGCGCCGTTCGGCATGCCCGAGCCCGGTAGACGGTAGTCCGTGGTAGCGACGATGCCCCGGTCATTGGCGGCGACGCCCGGAACTGTAGTGTAGACTGGCGGCGGTCTTGTGGCACGTAGACCGGGCGTCTTACGCTGATTCTGACAGTGCCGTGGCCCGTTCGGTCCGCCTTGTCCCCTGGTTCGGTATCGCTCGCTCTCTGCCCGTGCCTCGTTTACACCTCTTCTTCCTCAAACTCAGCTGCACCCGCTGCGTTTCGAGCTTCCTCTTTCTAGCGTACAATGCGGCGTCATTCCCTTTCCGGGTTATGATAAATTACAGCTAGCCTTTTAACGAGTTTACCTGTGTCTTTAAAAGGAGATTCACCAGAAGAATGTGTGCAAAATACAGCCAAATGCGTGGCACTTCTTCCTGCTTTTTTTGCCGCCTGTGTGAAAGCGACTATTACTGAAACTAATGAGTGGGGGTTCAGACCTTATTCTTTGTAGCAGCGGAAAAAACTACACGCGGAAAAAAGAACACAGACAGAGTGCTGAAACAAGAAAAAAAAAGGTTGCAAATAGTGTGCCCTTTTTGCCGTCTACTAGGCTCCGACTAACGATCTCATTTCTTTTAAAAGAGTGCGCCTTTTCTGTATTTTGTCAACAAAGATGGTAATTGTACGTGCAACGGTCTAATTAGTGTCGCATTAAGGCGCGTTCGGAGCAGACGTAGTCGATTTTACCCAACCGGCCAAACCACTTCCGTTAATGACTAGCCAGAGTCACACTAATGATTAATAATGACTCTGGCTAGTCAGTAAGCGGTTTGTCCATTTGTGTAAAATCAAGAGAGACGGATCCGTTTGCAGCTTGGAAAGCACACCAGCGAGGATTGCTGTACTGTAAGGGAGCAGTCTGCCTTGATTTTAAATGCAGAGCATTTCAGTAACTCACGATGTCACCCGCGTTGACGTTCGTAGTCGTATTCCGCACCCCTCCCCCTACACTATATAAAAAAAATACTATCCGGCGCCTGGTTTCGATCCCTCGACCCTGCGGGGGGAACGCAATGTACATGGTGCTCTACCCACTATACCACAAAGCCGACACAGAATGGTAGGCTACGAACGCGCCTTATATCCTTGACTCATTCAAACTACGTCAAGAAGCTGCTGATACAACGCATTCACTTCCACCAACTCCCCAAATACTAAACGTTAACGCAATACACCCACCCCCTATGCGACGCATTTACTCGAGTCCCTCTCGCGGGGAGATGGGCCCAATCTCATTTACACAACCGGCCAAACCGCTTCCGCTTACGAACTAGCTAGTCATTAGAAATATTTACCAGTGACTAAGGCTATGTAGTGAGCGGGAGCGGTTCGACCGGTTGGGTAAATGCACCCATGACTGCTTCTGTTGCTCCCTTATGCGGCACTAATTATACCGTTGCCATTAATACCTGGGGGTACTAATTCATGGCATGGATAGGTTCATATCGTGGGCTCACATTAGTTTATAAGCATGTCGCGTAATGTATTTATCAACGTTGTTATAATCGCATACCCATTGTGCAGAGGAACACATTGAACAGCTTGGAATTTCAGTGTAGAGCAAATGCCTTGATGAATAAAGGCGTTCGTTGATAACAATCTACAGTTGCAAATTTTTTTCAATGTAATTTGTTCAATGCAAACTTAATAAACATTTTACGTTCAAAATCGTTTAAAACTTTTTGAACAGTAAAAAACCAATTAAAAAATGGCGTATATGTTGCAGCTTTTTCTGAAGATTAAAGCTAGTTTGAACTTTTTTTTTGCTTTTTTGTGCAATTTATTTTCTTGTATTAAATTTTTAAATTCTATTGTTTTGTTTACTAATGCTCAATCTTTGATATGTGCTTAAAACATTTCCGTCATATATTCTCGCCATTAAAATATATGTGAGGAGCCAACGAAGTGAAGGAACTGCGATAGCTGTCCATTAACTTGGGCTGCGTAACCGGATTGCTCGAGTCCGGAAACAAACGGCACATTGTCATTGCGCTACGTTTAATATAATTCTTTCTTACCTATGCGTAGAGTAGAAACCTGCAAGCTTCTTTCAAAATAAGTAACATCTCAAGCATTTTCTTTCGTGCTTCATTACTATAAATAAAATAAAATAAGATGTAAAAGGAACACACAATAAATGGTTCCCACACCAGTTATCTTGCAATGAAAAAACCAGATGTGCGCATAGCGGGTATGTGCATGCATGCATTAGCACGCCCTTGTGTGTGTGTACACTTAAATTTGTTAAACGTACCACGAACCCCGCAATTATAAGAAACCTTCCCTGACGTCCCCCTCTCATTTCCTCGTATCCTGAACCCTATTGAAACCTTCTGCCCTAGTTTGCCTCAACACAAATGGGCTTAAGATGATGGTATTACGAAGGTGGTTCACTTTTTTTATGTGGAATTGTTTTTCGTTCGCTCAATCCTCTGGTACACACTGACGTATTTTTGAGAACTTCCAGCATCCTCCCCCTTTATGAAATCCTGTCGCCTTATTTGTCCCCTTTTCTCCACTGAAAAATGAGCCAACTAACATTACAAATGTGTTCAAGCTTTCAGTATTTGCTAGTGAAGTAATTTTGAGATCTAAATGAATCAGAAGTAAACAGTCCTTCTGTGATCTTCTTAGCCCTTCCCACACAATCTTTCATACCATTCTATTTTTATTTCATGAGAAGAATCAAAAAGAAGCTGCACTTTCACGCCTGGCTCCGAGCAAATTCATTATAAGAAAGTTTTCCTGGGTATCACGAAGAGTCTCTATTTCTTGGCTGCAATGCCTTTGGTCTCAGGTAATAGAAAATAGCCAGCGCAAGGAAGAGGACGTCGAGGAAGGTAACAGACACAGCCTCGTCCTCGTCTTCCTTGCACTGGCTATTTTCTATCACCATGAACCTTTACCAATTTGCCCAGCTTGCCATCTTGGTGGTCTCAGGTACCCTTAATATATGTTCGAAATTGTGGAAGCAGCCGTGTCAGACATTGCTGCATCCCTTGAATCTACATCGTTGTTTTCCATAAGGGATGGGCTTATAGTCCCTATCCTATTACATCTTTTCATGTAACAATTGGCTTTATACCCGTTGGACACGTACACAAAAATATCATTAATTGCTTATTGGCCAAATTTATAATACCAATTCTTCGCTCCTAAGCGCAAAACTCAATGTCATTCGCCATTTGGTGATTTTTTGGATTCAGAAGTCCGGTACAACACATTCGCCTTCACGAACTTGCAAATATTCCTGCTTTCATACACGGTGGACACAAAGTGAAGATAACAAAACGCAACTCAATTTTCAGTGAAGATTTTTTGTGCCGTCGTGGATTGAAAGTTCAGATGAATTTAACCGAAACAGTGTCAAAATGCAGGATATCATGTTACATCTTTTCCTTTTTTTAGGCGTTGTTACCATTGCCAGGTAACGGCAGCTTGTAATGCTACTTTTAAAAACGGTTCTCAATATGTTATTTTAAAATATTATTTATCGTAATGTTTGTTTTCACAAAAAACATTTTGAGCCATTCTAAGACATCGTTTTATTAATGTTGAAAACTGCTAAAATATGAGTGACTTCTCTGTTTCGTCATTATTTCCATCGTACATAACACAGTCATTGCCGTTGTGTTTTCGGGTGCAGCCCAACCCTCCCAAATAATGTCATTCGGTTTTTGAGGGCTAATCACTTGATTATCATTTATCGTGCACGTGTGGGAGGTGTACGTGAAGGTCCCCTAAGTAACTAACAACACTAACTTTAGCCAGTATGGCATTACGATCCTGCTCCTAAGCCAGTGCTGTCATCAGGCAATGATGCCTCACAAACCTTCAGGGCACTTGACATTTTATAGGTCACTGCAGGTCTTCTGCACTTCGCATCATGTATTGCTCAGCCAGATATTTCGAAAAGATGTTAGCGGGACGCAAAGTTATGTCTTACTTCTGTTTGCGAAAGTAAGACATGAACCAACTTGAACATACCCTTCCTCGTCTTCACGCTGACTAAAGTAGTATTTAGTTCGTGAAGCCAGAAATTAGATAAACAATCACGCACTGTGGGCGATGGCCACAACCATTAGAGCAGTGACATAAAATGACGCTCAAAATAATTTCATTTTGGGCGGACGATGGGCTAAGATTTCAAGTTCCTGCACACAACCTTGCATTTGTGTCAATATAATGTTTTTGAGGAAGAGCATCCATGATATTTGACACATGCAAATGTGACGAACGTGGTTCTTGTGGTTCTTTTGCGGTGGAGAACGTGGTTGTGTACTTGTGGAAAAACAAAACCAAACAAATTACACCATCGTCCTGCAGGGAAACCCTTAGTAGCATGCGAAGCAGCCATGAGGTCGATTCTAGTGCCCATTAGTTTTCAGTTCGTTGTTTCGGTTAGGTTGAGGTACGTAGCTACCGTTATATTTACCCTTTGGTTTGCATTGTAACTGCAACACTTTTCACTTACCGGAACTACGAAATGAGAAATTACGTTGACCCCATGGCTGCTTCGCATACTACTCAGGGTTCCCCTATGGGAAAATGGTGTAATTTTATTGGAGGGGGGGTTAGAGTGGAGAGGCATTAAAGAGAGAGACGTTGTATGTGGTATGGGTTTGGCTTTATTTAGGCATTATTATCATCAAGTTCACGTAAGTTGGTGTTCCGCTTTGATTATGACCGCCTTATGGCCTGTGAAATGTAAAATTAATGGCTGTTGCAATGAATGAACCCTAAAGTAGCTGAAGATGAGGTTGATTCACTTTCCCCGGATGGATGTGGGCTGCTTGTAATCACAGCCCGTCGAAACCCGCCGACGCACGCCGCTGCCGATGATGAAACGTCGAAGGCGCGTGAAGCGTGCTGGTCTTGTGCCGGCCAAGGAAGACACCGGCAACACTGTCGCACCAGTAGCCCTCAAAGGGTAAGCGCGCTCGTCTCGTGCCGGCCTAGGAAGACACTTGCAACAGTGTCGCTCCAGGAGCCATTAAAATGTAAGACACCACCGGTCGTTCAGCAAGCCGAGCATGCGCAGTGGGGGTGTGGACGGCGCAACAACAACAAGGAAGGGACATAGCCCGGCCATGAGATGCTTCGCATGTAACACACATAAAATTTGGTTAGCTCCCGCTGCAACAACATGCTTATTTTGTGTCATTAACCTTTGCTTCGCCAACTCGGTAATTCAAGAATTTTTTTCTCAAGCTCCTGCCTAACGCGGCCCACATGAGTGGGCCGCGTTAGGCTGCAGCACTGCTCAGGGCATTCAAGGCCAGCAAGTATCGTACCATTCAGCGCCAAAAGATTTGCCAATATGCAAGCAGTGGCTGAGCACTATCCGTGTTTGTGGGAACGCTCAACTGTGCAGAGGTTAGATGACACTTTTAGAGAAAACCTGGCTCGTCCCTGCTGTACCCATCTGGCCTTAAGAGGTGTGTTGACATGATGGCCACAGCCGGACGATTCAGCACTATGTTAGGAAGCCGTTAGCGCCCTGTGACATTGGGTCACTGACCATTCGACACCTTCAGGTGCTGGTGTGTACTGATTGTCGTACCTTACCTGTGGAGGAAACGAGGTTTCTGCGCAAAATCACAAACAAAAGGCTCATGGGTAGAGTATAGACACTACAAAACAATTTAACTGCCTGGGATTTGAACCCACATGTGAACCCATGTGCTTCTTGTGGCTGAGCTGGGGGATCATGCAAGGACTCTCCGAAAACACATGCATCAAGCGGAGGCCTATCCCGTCATGTTGTACACTGTAGTTTACTGGTTGAAAAGCGGCATCCTGAGCTGCTAATAAGAGCCTGTATTCAAACGCTGGAGCAGTATACTGTCCCTTTAGCCCCCACGAACATCTTATCAGCAGGGAATGCATTCCCTCAGTTAGCATAAGCTATTGCAAATGTGTGCTCATCTCACGCTCTGTGAGTTCAAAAGCTTGCTCAGGGCTAGTTGGTTGAACGTACTGAATAAATTTGAGGCGCTAAACAACGGGGACCAGAAGAAACACGTTTCTTCTGGTCCCCGTTGTTTAGCGCCTCAAATTTATTCAGTCTGTGAGTTCACAATGTGTTAAAGGTGCTTCTGGTAGCTTGGTCCTATGGTTTATGTAAAATGTTTCGGTTCAGTTTAATTCCACTGGTGTAAACCTTTTCCCGTGCCATGGGGACCTTTCATTATTTACAATTTTGCCAGCGGCACACTCATACGAGCTTAAGCTCAATTGACGTAAACCAGCAAAGCGTTTTGAAGCAAAAGATGCACTGTATGTGCGCTGTGCGTTGTTATTGTAACTTCACTCTCATTACTTACCTTAACACCTTCTGCTGGCTCACAAAATAGAGCCAGAGTCATCACAGCACAAATCATGTATAGGCCCAGTTTTCGCTTAACAATCGATTGTTAATAGCTTTGTTGAAACAAAAAGACGCCTCACCTCCCTGGTGCCCATCCAAACCATCCAAAACACTTTTCAGAACGGGTCTTGGCGGCTCTTCCCTCTCACTACATTTTAGTTCAAGAAACCAGGGATGAAGGGACCTCTGGAGAAGAGCCACACCGAGCGGAGTTGTCTTATCTTCAACCGATTTCTCACCTCCCAAGAACAAGAATTAAGCCGCCGCCGTTTCGCAAACCCTTCGACAAAGGTTGGGCCAGCTAAACAAGAAGAAACGAGCTGGACCCATTCGTGTTGCACCTTTACCGACACACGTGGGATGCCCCTTAGCGCTTGGGTACTTGCCGGTATGATCATGCCGAACTTTGCCATATGAGTCCGATCCTTATCCCTATCTACATCTGTGGCATCGGACTGGACCATGGAAGCCCTATGGGAACAACGGTGGTTCTTCCGGAGAAACTAACGGATGTTATCAGCATTGTTGAAGACTTTCTCCTCATCAAGCAACCACCTACCTATAGGTAAGTTTACTCACTTTTTAATGACTTCGGCTGACTGAAAAGATTTCTTGGTCAAAAATACCCTATAAGTAGAAAATACCGTGGGCACTGACAAGTTGGAATCGCAAATGTTGGACTCATTTTATTTTGAAGTAAGGGTAATATCAGCAAATATAAACTACAAAATAAGATCAACCATGCCTGAACCAATCGACAAGCTCGAATACCGTCCGTCAAAGCGCGAATTTCGTCAGGGGTATATATATACGAAAAATATGGAAACACCGAATAAAAGAACAATGTTGGCCCCCAAATCCGCAGATGCCACTACAGTCCAGCACTTAATTTGCAAGATATATTGCCAATGGAGAACGGCTGTCTTGGGTGCTGTTCCGAAAATACTTCGCACCATCTAACGGACAATAACTTCTCAGAGTAAAGTGAAATTCTTCCGAAAGAAGGGAGACTTAAGCAACCGGAAAACACCGTTGACGATTCGACCATTGGTTATCTGACACAAAAATTGAGAAATGCGGCAGTTACAGTATCCAACCACAAGAAATCGCAAGAATCATGTAGCAGCAGGTCATCTGAAAGGCAAGAGAAAAGAGCTACCGCATTTCTGGAGCGTCCGCGCATACTAATATTCATTGAAGTGATATATGGCAGGGAATCCCGGAAATGACGCCAGAAAGGCAAAAGAGAAAAAACCGCGCCGAAAAAGAATGAAGTTAGGAAGGGTTTGCTTCGCAACGTGGAACATGTAAGACGCAAGCGCAAGTAGCAGAGGATACACCGAGTCGCTAACAGCCCCAGGACAACAGAGAGAGTTAAGCCAAATGGACGTCAAAGGGAAAGAATCCCTTCAATTCAAAAGAACTCCCCGATGCTTCTAAAGGGATTACAAACAACGCAAACGTGTGTGAGGAAGGGAAACGCCTACAGGCAAAGAAAGCACTTTGGATCCAAAACCAGTGGTTAACTCGTTGGTTCGGAGGCCCTCATCTACGCGCCAGGTTCAGCAGCTGCCCATTGAGGCTAGCGTTCAGCGCTTCGGCAGGATAAAACAATCGATTTGATCGGTGGAAGAAGAAGCCGCGAGGTCACCGACTGTGCTTGCTTCAACGATAATGAATTCTAATTTCTCTCAACTTGACTGATTTACAGCCACGGACGCTAGCACGCTGTGACATTTTGTAGACGTCTTCGGGCGGGGGAGGATGATGAAAAAGACGAATCCTCATCTCCCTCGTGCCCATCGTAATCCTCACCATGATCATGTCCCAATAAATCACACATCAGAACGGGTCATGGCGCCCCGTCCGTTTCTCCACCGGCCAAACAGCGGATCGAGTAGCCAACTGGCTTGGGAAGCCATTTACAGCAAGCCTCCGCTAGTATGGGAAAAATTCAAGCGTCACAGAAAACATTAAAAATTCAGCAAGGAAAATGATGAAAAGGAATACCTCTTTTGAATAGATTTTTCTTCTCGAGCAATCGTCATATATTAAACTAAAATGGTCAAAGCAACATTTTGGCACTCCAGATTTAATTCTTCCCTAGTAATCCCACAATGTCTATAAATACCTGTAGAGTGCTAACTCTTAATCCTGATGTCACTGCTTAGCCACATTCCTTAAGATGACGGTGAAGTGTGCCAATTTTTATCCCGCTATTTTAAGGTTGTGTAGTTCAAACGACCGCATATGAGTGCTATTACCTAAATATTTACTATTGCACCGACAGCGTGCAAAATGCTTATTCCTTATTCAATTTGCTAAAGCCTTCCTATAAACAGGTTCCATTACACTTTTAGAGGGTACTCAAAATACCTACCTGTACATTTCTCGTTAGAAGAAAATTAATGGCACTGGTTCCGTAAAGAACACTTGTTAATAAGAACATACCAATACAACAAGGAAATCGGGGCATTCCCTGCATACATACTTGCGGAAAGCACTCCATATATATATATATTTAACTGGTTTAGACAAATTAATTGCAAATTCTTCTTTCAAGAAATCGCAGTAGCCACTTTTCTAATGGAGGCGGAAAGCGAGAAAGCCCGTGCATTCGAGAATTCAGCTCAAATTAGGGATCCCCATGTGGTAAAAAATAATCGGTAGCCCCCCACTACAGCCTGCGTCATCAGCTACGTCTGTCGGCGTGCGAAACATTATATTAGATTAATTCTTCAAAAAAATGGTTATGGACGTATAAGTATGAATACACAGAGATTGGAATATTACCACTATGAGTGTATGTCTGTACGCACACACACACATACACGCCCATACACAAACACACACACACACACAAGGCATGTGCGTGTCTGTGTACATTGCATAAACAATATTTCATACTTACATTATCCCGGCCGTATTGCACCTGATCCCTCACAGTTCAATGATTCTAACCACCCTTTGCAAGCTGTAGTTACTAATTTCTGGGGTAAAACAATACAGTCACATACTCAAGCGCAGTATTTGTCACGCCACACGCACCAGCTACATTTGCCTAAGTAATTCATATTTCAGGCTCTGACTGACACTATGCGGGTATATTATCGAAAGTTATCGCAATTTCCCAGACACCTTACAAACGTTTTCTATTGGTCAAGACAAAAAAAAGAAGGAAGCAAATGGACCGCCCCTTGTGGTGCCAGGAAAATAGTTTATTCCGTGATTTTATTCCATGTCTGACGACAACAAACGTGCAGCGTTCCAAATATGCTCTGAAATGATACCGTCGATCATATCTATTTGTGTATGACCGCACCGGTAAGGCTTTTCTTGAGACAAACAGAGTTATCATTTTCGAGGTTGCTTAAAGTTCTTTCAGAACAAGTCCGCGTTGTGCTGTTTTTGACTCGCAAACACTTTACATCATTTTATTAACTGCTGTTTCTTGATCAAAGGTGCCCGCTCGCGCATAATCAAGTGCGAGTGAACACAGTTAACGATGCAAAGCCTTGCACTGCCTCTGCCCTACAATAGTGGCTCACTTTTATTTATAAAGGGCAGTTAATTAGCCATGTCATTCCTAAAATAACATTTTTATGCCGTTTATATTTTAAACAGGGCCACAGACAGTACAATTGAGGCAAAGACACATCATAAGACTGAACAAATTTTAATCACGCTGACTTATCAGACATAAATGGCGCTAAAATAGAACTACTTATGTTTTATGCCGGGTTATAGGCCGCTACTCCTTACCCTTGTGAGCGGGAAACATAAAGAACTGTGTGCCCCGAATTCTTTTGGAATTCAAGCACCCTACCAAGCACCAGTTGCTCTTCCATATCTATTCAAAACATACACAGCTCAGACACCTTTCTATACTAATATTTATAGGGAACCAACCGGCAAAAATATGCCATTCAGCTTGAATGCCCATTAAATATGGAGCGGCTTCCCTCTACATTCCATAAAAATGCTATAATCCGCAGCACGAAAATTGCGAAGCTCAGGGCTTACACTAGCAGACGGAACGGTCATGAATACAAAAATACTACTCACTCAGTTACAGTTGTATATTAAATAATAAAACGCCGCTATCGTAAAAACGATTGTGGCCATTTATAAAATTTTTTTTAGGAATTCTGTTGTACAAATTCCAATTCGGGAAACCAGGCTGGTCTCTCCACAGGTATCATACAGCTAAACAAAACACAATTGCGCCAAAAAGTCATTTTCACTGTTTGCTGTCCTTTCATTTGCAGCTTATGGTCCAAGGGGCAATGCTTATTTCTGCTAAAGAGGTCGAGTTGCTTGCGATCTGCAATAAAACTTTTTCTTCTACAGCCCAGCCTGCCTTGCCAGAACATCTAAGAACGCAGTCAGCTCTGTATCATATATCAGGTTCTGCAGAAGAAAATCGCGTCAGAAAATATTGTATTTAGGCTGGCCAGGCACGCACTGCTTCAATTACACTAGCAGATAACCCCACCCATTTCCCGGATTGTATTACATTCAAAGCCTATTTGTTACAGCTTGCTTCATCAAGTATGGTCTTATGTCATATAACAAATCGTCCTACAGAGAAGTCTTCTACTGCGTCATAAAACATTTTTTGGCGGTAGGTATAAAATGGGCGACTAAGATACAGTCATCCGCAATCCGATGACTTAATATGCTGTTTCACCATGCTGACATGAATGATTGCTGCATAGCGCAATTTGTAGCAGAAACCGCTACTACAGCATTGTTAGCTATACATTGCTTATGGCACCGAAATGACTCCTAACTCCATTTGAAAAAACACAGTGGAAATTGATACGTTATTCTTGAAAACATTCCAACGCTGCAGGCCATGCGCACCTGCCTTAGGTTTT
Organism: Haemaphysalis longicornis; assembly: GCF_048455015.1. Taxonomy (NCBI): domain Eukaryota; kingdom Metazoa; phylum Arthropoda; class Arachnida; order Ixodida; family Ixodidae; genus Haemaphysalis; species Haemaphysalis longicornis. The sequence goes on along the minus strand of NW_027526445.1, from coordinate 77,818,000 downwards.
GTTAATGTGTGTGTGGGAGTATTCGTCAAGCAAAAACACAGTACCACAATTTTTTTTTAGCTGCAAGCTCCTTCCCAAAATCGAGCGTCAGATAATTCACGTAATTATTGTGTATGATCTCACTCTTGAATGTGACAAATTTACTACCAACAAACGAGTGCCTGCAACTATAAAAACTCATTTCTCCTTTTATGCTAAGCAGACATTTGTCATGCCAAGGCTAACTCGGTTCGCTTCATATATGGGCCTGATTTTTTTTTTTGAATTGCGTCGACTTAGCTGCCGAAGGACAGGCCGTTAGTATTTACCGAACCGTTATTATTATCCTAAAGTAAATAAAAATTTTGGGTTTGAACCAAGTTGGCGCTGTGGTACACTCTATGTGCATTTAATTGTTTGATAGGCTCATATCATCTTTTACATACGGGTGTGCGGCTACGGCCAGAACGGTGAAGAAACGCATGCGGGTTTCGTTCCTTTTCTCGTATTGTATGACGCTGTTTTAGGTGCAGAGCACGTTAAGAGCTCGCCTTGTCGTTCTAGCTCGCTCGCTGGAACCAAGCATATCGCCACGGCGTTACGGTGTAGCCTGTCACGGTCCCTTCACCACGGCGTAACCCAGGGGCTTCAAAAACCAACCGTCTATGCTAGGATATCCGTAGCGTCCCCTAAGGTTCAGTTGATTATTCTTAGCTTTCCTGGTTCTCTAGGATTAGCTTATTATCATGCTCTGCCGCTTATCATCAATTCCAAATCCAATCCAGTCCAACCTAACTCAAAACCAATCCAAGCCAAGCCAATCCAATCAATGCAATGCAGAACTCCCGCTGGTGCAGTTTCAGGCAGGGGGTGCGCGAACACTGCGAAGCCGGGGAATTTTAATTGTATGGGTTGTAGCCGTAAGCGGATAACGCCGGTACAGCCCATTATGGCGAATCACTGCTGTGCCCCTCCGACAGCTTTTACATTAAGTGAAAGGCTTTAATTCTTCAAATTATCAGTATCCTCTTCCTTGACCCTCCTACACCTTCATTCCAGCTGCCGTCTGACTGCGCTGATTATCGCGAGCACGAAGTAACCCGCAGGTCGCTTTGAAATGATACCGCGTGCAAAGAAGGATCTTATCTCGAATGCCCTGTTACTAACCGGCCTCCAAAAGAATGGGAAGGTATACCCACAAAACCACAAATCAGTAAAATAAAACGACTTCATGCGCTTTTTTTGCTGTGCGTGAACATGCGTGTCCGGCATGGGAACTTCGCTGTTAACCCTACTCAAAACGTTGCAAAAACGCATCGAATGATGACCGACCACATACCAGGTAGCTGTGCACAGCTGCCCACGTATCTAAATGCTCATAGCAGGCTTTCTTCGTCTAACAGGAGCACAAGAAAATGTTTTGTACCAATTCGCTTTACTCGTCCTTCTCAAATAAGAAAAGAAAAACGATGACCCAAGTAGAGGCTTCAAGCTCCGGCAGCAGCGACTCACCGACAGGTATTCGTTGTTTGCACCGGCGTCCGTTGTTTACTTGGTTTACGTCCATGCTTCACATTTGTGCCGGCAGGGCAAGTTGAGTCGCTGCAGTCGGGTGTGTTGCCGCACTGGCACATGATTCTGAACTGTTCGTAGGGGCGCAAGCAGGCTGCAGAGATAAATATTGCTACTATTTAAACGGCCAGCACTGTCCCTTCATGAGAGACACAGGCTGTCAACGGCTATCACCAAAATGAACAGATCGAAACTACACGGCCGCGCCTTTGATTGCGCTTGTTGAAGCATCTATTCGCGCTGACGTACGGTATCAATTTTGTATCGGCATTGCAACAGTTGCATCCTGCTCACTCCTTTCAATTAGCATTAAATCAAAGTGGAAGTGCTGCTTCATTTATTGTTCATTCACGGAAAGAACACAAGACTAACATGGTGCCCGCCTTCTTCACACGATGGCCACATTGGCGGAGTTTTTTCCTGGCTTGGAAGCAAACCTAAGCAGGAACTCTTTCGTTTAAGGGCAGATAAATCCTTCTAAATTCTCGTTTCTACTCCTAATACTGGCTACTGTAATTAAAATTGTGGTTTATCAACATGTTTACGTTCTACTTAGGTAGTAACTTTTTTTAGATAGGCAGTTTCTATGGCCCATTGCTTGTTGAAAACTACATTTTAAGCTACTTTCCGTTTACGATCTATCAAAAAAAAGTTAAAATGAATTCGTTTTTTGAACGTAATGAAAGTCGTTCGCAGCTATACGATAGGCTTAATGTTTTTGCTTCTTTAACAAAGCTTTTCTATAGTTTACCTGCTGCCTGTAACCGTAAACCTACGGACGCGAAGACTTATTTGAACGATAATAAAGAACAGTTAATACTCGCAGACGGTTGCGCATAACCAACATATTAAATTGTACGTCAGAGGTCGCCGTCAGGGATCGGAAAATTTCTTAGTCAAAAGTGTACCCGATTACAACCTCACGCAGGAACACTTAGCAGCTTTAACTTCTTGATACGCGGTTTCCTCATTTTTCAGTAGCCAGTGAACGAACATCGCAGCAGGCGTCCCTAGTTTTTCGTTCCTCGTAGGCAAAGGAGATCTTTGGAGAAGTGTGCTGGAGGTAATGATACGGGCAGGGAAGCGATAAATAGGCGGACTTCCCGTTTGAAGTCCCCGGGATTGAATAGGTACCAGCAATAGCTATCAATAAATGAATGAGCGAAGCGCCACGATTACACTTCCATGAAATTAGTCTCATGAGAACAATGGCCGCCTCAGTACAGCTGCGCATCAATGTAGTTATCGTACTCCTAAGATACCGCCAAAGAGGAGGCGGAATAGAGCGAGATTGCTTAGAAACAGCTGATTTGTGCTAAGAAGCTCCAACGAAATTCCCCCACATCATCAAAAGTGCGTAGAACAGCGAGAAAGTTGGTCCTACAACACAGCGAGCGCAAATATACTGTGCGACGTATATAATAAAAACGTTACCACGTCACAGTTATGCGTGTTCGGTATAAAAGCGAAACTGTTTTTCCCCCAATTACATGGTTTCTCTATGAAGTGAATCAACTTCTTTAAAAAGTGATTCAGACGAGGAAGATACGCAAGATACAGGCCAACGCGGGGCGCTTTTTGCTGCTATTCTATGCAAAAGTGTGGCCGCTACGGTCTAAAGCAAACGATTGGTGGAGTTGGTGCATTGGGCTTAGTAGCAGCGGAAAAATATCCGGACAAGAGAAAAAGGCGCAAACACAGGGTTGTAAATACAAAAAAAAAACTATTGCGAATAATTTGCCCTATTTGCCGACTACCGGGCTCCCACTACTGTTCTCATTTCTTTGACAAAAAAAATGCGCTTTTCCTGTGAGATATAAAGAAAGCAAAGAAGATTACCTGGCGGTGGTAATACCTGACATAGATAAGTTCATATCGGGGCCTCACCTTCACGTTATGACGCTGTGTTCTATTTTATTGATTAGTATTGCGATGACACCGTACAGAAACAATTTCCGGAACATACAGATTTGGACCTTCTTTGTGGAGCAAATGCCTCTTTGATAAATAAATGCAGTTTTTGACTAGTCTAAGAAGAATGGTTTAAAGGTTTTTACTTCTCGTTTAAGCAATACAAACAAGCGTTTTGTTACAAAAATTCTTTAAATACTGTGTGTTAAGTGTAAAGCTGTTAAACAGCAATAGAACACTTAAAATTTTTGTTGTTGTAGTTGTATTATTTTACAATTCTCTATGTTTTTTTGTTTTTTGAGATAATTTACTTTTCTTTATGAATACAATTTAGAACATTATTCAACCAATTTTACATCCTCTCTTGCTGTTCATCATTGTATATGTGGTGAGTTCTATTGTTTTCTTGTGCTTGAATATCTGGAGTCGTCAAAAGAATGCGAAGCTGTTTATTACTCTGAAGTGCATAACCACATTGCTGAATAATACAAAATTGCACAAAATAATTTTCACAGCCTAAATTTCCCTATATTTCTTGCGAACATATACAAAAAGCCTAAATACCATAAAAACTCCCGCAACCTTTTTTTCCAAATTGGCATCATCTGACGCGTTTTCTCCCCTGCTTCATTGCTATAGACTAAGATCTTCGTGTCATGCGCACACTGTCATACAGTCTGCCTAACTGCAGAGCTGTTAAAGCTTTTATGTCTGCTGCATAGCATTACTGAAAAAATAATAACAATGAAACAAATGGAGCGTTTGTGGGCGTGCTCATAGTCATGAGCGCCGGGCATCGGCTAGGCTTGCGTGTGTTCTTGTGCAGTGTGAAGAACTCTACTAACAACAAAAAAAGTGTCGAGCGCGCGTGAGCCCATACGTGATGGAGTGCAATCGGCGTCGGGGAGCTACACGTCGGAAAACGGTTTGACCCATGTTCATGGGGCGATCACTCGCATGGTTTTCACTCGGCAGTTCACGTGCGCTCCCGCATGAGCTAGGCCCCACACGTAGAATGTGTTTCACAGACGTCGGGTACGGGAACCCAGTTGCCGCAGATTGTACCGCCAGCTGACGCGGTCCATTTGGGTGAGATGTGAAAGGCTGGTGGGAAATACCCAGGGCCTGCCAGTCATGAGCAACATAAAATGGCAAGTTTGGAAATGCATGTTCGGTACATTAGCCGGGTCTCCGCCGAAGAAAGAGCGGCCGGCAGCTGTTCTGTAGCTCCAGCCTTGCACCACAAGTGCAAGGTGTGCCATTTTTTTAAACACATTCCTGAATCGATGTTTCCAGGGTTGTGTCAAATCGTCTTTCGTATTCTTGTCTTGCGCAATCGTTTTTCTTCTTTTCCTTATGCATTTTCCCACAGGCTGGCCGATAGATCCAATAAAACAGTTCATAGGAAAACAACTAGGCAATCCTGTCTTAGGTAACAACAGCGCAAGCTCAAATTTATGCAAGAGCTCCAAACCTCGGTGAAACAACATTTCAGGGGACAACTTTTTTTGAAGACTACATCATTTCATTGTCCGTATTAGACAAATTTTGTATATTTATTTCTAGAACTAGGCAAATAATGTCCAGAACCACCCTCCTCGTCTGTTCTACGTAAATCTGTTTAAATACGCAATGTATTCGATTTCTTCCCCGAGCCTGATATAATGTTAGCTTCTGCAATATTTTAGTATTGATCCGTACTCTTTAGCACTCTATGATTACATTTGCCAGACGGCCGCAGGCGCGGCCAAGACAGGGGTGGAAAGTGCATGGTGTCTTCGTAAGGCGTTCCATTAGAATCGCGGAAAGGGTAGAAAGTTTCTGCGTAACCCAGCAAAAACTTTGGGGAGAGAATTATGCGAAAAGCTGCACCCGCCCACCAACATGTAGACCAGAGGTCGGCGGACTCACTCATGAGTCCACTCACTCAGTCTCATTTGGGCTCAAACTCACACGTGAGTTTGCTTTGAGTTTTATTGAGCGAGAGCCTAGCATAGCATGGTGAGGTTGAGTTTGAGGGAGTTTGAGCACGACTGATTATGGCGTACGCCTGACACCGAGTGAGTTCTGAGTCCATTATGAGTTTGAGTACATTTTGAGTTTTGAGTACGTTTTGAGTTTTAGTGCATTTTGAGTACTGAGTACATTTTGAGTTTTGAGTATATTTTGAGTTTGAGGACATTTTGAGTACTGAGTACATTTTATGTTTGAGTGCGTTTGGAGTTGTGAGTATAATTTGGTTTGAGTACATTTGGAGTACTGACACATTTTGAGTTTCAGTACCTTTTCAGTTTTAAGTACATTTTGAGTTTGAGTACATTTTGAGTACTGAGTACATAAAGAGTTTGAGTACATTTTCCGTTTTTAGTACGTTTTTAGTTTCACTACGTCTGGAGTTTTGAGCACTGAGTACATTTTAGTTTTGAGTACTTTTTGAGTACTGAGTACATTTTGAGTTTTGAGTAGATTTTGAGTTCTGAGTACATACGCGTAGCCTAGGAAGCAGATTTAGTTGGCGGTTAATTTTCCTGTGCCACTTTGGGATCCCAATTCAGATTGCCTGCGCGTACGGCACCATTCGGGATGCGCATGATTGCTTAGTGTAGAGGGGGGTGGGGGGGCGTCTGAATTAGCGGCTGATGGTTTGAATAAAATCGACTGCTGAGGTCAAAAAAAAAGTTATCGCACATTTACCTCTTGAAGGATCCTCTAAAAAGGCGGGAGAGGGTGGTGGGATAGCACATGTCGGCAATTTATTTCTGCTTGTTCGCCTGCTTCTGTTAACGTTTTTATTTGCTAGGGTCAAAAAGGAAGAGGTGAGCACCGGGCGGAAGGGGCAGTGGCTTTCCCCTCTGCTGTTTCAAATGAGTTTTAAACTGAACTGAAAGTTAGAAAAATCCCCGAATTAGGAGATAGATTGTGTAAAAATTCAAACAGATGTCGCTAAGGCGGGTAAGATATTAAGTTAAAGGTCCCGATTAACAGAATCACGCGAGAAAAATAAACAAATGCTTCCCTTGTATAGTCATCAGACAGTGATAATAAGTCATATATTTGGTTAAAATTCAAAATTATAGCACTAGGGCGTGTGGCGTTTGAAATTAAAGGTCTCGATGACGGAAATCACGTCGGACAAATGCAGACATGCTTTCTGGTTATTATCATATGCCATAGTCATAATGGTGATAAATTTGGTTAAAATTCATAATGATGCCAGTAGGGTGTGCGGGGCATCAAATTGTAGTTTGCGATGGGGGAAATCGCATGGTAGAAAAATGCGGTATGGCTATATTATGAGATAGTCATGGTTAGTCACCGTTTGGGTTAACATTCAAATGGATGCCACAAGGATGTTTTGGATATCAACTTAATGGTCTCGATGAGGGGAATCACGTGGGACATATACGAAAATTACTCCTGGTCAGAGTCATGACATAGTCATGGCGAGCCTTTGAAAGGGTTAAAATTCGAAGTGACACTCTCGGTCTTGTAAGGTATCAAGTTTGCCATCTTGATAAGTGGATTCACGTGGTAAAAATTAAAAGCTTCGTGGTTCAAATCATGAGATAGTAGTGGTGAGTCATAAATTGGGGTAAAATTGCAGGTGAGTCCGGCAAAGCAAATGGGGCTTCAGATTCAAGTTTTTAAAAGGGGAATCACATGGGGCATATAAATAATGCATCTTGCTTACAGTCATGAGGGTCATGGTTAGCCAGATTTTACTAAAATTTGAAATGATCCTGCCAGGCTGTGTTAGGTTTCAAATGAAAGGTATCGTTCAGCAGAATAACGTGAGACAAATTTAAAAATGCTTTCAGGTTATAGTTATGAAATAGCGGTGAGTCATAAATTGAGTTAAATTTATCATGGCGCCAATAGGGCTAGTTGGGTATCAAGTTTAGGATTCGATAAGGATAATCGCGTGGAATAAAGAAATGCATCCTCCTTATCATCATGATAAAGTCAGGGCTGGTCAATGATTAGGTTATAATTCAGAGTGATGCCTATAGGGCGTGTAGGGTGTCAAAATCTTGTCTCGGTAAAGGAAGGTGGATCGGATGTAGCCATCGGAAATTATGGCACAGAATAATAACCAAATAAGCAAAAATTCTTATTCGGTGCCTGATAGATATATATGGACCCGTTAATTGTTGGCACTCCATCTTGAAAGCGTGGTTGGCTCGACACATTGCAGCACTCAACATCCGTCAACAAGCCTGCGTTCCCATGAAACAGCTTAGGAACTGTTGGGCTGATATGCCTCCTACGTATACTCTAAGAAGTAAATGGGTTGGCAAAATCAGCGAATGCCTTCGATCGCGCGCGCTATACTGCAAATTTCAAAGCATGACTTGCTGCTGTGGGTGCGCAAACGTGTGTACATTTATTGCGTGCTCCCATATCTCATACTTAGTTGGTCGTTAAACAAAGCCATGAAATACTCCTTTAACTGTTCAGGTCGTAGAAGTACATGCTCATCAAAGTAAAATATTTGCCACCTTATAACACTTTTTCCTGCAGCCAAACAGGAGCAAATTATTTGATACACCAAGATTTTACAGCTGCTTGTTCCGTAGACGAACTTTATCGTTTCGGCGGCGGGTGGGAACCGGGAACCGCGAATAGCCCTTTCCTGACACGACAGGGCGTTCTCCGCCACCGCGACGCATTTATTTCGCTTCCGGTTCAACTTTTTCGCATACTCGAGCTGCAGCATAGGTGTCCGGAAGATTTTTTAGACTTTGCGTCGATGAGGTGAACCTAACATACTTCCAGGGAACAAAAACCTATTATGGCAAGTTTGCTTGTTTTCAATTCTTCCCGATTCCGCAAGGCGACCCATTCGCGGCGTCTTTCAAGGGGCGCCGAAATTTGTGCAGCGAATGCATTGCGCTCACGCAGACACTTCTTTTGGCGTGGTGCACTTCACACGTTTGTTCCACGAGCCCTTTGCCCTAACGCTGATTGTTGGTGTAGCCAACAACGGCGTAATCACGGCCGGAATGAGTCGCTCCTGCTCATCGCCAAGTAAAGGAAGTAACGACAAACTGCCCCTAATAAAGAAAATAAACATCAATTGGGGATGAAATATCGGGCGTCCTGCTTGAATGGTTAAACGTAACCTCAGAGTTAACCCATTTCAGGAAAAAGCGCTTGTTGGGTGGCCCGCTGCCCAAGCGGGTTGAGGACAGACTTTTTGGGCAAATCTGACAGCTCTCGGACGCTTTGAACAATCTCTTCAAAGCCCGGTTGAACATGGCGGTACTGACATAACGAATACATGACCCTTGCCGATTTTTGATGCCGCCTGGACATCTGATATCCATGCGCGACACGGCGAAACAGCATGGGATTGCGACGTCGTCTGCTGGCACCGCAGTCCCCAAGAAATGCCTGCCAGGTGGTGCCTAGATCATTAGAAAATGGCCGACCCGGCAAAAGTCTAGTCTCTGCAAGCTATACAAGCGAGGTACAGTGAACAGTGGCTGGCTGCGGATGTTGACCCATCCCGACATTTAAAAAGTTTTTCCGATTTCCTATTCCATCTTGCCCCTGTGGCTATTCGCCAGCGTTGTTTTGCTGGCTACGCGGGCTTTTTGCCAGACATTCGAGGAGCAGGGTGTCGATCAAGCCACGTTTTAAAAATGGCCTGGTCAAATGCCGCAAGCACGATGGATTATTCTGAAGCACCACATGAGGGTTTTTGAATTGTAAGAGCCTTGGGTACTTGGTGAAGTAGGACGCTCATTCGACGACACAGCCGTCTCGGAATACCGGTCAATGAACCAACGATGATGATGGTCAGTCCAGAAGAAGGTGAAGTGTTCCTCGAAGTGTTTGATGATGGGGATAATGCGGAAGTAAAATTAATGAAATTTCACGCTTCGGAGCCTAAAGCTTACAGTACTGCCGTCCGTCCAAACTAGGCTTGCCACCACTAAGTAGCATGTGTGCGCTTTAGCTACACGCGAATCCCGACATGGAAAGCAATAATTGTACAGCCCCAATGAGATAACGACAGAACTCCGAACTTTTAGTTATGGAGTGAGTGCACATGATGATCTTACGATGCGGTCATTGCCCGGTTTCAATTTCTTCCCCAAACTCTTCTCTTTGACACCACGATTCTTTTTGTGCTACCGTTCTAGCATTTGCAATGAATTTGCACAGTTTACTCCAAACTAGTGCTGAGCAGGGGATGCCGTTTTTATCTGCCCCACACAATTTTATTCATGGAAACCTTTCATTTGATACCCCACACACTCTGCCAGAATTCCTTTGAATTTTCATCTAATTGATGAGTTTCCAGGACTATCGCATGAGGATAACCAGGAAGCATCTCATATTTTTCTTAAGTGATTCCCGTCATCAAGACTTTCAATTTGATACCCCATACCTCGCGGCGGCATCACTTTGATTTTTACCCCAAGTACTGTGTACATTTCGAGTTTGAGTACTTTCTGAGTTTGGGTGCATTTTGCGTACTGAGTACATTTCGAGTTTCAGTACGTTTTTAGTTTTGAGTGCATTTTGAGTACTGAGTACATTTTTAATTTAAGTACATTATGAGTTTTGAGTCCGAGTGAGTTCTGAGTTTTGAACTCACTGTGAGTTTGAGTTAGAGTGAGCGCAGATGTGCTGCTCATTATTGAGTCTGAGTTTGAGTGGGTGGTGATTCGAAAAACAAATTGTGAGTGAGTTTGAGTGAGCCGCGATAACTTTGCAAAGGTAGGATGTTGACAACGCCAGAGAGCGAGGCACTGTGGTATTGGGCGCTTGTTTGAAGTGATGCCGATAAATAGCATTTTATCACATAAAACTGAAGAATTTTCCCGAGGTAATCCACCACAATGGGAATATATCCACCAACCAACGTTTAGGCTTAGTCTTAAGAGCCCCATGGTACAAAAAAGCCCGCGTTATTGCCGAGCGGTACTGAAAACGGCCGTGGCTCTAAAGAGGAAATATGAAAATGTTTGTTCTTGTATGGGAAATAAACTGAGTTGTACCCCCGAATGGCTGATTGCGTTAAAGGTAAGCAAAAGGGTTAAAAAAAGTGAGTTAAAGGTGAGTTTAAACATTTTCTGCAACGTTGACTCTAAAGATCACATTAAAATGTCATATATGCTTCCAATCGTCCTTTATCTGGCGAAACACGCACTTTGTCCTTGACGCCTGTGATTGCTCCCTCCTCCCATGGCGTAGAGGGGGGACGCACTTGGCCGCTCTGGCTTTCGCACGGGTTGGAAACGATCGCGGTTTACCAGAGCTTGCTTTTACTGAATTTAGGCAAAATTTCAGTTTTGTAGAGAGAGCTAAAATGGCCGTATTCTCGCCGTTTTGCTGTGACTTGGGGCCTCCCCTTCATTCCCTAGCTGGCAGCGGCTCCTACGGACCCTGCGGCGACTACGGAATCTGGAGATTCCGTAGCAGCCGCAGTTGGTCATGCCGCTTGCCACCTTCGTCCACCCCCCAAACTTTTTTTAGAAAATTAAAATAAATATTATTATTAAAAATCAAAATGAATAAAGAGGAAAATAAAAATAAACCTAATATATAATTAAAAATCTTATATATAGTAGAGGACGCTTGGTTGATTCATCCTAAGTCTTCGTCGTCACGACGAATCGAAGAGGAGTCATCGAGCCGAAGAGACGGAGGAAGAACGAGCCGCATGCCTCGAGAAGCATCGTAAACGTACAGAGAACCAAGCTAAACAATAACATTACCCTACCTCTCGTTACGCACACCTAAGGATAACTGAAGTAGGCACCAGCCAATTCTTTGCAGGTGACTGCAATTACATTTTCAGACTTCTTGAACTTTTGGGTGAAGTGTCTTGATTTTTCAGTTTAGTCTGCACGACTGATACCCTCAAAGCAAGACTGGTGCCGTCAAAAGCGCTTCCTTTTCTATCCTCTGGAATTATTTCACTGTGATTCGTAACTTATTTCGCTCTTGCGCCGCCACATTCAAATAGATAATACACATACAACACATTGTTTGCCATATATCTCTGTGAGAACAAATATTGTATAGAAGTCATCAACCATGGATATTTATAGTGTAAGCGGAATTGGCTGGGTGAACTCTCTGGTTCGTTTGGCATAGAATGATCCAGGTCTACAGATGTTACATATGAATGCGGTGAATCCATGACAAATGTAGCATTTCTTGTGCTAGATTACCTGAAGAAACGATGTAGAGCCTGGAATTAATTTACAAATATTTTTTCACAGCGTCCCAAAATGTGATTTAGAACGAGGCGTTCTATTGCGAATGATGCTCTTTACCCTGTACATTTATTGGTTAGAAACAACACACGTTTTATATTGTAACCCGTCTGCATATGGTACATCAATTTGTTTTTACAATCTGTTTTTAAAGTTTTTACAGCTCGCGTAAAAACGTTTTTTTGCTACAAAACAATAAAATTAGTAAGTATTTGGTAATAATACGGTATAGCAAAAATAGTCAAATGTACTTTTTACCTATATAAAATACCGGGAAGTTGTCGTAAACTCGGCGTTAAGGTAAAACTGTTGGCAATGCTGCTCACGCCTGTGCTTTTAGGCGTTCCTGTAAGATCCGGTCTTTCAGATAAATGGTGGTGCTTTCGACAAACTGAAACAACTTTTTTTTTCAGCAAGAGGGAGGCACGTGAAGGTTCACGTGGTTCACCTCATCCTTGTACATCGGTTGATGTGCAGCCATGTATCTTGATTAGACAGGACGCCGACTCGTACCAAATACGTGTTGTTGTGGTGTAGATGACTGATAATTTGTAAGTAAACATAAGTTATTTTGGTACAAGAATACGACCACACAATAAATATCTCCAGAAAGTGTATGATCAACGATAACAGTGAAATACGACTTCTGCTTCAATTAAACGTTTTCGAACCTCAGGGCACCGCGGGTAATTGATTAGTTGCAAAGACTCTCAAAATCAAATGTCAGCAAGACAGAATGATAAGAACTCCGCAATGTTGACAAAGACGGTAGGGAATTCTCCTTAGTCATCGATATTTAAACATTGCGGCCGACGTAATAAAGAACGATTAAATTAGCATTTGTAACAACCGCATTTCACACTACAAACATAATGTGCTAGTCTGAATGAATATCTTATCTTGAGTGGTAATTCTGGGCAGATACATATTGTTTCTTTATTGGGTACGTTTTCTCTCTATGAACTTCTCGATTCTAAAAAGGGTCATCCAAACGAAAAAAAAATTATTTGTTGTCCCAATGACCAGGACACAAATATTATCCTTAGTGTTCAAGAAATAAAAGATACATTAGGGAACATATTGAAGCAGTGACCGCTCCCCAGCCGTTTTGTCGCGATTTTGCAAGACGGGACGGATTGTTTAACTTCGTGTGTCAAAGAAAGCGGATAAGCGCAGGGAAACGTGATTGTCACAAGCTCGACCTTTCAAGGAGGTTTACTGGCAAAGGCGTAAATTTTAGCCCGCAAAGTGGCCTATATCCATCAAAGCAAGCTAGGCAAAGGAATGTCAAATTCACACAGAAAATAGATAGCACTGAGACTTGTGTTCAAAGAGAGGCCGTAGAAGAAATGGACAATGGTGGAAGCTTGCGCAATTTCGGATACCCAATATCCTTCTCACATAGAGTCACTGATGGTGAGCTAACGCAAATTTCACCCTGGCCTACTATCTAAGCCGTCTCCATAATTTTTCTTGTTTCTTATTGGCATGCTTGCTTCAGCATGCTTGCTTCAGGCACTTTGTGCATAACTTCAAAATATTGAAGCAGATCTTAAATTTTGTTAGGTCAGTGCGTACATGAGAAGGAAATGTTCTTGCGTCACACGTGATGAACACAAGAAAATCTGTTGAAGCCACTGACCGGAGCCACAGCCACGAAACGTGACTTGGTTGGTATTTGCCCTTTAATACTGCGTGATCCTATTACGTGAATGCGAACCAGCAATCAAACAACAAGATTTATTTTATGGTGGCCGATTATAGGTCGCGTCTCTTCAAGTACCTTACTTGGGGGCGAAATTTATAAAGTGTTTCAATATTTTCATCGATTTGTTTTTTCACTTAAAAGACATATTTTAGAGTTTCAATGGACCGGATTTATTTACAAAAGATTGTAGTTTCAAACTGAGAAACGTTGCTTTTTATTCTGATTGCGCCTTACCGTAGGCGTTAGCCAATATTTTTTAAGTTTCTTGGCAAATTGCCAATTCAGATGCTCCTCGGAAATGGGGGAAGTAGGTCCACTTCCTTGGGGTAAACAACTTGTGAGGCCATTCTCATTCCAGTCAACAACGTTGGTAGCTTGTCATGCCGAATGTCAATATTAAATCGATTCGAAGTGTTTCCAGGTGTGGTGTCCCCGCACTTTTATATTCACTTCGATAGCAGTGAACTTGTGGTTAGCCCAAGGCAATGCCCTCCTTGACAATCTGGTCGTTGCGAATTTTCAAATGCAGCCCCTCTAGGGAGCCGATGTTTTTTTCTTCATACTTCATGCCGTATGACCTAAACAAAACGCCATAGCGGCTTCGTTTTCTTTGTTACAAACAATAGTCCCGGCTTGGTCATTGACCCGATCTAGATAAACACCTGCCCGCTTAGAAGCGTCCACCTCTAGTTGATGTTGCCGAAAAATAAACAGCACATTGTGTTGCCGCCACAGAGATGCTGAAATAAAGTTGACAGCAGATTAGGTGTATTTTATCTTTTCATTCAGGAACGCGTATCTCACAGCTCGTTTCTCCATGGCACTTCATTCACGTTTGCTCGTGCTCCCTAGGTATTGACTGAGTTAAACATTAGAAAGGATGCTTTGCATCCCCTTAACCTTTCGAAAAATCTTATCAGGCCATGACATTTTGATTTAGGGTACATTCCTGGCGCATATACATCGGTCTGTTTCTAAACCTGCAAGGTCCTTGCCCTTTTAAAGAATATATTTCCACACGTTTTCTCTACGCGGGTAACGTGTTCTTTGTTCATAATATACTAAAAAATTTGTTGTTGCTACTAGCTTCTTTCTTGTCTATTTTATAAAATGGGACACATATCGCCCACATACGGATGACGAAGCACGTCCACTTATCTGCAATGATCCTCAGCTGTTGTGCTTGTGCACATCGATATTCATATCCAGACGCGTGGTAAAGATTATAAAAAGACGTATAAGGCATTGCGGTATCAGAGCATACAAATGACTTAAAACATTGTACGAACCGGGCGGTGCATATGAGTTGTAATGAGAAAACCATGATTGTGTTCTGCGTCAAGCAGCTGGTGCATTTTGGTATCTTATGCTCGGGGTGTAACCTCAGTCCTAAGCCAAGCGAGGTAGACAATCGTGGCTTCCCAAGTTCCACTTCGGAAAAGATGTAACATGGCTTATTAGCAAATGTGACGGCCTTCCATATGAGTTTGACTTTTATCCTCAAAATAAAGGGTGGCAGTGCTGAAGTTATATACATTACCACACACTTAGAAATCCATGTAAATGTGTATATTCAAACGGAAAAATAAATAGAAATTTATTACTCCAGGACTTCCTTGGTTATGTGACGTTTGCTGATTGTTTTGTTCAGTGTCACAGCCACGACAAAAGTGTAACAAAAAAAACCCTTGCAAGTTCCTGGTTCTGTGAATAAAAGGTGTGATGACCCAAATGCGTAAAAGAGAATTGGTAAACATTTTTATCGCCTACAGACAAAATCGCTCACTTAATTGTGGCTTGGTGCCAATGTCCCTGTACAATCGAAATAGCCAACAGTTTTAATTATTTACTATACAAACAGCAGAACTGCTAGATGTCATTCGCATACTGAATTGAATGTAATGCATTTCTGCGGGAATCGAAGGAAGCGTCGGGGGATTTGGCTTGGTCTCTAGCGTTCTCTTTAAAGGGACCCTGCAACACTTTGGAGAAATGCTTTCACTGTTTCCTGCGTGTCTGGAACCATTGCGAAAGCTACAGTTATCGCCAGCACGAAGCGGCCCTGCGCCATTTGGTCTTAGCACCAGATACCCCTTCCCTTTCTGCTTTGTTCGTGGGGCTTTATTTTTAAAGTTGCCATTGAAAAGCGTTCATTGATGCATTTGAAGGTAAACCAGCGACCAGCCGCTACATGGCCTCAGTGACGTTACAGGGGCGTCGAGGAACTTCAACAGCAGGAAAGAAAAAGTATCTTTTGAGCGAGTTTCCATGTTATCTGATGGTCAGAGAGCTGTAATTTTTGGCTGATGTACTTTTGAAACCCCCTAATCAATGTCGTCGTTTGTTGGGCAACTACATTCTGCACGAATTTAGGATTTCAAAAAAAGTTGAAAAAAGTGTTGCACGTTTCCTTAAAATACGATATCTTCTACCTTCGTAAAAGTAAAGAACAAGTTATAAGCTGAGCAGCGATACGTCTTTTGTGTTCTTGGCAAATTTGTTATATTCTTGTTGACCGAGGAGCGGTTTATGCTGGAACTCTGTGCGTGTGGATAGTTAACACAAAACTACTGTGATTGGAGAGGTTGAGAGGGTGTAAATGTTAGGCAGGTAAGTATGAGGGAAAATGGAGAGGAAACTAAGAGTCCACGAGCAGGTGTTGGGATCGCGCGGGCCAAGAAGAAAATGGGGATTGTGAGGTACAGGGGCTGGAAACCGGGACCTCTAGGCCGCGAGACCGGTAACCTAAATACTAGGGAATCCGAACGCCCCGAGAGTACGGGGTACGGAGAACTGAAGAAAAGCGACATGTTCAGCCAACTGGAAAGAAAAAAAGTTCTGTCCGGACGGAGTGCGGAACACCTAAAGAAAACAAGGCCAGATGAAAACTTGCACAAGTATTATAGCCAACTGATTATTTTGAATTTAAAAAATAAATAAAGCTCACAGAGAATTTCGCTCCAGTACCATGGAAACTACATTATATCCCGTCTTCCCTGGCCGCCTCATTACGAGACGCGACGAAGTCTCCCAATGAGGCCTCCTGGGAAGGGTCACATTGCGGGACACACATGTTTGACATGATGGAAAGAGAAATTCGAAAGAAATCGACAACTGTACCACAAAAATTGAGCCAACCTGAAGCCAGGTATAGTACTACCGCCACACGAAAAAAAGAAAAAAAAAAACATGAAAAGACTTGTGGGGTCGAAACCGAACCTGGATCCCACGCGTTATAAAACCGCTTTCTACCAAACTGCGTTAAATTCACATTCAGGGAGTACAGAATTTCCTTTCGGCTCAGAGCGCTGCTGTTGGCTTCGGCCTAAGATGAGCTGAAGTAGACTTTCCTTCGGAAGATGACAGTGTGTATTTTCGACATCGAGTAAATGTAGCTTTCAATAGCTCCCCGGTACCACACGAAGTACAACCGGTTATACCCAATTGCAACAGTACAAAAACAGGCCAACCGGCAAAGAGAATTTTGGCCACACGAAGGTGGAGTGAAATTAACGGGAAAGACTTTCTTGCGACCCACCGCCAGGGGGACGAGCCCGTGGGGACCCCTCTTGTCCCCCCTAGGAAAAAGCCGGATAGGGTGGGTTGGTGGGAACGGGAACTTGGACATCGGGAGGGGTATGGGAAAAAGGGTGGGAATGAGCGAAGCAATTTTGCTCCAATCCTTTTGTCTGACTCTCGTAGGAGATTGTCTTGTGAGGTATTTTTAACTGAGTTTGCACGAAGTAAGCGTCGCATTTTAACACTCTTCTTCTACAGAAAAAGGCCGACCTAAAAAAAAAAACTAGCTAAATCTTCACATCTCCGTTGCGTAGCTGGCCGAATGCTTTTGTGAGTATTTCTGCCATATCTTTCTAAACTGCATGAAAAAGTCGGTTTCTTTCACGGAGCATTGAAAGGAAAGCAGTCCAATGTTTTGCTTTAGCACTCGTGTGTAATGCTTCACGTGTTCGGCCGGGCTCTACAAAGAGACCGCTGATGTTCTGCATCGGCGGAGAAGGCCGTACCGGCATGTGCTACACCCGTCTGCTGAGAGCAAAAGCAACGCTATTATGCTTGGGTTTGGCGTATTTTGGAACTTAAACCGTTCCTTCTGTTGAAAATACTTTATCAGAGAACGATGGTGTTATGAAGACTTTGCAAAGTGCAATAATAAGACACCCAGCCGTTAGCGCTGCAACCTACTATTTTCTAAACAAATAGATTTTCGTGTGTACGAAAATACCAATTAATGAGGCATGGCTCCTATCGTGGACATGGGACCTATTTGTATACTTTCTTTTGAATAACTGCGAAACGTGGTATTCATTTCCTTAATATACTGATAATTTATTCGTACATTCCTGTTGCGCGGTTTTCCTATTTCTCCGTGTCTTTTCTTGTCTCACTTCGTTGTTCTGGTGAAGATAAGTTGATATCTTTTGACATAAACTATTATTTCGTCTTCCTTGCTGCACTGACTTTGCTCTAATCGAGCGCAGCAAGCAATAACCTAAGATTTTTTTCGCCGCATTCTACTGGATTGCCGGAATTGCGTCGGGAAAAAACGCTCTGTGCAAACAGACCACTACAAAAATGATGAAGACTGAACACCATGACCTGCTTTACAGTAAAATAATGGATTTTAGGCGTGGGAAGTTTTTTTAGAATTTATCGTGGTTGATTTGTAAACATTAGCGGCGTCGTTGGATGCAAGACACGCAGACGCGCCAACGCACCGAAAGAAGCGCTAACGCAAGCTATGTCCTGTGTCCATTCCACCTGTTTGCGAAACTGACCATGCTTACATCAAAAGGAAAAAGTCGGTCTACGTTTGTTTCAACAAAACCAACAATTCGTAAGATCTTGATCATTGAGAAGAAAGGTGTTAACTACTTGCCTATACATATACTATTGAACATGGAGGGCCGGTATACTTTGAGGGCGTTTTCGCGCTTGATTTGAAGGTACACTCCGTAGTTCTGGATCAAAGTTGGCTGTTTCTTTGGCCTTATAAACTACTTTACCTGTTAAAAAAATATGTGCCCTTACAAATCATGGAGTTGGAAAAATAAACAATTTGGTGTATTTTCCAGCGTGTTGAAGAGCAATAGGTTTCGTCAATAGACTCTGATATGACATAGAACAGAAACCGATCTATGTTCTGCAAAAAACTCCTGGGCTTGTCATTTACTATGTATACCAACCGTTTCATCCTGCCTTTACAAGACCGTAAGATTATCGTACATGCACTGTGTTACAGTATCCTGAGATATAAAACAACGGTATTTTTTCATTGTTCTTTCACTTGGCGTTCGAAAATAAACTTTATTCGGAAATAGTTGCGACCAAATGTAGCCTACAATATCAACATTCCCGAATGCAATAGCTTGTTTTCTGTTTTGCAATTCCCTGCTTTTGATTCATTATTTTTGCACAATGTTACCAGCCGCAATTTTTGGAATAGTTACTTTTGTTTTCACTTTGTGCGGACAAGGCCCCTTAGACATCATTTTTTGTTTCCCAGACCCCGATGATACACGCAATTTGGACGTTTTGTGATCAATTATTTTGTTCCAGATATATTCCACTCTATGCCCGCTGCTATCTACTGCATTTTATTGACACACGCTCTCAAACTGTATTTAAAGAAAAACTTTTTTGGAGTTGAGTAATTCTGCGTTTCCCTTTTGTATGTATGCAGTGCACACCATAGAGTTTCATACAAATAACTAGAGGGGAAACTGGCGCTAGTGTCAACGCGAACATGGCAGCGGCGCTTACGCTTCAATGGGAATGATGGGTAGTTTTGGAACCGGATTGCGTAGGATCAAAACAAGCTTATGGCTGCGCAAATTGTGTTTTTTGACAAAAAAACTCTCATTGCCCGGCTCTCCGTTTACAAATTACATGGCGAACAAGAAAGTTAGTGACGAAAAACCCGTTTTGTACGAAATAAAACGGCGCGTTTAAATAAAAAGCAGACGCGGAGTCGAGAAGGTTTGTGGAGCAGGTTTGCCATTTTTCGCCAACTACAGCAGGACGCGGAATTCTTTAAAAACTACTTGTAAAAGTTTCGGCGCTGGTGGTTTGTAATAGTAAGAGAATTTTTGTGCTCATAAGAAAAAAGAAACCGATTACCTTTGGAGAAGTTATATAGTGACATACATCAAGCTGCGTTCCTATCAGCCGCCGGTGCTGCTGTTCTACGCCGTAGGAGCCGGCGTTCGCACGGAAGGTGTGGCTGTTCCAAGCGATTCGCAACCGTCGTCAGCTTCGACAATACATTGCTCTGCCGAATGAGAGCGCCGCAACTCCTAATTAGCAGACAACTTCGCCGCAGAGAGCGGCGTCATTTGTGTTTTCATGTTCGCTGTGCGGCAATGCATTGATAACCCACCCTGTTCGCAACTCTGGTTGTAAACATTCCACTCAGGGCAGCGTCAGTGCACGCGAGGCATGCAGTTCAAGGAGAAACGTATTTTTGATAGCTTCTTCCAACACCCCGCGTAGGCAAATGCGTTCATGCAAATATAAAACGAAAACGAAACTGTTTGCAATCCATAGTAAGTTTTACAAGCCATCAAGCGCCAATCCGAATCCACAACTACCCATCACGCCCACTGAGGCGTACGATCGCAGCGCCAGTTTCCCCTCTAGTTATATTGTAAGAAACTCTATGGTGCACACTGCTTTACTGCTTGTGATCGTTTTCTCTTTTGTTATTTTTGATTTTTTTCTCTGTCTTCTCGTTTCTTTACGCCTTCACATTTCTTTTCTTTGCATTTTTTTACTGCTGTTTTTTATAATGTCCTGACACTGGCTGCCGGGTACAGCCCGACAAGCCTGTTTGGTTTGGGATGCCCCGTCATGTAATCTGTACCTCTACGACAAATATAACATTTATTATTATTACAATTCTGAATTTATCTCTAGTATCCGACTACGCCTTTCCATTTTGTGCCAGAGTTTTCGTTGCGCGTATAATCTGGAAATCTATTACATGTACTTTTTGAAGTGCAAACTAAACCAAAGGATTGTTGCTTTCTAATCAGTGTTCACAGCATACGTGACACCGTTTTAAATATCATGGGGTATGAAACAACTTCTGATTATCTATAGATATCTGAGGTACGACGTATTAGCCAATGATTGCGAGAAATGAAAACAATATGCCTCCATGGTGCAATAATGGTTAGTTTTGTCGGAGAGCCCTCATTTCTACTGATGTCCTTTTAATGCAACTGCACCAAGTGAATGAAAATCGGTTAATCGCTCGAGGGCCTATCACCGCTAAATTATCCTCATTTGTCAATTAGTCTTGAATTATGCTGCAGCCGAAAGGCATTGGAAATTCCGTATTTGGAAGATACGATTATGTCTTATGATGGCTTCATGAGACCGTAGTGACTCGCCCGCTGTCTCAATACAATATTCGTCGGCGAAGGCGTAATGAGTTCGCATACAAACCAAGTAAGCAGACACGTGCGCCTTGAAAGCCGTATCTGTGTAATGGAGACGGGGTGTGTTGGCTGTGTATCACTTGAATTTTGTCCTGCGCCATTTCGTTCCATTCCCTTTCATAGCAGTGACATCCGCCATGATCCCGGTATTCTAGTTTCCTTGATGGGGTAAAGGACCAGAAAAAATATATCCTGAACTTCCCGCCGAGCAGCTATGAATCTCCATAACGGTAACTTAAATAGACCAGCATGAGACACGCTGTTTCAGGTTCAATAACCGCCAACGCTTTTGTGAGGTTTGCGCATTCAAGGCGCGCCACGAGACCGCAATGGGCCCAGGAAGTCCTGTTTCTTGCTGTGTATACGTAGCGCAGTGACTTGGAAAAGCCAAGTAGATGCAATGTCGTGCTAAACACTTACATGCCATCGCGGGCCGCTGAGTTCCATTACCATTTCTACTCGGTTTTTGTTTGTTTGTTTGAGGGCGAATAGCAATTTAGGGTTGGCGTGTGCTCAAAATACTTGACAGGTAAACTCTTAAAACACTTCACGCTTTTGGAATAAAAAATGATTTAGAAATGATTTAGGGATGATTTAAATGATTTAAGAATGAAAAATTAATCGCAGGGTGTGGAAAGGTACAGTTGTTGGTAACTCGCAATGTTGGAACGCAAAAAAGGTAGGTTGGGGCGTTCGGTCGTTGCGCCTGCCTTCAAAATATAAATAAATGGGAACAAATATATAGCACTGAGGTTAAGAATCGAGGAACACGGAAATATTCGAAAAAAAAATTCACCAGGGGTCGTCATTCAAGGCTACTCTTTGTAATTTGGTTTGCGCCCTGCGGAATATGCGTTTGCAATGAGAAGCAGTTACCACCCATTTAGAGCATTGGTAACGCGGCGATTGAAGGGAAAATAATGCCGAGCAGTTTGGCTGCCCAACAAGAAACGTCCCTACAAAGGAGCATACTTATTTATCTTATCTAATCTGCCATCGGAGTTATCTAATATGGCAAAATGCCATGTTCTTCTCGGTTAACTTGGGGTATTTTGCTAGGTTACCGAGACATCAATAAGATGTATATTATGCGCAGTGTTCATTATTGGTAATATTCCTGGTTCTCGAACTCTAAGTAAATATTTGATTGCTTCATTGGTTTATACAACTCTCCGACTGCATAAACGATTTACTTGATTACGAGGTATTTGCAAAACAACCATTCCTGCCCTACGCATTGGCTGAAGTGTTTCTGAGGTAACGACATTTATTCCTGAGTACTCGGTATGTTTGCGTTAGAAGTTTACCTTCACCATGTTCCCCTCCTGTCTAATTCTTGTACGCTCAGCTACTTATGAATGAGAAGTTTGGCCATTCGTGATCCCACGTATTTCCTCTTGCTTTACCTTTGTTTTCTTTTATTTTGATTTTGAGGCAATGTCAAATCGCTGCACGTCTCGATGTGGGTATCGATCAGAACGTTACGCCGCACAACGCAATGTTAAGAGTAGGCTCGCACTGGCGTGTTTTCACATGCACCACGCTTTGTTCGGTCTGCTAGCCGTTCGGCTCCCCGCATAGAAATAGTGGCGGGCAGGCCAGTGCTTACTCTTACCATTGCTAAATAAAAAGAGGTCAGGTTGTAGGCCTCTGAATCCAATATTCCCTTGGTATTGATGAAAAAAATGGTTTAGATTTTCAAATGCTCGCGCATCTGTTTACTGCGCTGCAAATTTGGTGCAACCATGGTACTTTCAGACATCTTGGCAACGTAACAGCCAATCCGCTCTCTGCTCCGTTCAGTCTCTTGCCCTCGCCTGTCCCTCCCCCAATGGGTACTGCAATAAAATTTTGCCAATTTCAATAACCTTTATCCCTTCACACAACTTGAGGGCACTCGTATTGGAAATACTGTAACTGGACTGAATCTTTAACGCATTGCTTTTATTTTTGTCGCACAAAATTGCGAAGCTTCGCACTAGTGGCCCGAAGACTGGGCAAACAGCGAAGCTGGTGGCCCTACCTAGCTTATTCCTTGTCCCCAAAGTTTATGCATGGTTATGCTCGGAGACTCGGCCAAGTTTTCTCCGTGGTTATGCTTCAAGAATCGGCCACGTTTTCTATCTCATGTCCTCGTTAGCCCCTCACAAATCAATGAACACTCGGTCATTGAAATATGTACAATGTACGCCCGTCCACTGCTTTACGGTGAGGCTCGAAGAGTTGCGGAAGGAGCAGCCGCACAAGTGTTTGCTCAAATGGTGGGTACTCCTTCGGTGACCGCCGTTCGCCTTGTGTGGCGTTACGCGTGGGACGCTAATTGAGTAGTGGATTAGCATTATTGCTTCTCAGTATTTTCTCTTCCCTTTTGAAAATTTACTCTTCTCTTTGCTCCGTCAAAACTGCACTCCGTGTCAAATCAAGTGATAGAGCGAGCCACCCCGTTACGCGTTTCCAAAGCAGAGTTTGTATCAGTTTTATCGCGCCTACATGTGGCGACACGAGTGCTGCGCCAGCGGGGCGAGTCAAAGGTGCAAAATAGTGACGGTACCGCTGCGCGCAATTTTCCCATCGTTTGGCGAGTTTTTCATGCATATGGTCGCCCGCCCAACCACCAGCTCAAACAAGATTGCTGGTAAAAAATTGTAATCTCTATTCATAATAGAGCAGCGTCTCTTCTGTCAGAGTTGTACTGATATCCTGCAGCAAATACGCCCGCGGTTTATTAGGCGCTAAGTGGAGTAAACGTGTAGGAAAAATGGCGGTGGCTTTATTTTTTTGGGAATAATTTCTGGTAGTTTTACGGTTTGTTGACTTGTTGTTTCAACTTTCCAGGTGTGTCCTAAGCTAGCAACAGGCCGTCGTGCGGGCGGGCTGCCAGTTAGGAAGGCGCAGATGCAGGCACGCAGGCAGGCTAAAATGTTCGTGTTAGGGTAAACTAAGAAAGGCTATCGCCTTAAAAAAAACGTTCGAAGTAGCAGCAGCTTGCAATGCTGAAAACACGTCCCTATCTACAAGTGTTTATCCCGTAATATAAACGTAGGTAACTGCAGCTAGTGTATGCAACAGCACTGGCTAGAAGATTTCGGGCTAACATTTTCCAGCATACAAAGAGAAATACTCTTAACATACGTCTGCTTAGGTACTTTGACGGCTAGAGGTTGCTGATGCTTATTAAGAATTATCTACTGCTGGGTTATGTTTTCTTCCCTTTCTTGGCTATGGTTACTGCCTTTTGGCTCCAAAAACTTCGACCAGCTTCTTTCTTGTAGTTATTGGACTTCACGTTTCTGTTGGGCGCGCCACGCACTCGCCTACAACTTACAAGCATACATTTCATCGTTTAGTGAATTTCATAAAGTTAGTACATTAGCCACTCCAACCTCTCGATTCCTGGAAAATCTGTTAGTGTGTAAGGGCACCTAAATGACAACAGCATGTTGTATTTCCTTGTCGATTGATATCAACGTATATCAGATCTTTTGCAAGAGATTTTAAGCTTAAACGGGCATCCAAAATAGAGGCCCTATCTTAACCACAAAAGTTGGGACTGCGTGTCTCAATTAAATAAACCCTGCTACGCAGGATAAGAACTCATGTTTATCTGTAAAACTAGTTCGAGGGAGCTTACGTAATTTCTTTCTTCTCTACGTTTTTATCTAGTAAGGTACAAAGCTTCTCATACCTTCTTTGTGCGTTTTTTCACAGAAAACTAAATTTCGAAATGCAAAACACGCTGACTTTTTATGGGCGTAAGTGATCCCCAGGTGTAGAAAAGTAACCCCAATTCCTTCACTATTGAGCTTCATAGCCGACGGTATAGCTTTGGCGAGCTAAATTTCAAAAACCATAAACTAAATACTTTTAAAGGACGTAGACACAAGTTACGCGGCGTTTATTCCATTGTCACAGTGAAGGACATTTACAATGTTTCAGGACAGTTTTTCTTTTGACTTGATGGCGTCCTTGGGCTCATTTTCAATTGTCCCCTGCCTGCAAGCCATCCGCTTTCAGCCGTACTCATCGAGCCTCCTCGGAAATGCGTCACCGCAGCGAAACAGAACCAGCAACTGACACCGTCAAAGGTGAGGCGGGGGAGGGCGGGGTCCTGCGCTCTTTACTCACCTTTGACGGTTGGAAAGCATCAATGCTAAATGAAGAAACTCCGTTGAAGAAACTCCGTTGTAAAACAATCTCCAGACGTCGATAGAACGCTCTGGCTCGGTACATTCTATTATCCGAACGCAGAGGTACCTTTGTGTGGATTTCAACACCGTGCTTTATGAATCAAATATAGTGTGGAACACTAGTGTCTTGACGACATATTTTTCGAAACTTAACAGCACTCCCTAGAGAATGTTTTTGTCTCTTGCAATAAATCCATCTTCCATTTGCGCACTTCTGGAGTGAATAAAGGCTGCTGACGATTTCTTCCTGTGTAAGACAAAACAAGATTTTCTGTAACCTTACTTTTTTACAAAATATATAGCATGCACCAGCGTGCTACACCAACAAAATAAAGTAGGCGAACACAGCGAACTCTATTGTAGTCTTGGTGTCCCCACTATACGGTCTATGCTATACGTGTACAAGAATAGGCACCTACTCAATAATAAAGGAGGATAGTTCTCATATTTTGCTGACTGAATTTAAGGAGTAATATAGTATACGATCAGACATTGCACGTTACAAGAAAATTTGAGTAGAGTGCCCATGTCACGAAGTTTCATCGGGGCCATTTAATGTTCTTACTAAATGTTTACGAAGGCATTCACTGCCGTAGTTGAAAAAAATATCAGTATGGTCGCACACGTGTTGAAAAGAGTCTGCGTGCAGCTGGTCGGTTCTGTAACAATTTAAACAAATCTTAAAACGCAGTAAAACCGCCGGAGTCCGGCAATTATGGCAGAAAGCTTGTTTTGTGAGAAATCGAAATAATTCCGCCCTGCTTACTGAAGATACATGATGCGGAAAATCGACGGTGAAGGTGTGTAAATCTAGCCCTAGAGGCATTTCTCTGGTACGTACAAATGGGGAAATGAGGAGATAACCTATCCCTAACAAAAATGGAGGAATAGAACGCAGCTTGACAGCAGCCGAGGGACGGGGAGGGGGCAGAAGTACGTTACTAGAAACATTGGGTGTTGAGGTTTCGCGCGCTATACAACCACAGGGAGGCAGACAAGGCACTGTGTACTAGCCCCGGAAACAGAGGAAAGAGGGAGCAGACAGTTTCATGAAACCCCCAAGGAGCGGCTGGCATTGCAAAGCATGAAGACACTGCTCTCAAAAAAGACGCCAAATTTTTTATTATACTTCCAAAGTGCAACCGGCAAAAACGCGTTTGGTATAGTAAAAATGTGCTAATCTACCATATAAAAGCAATGTGTTCGTGACTTACCAAACAAACTTAAACCTATTTACCAGTTTTGTTTTTATTCGCGATTGTTTTTTTTTACTTTTAGAAAAGGTATAGAACTTATTGCGCTGATATTTTATGAAGTTGAAACGTTACAGTCCAGCAAAACGTCTATGTAACTTTGCGTTGCTTGGGTGCGGAAGACTAGCCGTATTTGGCCTGATTAACTGGACATTTTACAAAGATGGATGTCGCTGTGAACTCGCGCGCGTTACCGAGAACCACCTCTCCCAAGTAGCAACCATAATTAGTCTACGTAACCTAAAAATTCCTACCATGCCAACGAACTATGTGTAGAAAAACCCCTTTTCACGCGAAGTGCATATATGCAATGCACTTCACTCATCACGTGTACCTTCCAGCAGTTATTAACCGCTATATTATCGCTTTATTTCTGCTGCATACCTTTTGCTATCCTTCTGGTTTGTGGGAAGTGTATACATGTAAGAAAAACTTCATATTTTTGTTTTAATTGAGCTGGATGAAATGTTTTCAATCGTCGTATTTGTGCAACCGGATTATTTTGGCAGGCGCGGACAGACCGCATGACAATGGGCTTTAGTGCACAGGCAGTTTATGAAGCAACAAGTTCATACTTTGGAACACGTACCTAATAAATAATATTCTGTTGTCGTAATGTCTAAAGAGTGGTATTTTCATAACAGTTACAGCACAAGCATGACGAACAGCACTTTCTGTGGCTAGTTCGAAACGTTCTCGGTGACCAATCCTTAACACTGGAAACTGAGAGTAGTACGTACGAAGATTCAGAAATGCCACTCTGTCAACGGTCAACATTTATAAGCGTAAAATGGCGTTTTATAGAGCATCCGCTAGTATAACGATAAACGGGCATACCCACGACGGACCTGCCCGTGGTGTGCATGCCGGATTTGTGATATCGGGTAACGTCACCAGACGATCCGGCTCACGGAAGCAGTCAAACGAAGGATAAGGCAAGTATGTGACAGCGTGAGTGGACGGAGAATACTCCTGACACGTGGACTGCCTGCGCGGTTTGAAAATACCAACACGATTCAGGGTAGTCGCAAACGCGGGGGAAGATCGAAAGCATCGTTGGCAGAGCTCGACGAAAATGAGCCATGTATGAGCTAACGTACGCGCATATATACAGAAAAAAAGTAGGGCTACGGTTTCTGTTTCTGAGGTTCTTCAGCCTCTGCATCCTTCGATGTCGCTTGACCACAACTTCATAGTGCCTTTCTCGGCTGTCCGACGTACTACTTCACGTGGCGGGCTTGCGTTAGTTGTCGATTTGGCGCAGCTGCTAGGCAAGCAGTGGGCGAAAACTGCCGTCAGTGATTCCCCATCAAACCACTGTAGAACCCGACCGCGAAAATTCTTTACCGCTGTGAAACCGTGTTGAAACGAGCACGCGTCCTGCTGGAAAAGGGCTTTAAAGCGTACAGAAAATGGCAACACAAGAAGCGTAGTGGCGATCCGAATACTCCTGCCACTCAGAGAAGAAATGCATTGTTGCTAGACTTTGCCTGGTTTTCGCTCGAAAAGAGCTGCTTTTTGCCGTATTCGTCCGCCAAAAACACGAACGGAAAAAAAAGCCCAGCATTCTCATCCCTCATCATCTGCCATTCGTTCCCTAAATTGCCCATTCGGTGACTTTGTATGACGTTGCACGCATTCCGCAGTGCCAATCAGGTATTCCCTACATTGTGTGAATCGGTACTTAGGCTGGAAGGCGGAGCTCCCCTTGCTATGTAAGATTGCCTTGAGTGCCGAAGAGTTCATTCGCTAGAGTTATGGAGGCAGTTAAACTAGAGCTTGATGTAATTGCTTAGAAGTGACGTGTAGTACTTTATTTGGTTTAATTGTTCAAAAAGATAAAAAAGATTTTCTCCTTTTTCGGAGTATTTCTTTAGGAAAAAGAGCAGCAGATCTTTTTCCTAAGTGTTAAAATTATTACAAAGGTAAACTTGAAAAGGAACCCTGCAGATCTCAACTTTTCTGTGATGCTACTACGCTCATGGGTCTAGAACGGTAGCAAACGTTCCGTCCTGTGTAGCGTGGGTGGTGCGCCCTCAGTAAAGCATTTACAGACCATAATATATCTTCTTAGGCATCGATGTACCTGTGCTGCAACGGGTAAGGACACAATAATCGCAAGTTTAGGTCGCGCTATTCTTCATGAATCGAAATATTTCCGTCGTGTTCGTCTCTGCATTGTAAGGCTGATGCGTGGATGAGTTTATATGCAGATACCAGAATGCGCACCAAATAGAAAAGTATATTAGGAAGAAAGATCTCTCGGGAACCGCGGGGTCGGAGCGCAGCGCCACTGAAAGAGTACCAGCGTGGCAGGCTTTCGGAATCAAACTGCCCGTACCGTGCTGATGCATCAAGCACGCGCCGCTCGTTTCTTTATTTTCGTCTTTCAAAGCTGGCGCCAAGGCGCCGGCTAAGAGCGCTAACCAGAGGGCGCTACAAGGCCCCCCGCCCAGACGGAATGTCGAAGGTCACGCGACGGCGAGGCAGGTGGGCGTTGGTTTTGTGGGCGAGCAGAGGAGTGCTTAGGCCTGCGATGTCTGCGCGGAGTTCGTTGGGTGTCGTCTCGAGGTAGGCCGGTTTGAGGCAGTCCATCGAGACAACGTTTTCGCGGCTATTCAACAGGATGGTGGCGAAATTCTGCGTCTTGTTAAGGACACCGTACGGCCCATCGTAGGAAGGGTTAAGAGGCGCCTTTACAGCGTCCCACCTGAGAAAAACGTGTGTCAAAGACGCTAGGTCCGGATGCACAAAAATGCGGTGGTCAGAAGACCGAGGCAGGACCGGTCGAAGCTGCTGCAGGCAGTCCTGCAGGCATTGGAGGTACTCAAGCCGCTGGGGTGAGGGGGCCGTAGGGACGAGCAAATCACCTGGAAGCCGCAGGGGTGCGCCGTAGACAAGTTGAGCAGTTGAACAGCCGAGGTCGCGACGAAGGACAGCACGCAGGCCGAGAAGCACTACAGGAAGGGGATCGAGCCAGTGCTCTCTATTCAGGCGCGCAGTGAGGGCACTTTTTAGCAGGTGATGGAGCTGCTCAACGATACCGTTGGCACAGGGATGGTATGCTGTGGTGCGGCAGTGTTTAGTGCCAAGCAAGCGGCTGAGGGAAGTGAACAGAGTACATTCAAACTGCCTGCCTCGATCCGTGGTAAACATTGCCGGGGCAGCCGAAACGGCAAACCCATGTCGAAACGAAGGCTTTTGTGACCGTTTCTGTCATGATGTTCGTAATTGCTATGGCTTCGAGCCAACGGGTGAAGCGGTCAATCATTGTAAGAATGTACCGGCAGTCACGGGAGGGAGGAAATGGTCCGGCCAAATCCAGATGCACGTGGTCAAAGGGACAGCTAGGTGGCAAAAGAGGCTGCGTGGGAGTTTTCGTGTGACGAGTCACCTTGGCTGTCTGTCTGTGGCGAGTCACCGTGGACATCAGTGTTGATGCTCGGCCAGACGTACCGCTGTGTAATGAGGCGCTCCGTGGGTCGGATGCTGGGGTGGCAGATGTCGTGGAGTGAGTGAAACACCGCACGACGAAATGCAGCCGGAACGAAGGGTCGAGGCGCCGCCACTGACATGTCCATCCACAGTGAGCCAGGCACTAACGGATGACGCAGAAGTTGTAGACGGAGGGAACCCGGGTGGTCTCGCAGTGCTTGCAGCTCAGGGTCTTCAATCTGCACCTGAGCTAGGCGTTCCCAGTCTACAGCAGTTGCAGCACTGCCGATGGAGGTAATGCGTGAAAGCGCGTCAGCAGCCTCATTGTCGGTGCCCTTGATGGACAGAATGTCAGTGGTGAATTCCGAAATATTGGCGAGCTGACGGAGTTCTCGTGCGATGTACTTGGAGGAGTTCGTACGGACAACGTACGCCAGCGGCTTATGGTCTGTAAGAACGTGAAAGTACTGGCACTCCAAAAAGTGCCGGAAGTGCTGCATGGTAGCGTATATGGCGAGCAGCTCACGACCAAAAACGCTGTAGCGCGTTTCGCAGGTTGGAACTTTCGAGAGAAGAAATCCAGCGGGTGCCACTCGGATTCGATTCTCTGCTGGAGAACAGCGCCGAATGCAACGCTGGATGCATCCAACATGAAGCGAAAGGGGACGTCGGTTCTCTCATGTATGAGAAGCACCGAATCGGCGACGGCTTTTTTAGCAGCGTTGAAAGCAGCTTGAGATTCGGGAGACCAGAAAATCGCGAATGAGGAGCTCTTGGTTGTGCGAAGAAGCTCAGTTAGCGGATGCAGAAGCTCGGCGCAGTGGGGTATAAAGCGTCGGGAGAAATTCCCTAGGCCCAGGAACTCATGAAGCTGGTGGAGGCTGGTAATTTTGGGAAAGTCCTTCATGGCTTGATCGTGAGATGGTAAAGGGCAAATTCCCTTCGCCGAGATGTGATGGCCCAGGAACTCGAGCTCGGAAGTGCCGAAGACGCATTTCTGGGCGTTGACAACCAGGCCAAATGGTTGAAGACGTTCAAAGAGTTCTCGGAGGTGACGTTCGTGATCTTGTGGAGTAGGACTGGCGAATACGATGTTGTTGATGTAGGCAAATACAGCCGGAAGGCCCCGGGTCACCTCGGCAATGAACCTTTCAAATGTTTCGGCTGCGTTGCGTAGCCCAAAGGGCATGCGCACATACACAAAGAAGCCGAAGGGTGTAGTGATGGCTGTCTTCGGGATATCGGCAGGCTCGACGGTGATTTGGTGATAAGCTTTGACAAGGCCCATTTTGCTAAAGATTGTGCACCCTTCCAAGTGGCTTTTCAAAATCCTGGATGTGGTGTAGGGGATAGCTGTCGGGGACAGTCTGAGCGGTGAGCGCCCGGTAATCGCCGCACGGACACCAGTCTCCACTTTTCTTAGGAACCATATGCAGTGGAGACGCGTGGTTGCTGGACGATGGGCAGATAATACCGTGTTCCAGCATGTGCTCGAATTCACGTTTAACTGTCGCCAGACGTTCACCGAAGAGGCAGCGCGGCCGAGCGGCGATTGGTAGGCCACGCGTGACGATGTGGTTGGTAACTCTGTGCTTGGGTGGCTGCTTTAATTTGCAGGGTCTCGTAACCTCAGGGAAGTCTTCGAGGATTCTTGAGTACTGGCATGAGGGAAGCAGCGTGCGGATGCCAGTTGGAGCGACAGTAGACGCTGTCTCCTAGTATATATAATCAATGTATTGGGGTTTAGGGAATTCTCTGGATTTTTCTTTCACTTGATTGACAACATAGATGTGATTCGTGGTTAAATACCTTTCCTAAATACAGCCCGCTCTCTGAGCTGGAAACCCAGGCTGTCAACTATGGGGCGGTGGTCCGCTTAACACTACTTCTCAGTTGTTTGTCTGACCGAAAACAGGTTGTCAAAAGTTCTGACGCGTTTTCTTGTCCAATTATTATTGATGAAGGCGTTCCTCAGGAAGGCATTCTAGTACCTCTTTGTTTTCAATAATGACATGCCTACTAATCAAAACACTTCGCGCTGCATTCTTTACGCAGACGATGCCCAGATATTTTGGCGCGAAAAAGACTTAAAAATTTAATAAAAAAACTGAACTTAGATCTACCAAACACGCCCCGTGCAACAAAAATGACTGTTTGCGCCTGAATTCTAGAAAAACAAACTTTACGATTTTCATACCTATAACAAACAGCTCTTGACCCTCCTCCCCTTTACCTCATGAATAAATCTTGGCAATCAGGATATTTCTCTGTCAAGCATCACGTCATTCCTTGGTGTTTTTCTTGATTCGAATTTAAAATTTCATGTGCAAATTTATTCGGCTACTAAGACCGCATTACCGAAACGCGTATGATTTGGAGACGGCATTAATTTCAGCCACACATCCTTCTGACACTGTATCATGCATTTATTCATAGTCGTCTCACTAACTATTTGTCGTCTTTGGGCATTGTACACTTCACCCATTTGTCGTGTCTATAACGTCTCCAAAATCGAGCACTTCGTGTAACAGTTTTCAGCCCCTTCAGGAACTCGGTTACAGGCATTTATGACAGCGGGAAGGTCCTACCTCTCAGGTGTTTATTGCAGCAAATATGAGGTCTGCAAGTCTACTGTTCTCTCCCAAAAAGTGTCCTTGTTGGTGCTTTTGCCACCTCCACGTTACTAATAGAAATATTACCCGGTTCTTCGAACAGTAGAAATGATTACTGCCGAAAAAAAAAAACATAACTTACGGCAAGCGAGCTGCCCTTTCTTGCAGCCACAGCACTCTGGCTTTCTTTTCCGGTAGTGGTTACATGTTTGCTATTTCAGCATACATTTTCGAAGTGTTTTTGTGCATACTTTCTCAAAATGTACTTCCGTATTTATTGAAATCTGTTTGTCTGCACCGTTCATCTTTTAATTTTGTAGTTCTTTCCGCATTTACGTTCCCATTTCTGGTTTTATTTAAAGTATTGATTGCTTAGAAATATACGGGTTACTGCACTATCATTGGATCCTGATTTGTTGATGTCCCCAAGGTGACTATGTGTTTTGATTTGCCTTCATTGAGTATTCGTCTAGTAATGCATACTTCCCCATTTTAGTTCCTAGAACTCGAGGAAAACTATATAATGTATGCCCGACAATATTTATGTTGTGTTCATACAAGGCCGACATACGGGGGCGCACGCGAACGTTGCAGAAACGGAATGGGTTTATTCCATCGTGACAAAGGGGTGAAATGAACAAGGAGAGCTCGCTAGCAGGCGAGCTGTATTTATAACCACTGAGAGGGGAGCCGAGGCCGAGAGTGTGGTGATGACATGTCACGTGTCTCAAAGGCGCGCAATACAACATCCCTCCGGACTTAATTTATGACAACATAACTATGGTTGGTATCTCTCCGGCGGCTGCCTCTGTCAAAGGGGGTATTTCCGCTGCTGCGGTGGGTGCACGGGGGCCGGTTGAAGGTCCTGACCCGTGGAAGGCTGACGCTGTGCTCCGCTGCTGCCGATGGGCTTCAATGGAGCGGACGTGTCCTTCTCGGGTGGCACACGAACGATGGGGTTCCTGTGACGAGTCCACTGAAACACACCACGACGGGTCATGACACTCAATTTGTAAGTCACAGGTCCCGTACGCGCAAGAATTATCCCCCGCAACCACTTCTTTCCACTGCTCAAATTTTGCGCTTTGACCCTATCACCCAAACTCAAATGTCTCTCGTGTCGCTTTGATGAGCTTCTGAGGAGAGTCTGGGTGAACTGTTTTGCTGCAACCTTTGCTAGAATCGACGGTTTGACCGCGTCGAGTCGTGCTTGGAGGCGTCTTCCTTGAAGCAACACGCCTCCAGCTTCGCCTGTGGTTGTGTGTGTGGGGGGGGGGGTGTTTGGAAGGAAACATCTTTTGGAAGCCTAGCAGCAAAGAAATTAAACATTGAAGGCGCATACTACGCTACACAATGCACCGATCATGACCGCAGTTTAGAATCGACTTGCACGCGTGCTAGTTACACGCGCAATTCGACTCCAGGGGCCGGGTTCACACTGTTTGTACAACCGTAAGCCACACATGAACCAACCATACTTGTTTTGATCTCGTTACATGGCGCGCACACGAATCAACAACACTTTTTCGTGCACGCAAGGAACGCGCGCTGCAACAACTACGCGTCTTCTCCCCTAGCAAGATGGCGATCCGGCGGCTTCACTTTACGTGCACCCCTTCCACTCCAGCAATTTTTTTTAACCTCCTTGGTCGTTTCTAATGTTTAGGGTGACATTGAAAACTGCCCCAGCCGTTTTATGTTATATGGTTAAGCACGTATGCCTTAAATGCAGATATGTTTAAATATAACTGCACCAGTAAAAAGCAGGCACATCCCATGCGGCGTATATACGGGACAGTACCTATAATAATGGTAGAAGTATAACGAAGACTGCTGCCCATTTCCCTTGTACTTCCTCTCCCCCTTTCCCGTTCACACACATACTAGCACACACGTGGAAGCGGAGCTCCGGTGCCTTGTAGGCCCCTCCTGTTTTATGCGCTGCAGCAGCCTGTATGACTTGAATTTATTCTCGACATCTTGAACTATACGGCTCTGTTTACACTTAAGTTTGCAAGTCGGCACGCACTAGGGCCACCTGCATGTTACAGATAAGCCGGAACAAGGACTTACTTTGGTGTTACATTACTTTTGGTAAGACCCGCCAAGTGTTTGCGATTTGAAATATTTCGCCTGTTCCACCATAGTTAAATTTAACCAAAGGCTGTTTACACACGTCGGTATCCTACGTATTCTAACATCCCTATGGTTTTGGGTCTATTTGCCTAGGGGTATTTTCTGTCAACGAGTACCGCTAGAGCACAGGGGTTCTTCAACCGCAGCTACGCCTTGCCTTTTACAAATTGCAGAAACGCGATGTAAATACCTGCGAAATAAATGCAGCGCACAAATTAAGCGACCTTAGAAACTTTCCAACCTCAGTCTCTTCAAAGCTGTTGGGCGGAATATTCCATATATCTCGGCTCCTACACCTGCAAAATAAGTAATGTTGCGGTGATTCATCTTTCACTTTGTCAGTGTTCTTAGTTATCTATAAGTTGGTAGATTTTGGGAGGAGAACCTTGATTTAGTTAAGACAGGAGTTTAGGCTTTGAAAACAATTCAAAGCACTGCAACAAAATAAAACTGATGCCTATACAATACACGCATTTCGTGAACAAAAATGATTTTTCGCTGCTCTTGGTTCTACTCGAACGTGTCTTTCGTTCTTATTGTATAACGGT
This sequence comes from Haemaphysalis longicornis, assembly GCF_048455015.1. Lineage (NCBI taxonomy): Eukaryota > Metazoa > Arthropoda > Arachnida > Ixodida > Ixodidae > Haemaphysalis > Haemaphysalis longicornis. The sequence goes on along the minus strand of NW_027526445.1, from coordinate 77,782,965 downwards.
CTAGGTTATGACCCCCTCCAATCCTGCTTGCAATATTTTTTTTCGAGTGCAGCAATCTTCAATGAAAATTTTCTCAATTAACAACTTGCCGAATATTGTTGTAATTAACAGTTATCGGGATTGTTATGAATTTTTTACGCAAGGTGTAGCCTTTACTCTATGTACTAGGTGGTTTGCTCTGCACAAAGCAGCAATAAAACACCTGGAATACACAAAAAAGGAATATTACTGTACACAATTATCAAGTTTAGGCAGAAGTATCGCACAGTTGCTCAAACGTGCAAAATACATTTTGTATCCTCCGCTGCTCCGACACCACTGTTCATCGTATTGGCATAGGAGGGACAGCGCCACATGGCTAAGCACGTTGCTTGGCTCCGAACCACTGCTTTGCTTCTAAAAAAGCACACTCTAGTGTTAAAGAACTCATTCAGCTACACCCCACATGCGCATGCTCCTGCAGACAGATCTTAAACCTCGCAAACTTTGATGCCTTTTTCGATTTGTGCCCGTACACGTTCTTATAAATCATGCAGATGATTTAGGTTCCGCAATATCCAGTTTAAACTGTGGACACGGGGATTTCGTATGCGAAGCACAATCCATACGAAAAAGATTTTACTCTTAAGTGAAAAAAGACAGCGGCAATTCTGCTTAATGCACTCATTCATATTTCTCTCATCTCAGTCCTCTGTACCAGCACAGTTCTACAGCTAACCCACCGAGATAGGCCAGGTTGCACCCCTTGCCATGGAGCCCAATCAACCCGCGAAAGCCATTCTCACTTTCCATGAAGTCACTTGTCACTCTCGCCTTCTCTTGCCGGCGCTACCCTCCACACCACTGGTCACTCTCTATTACTGAGGGATGGTACTGGCGCCTTTTGTAAACTAACAACCTTCCCTGTCGCGCCAGACAACACGCAACCTATGCATAAGTATTACCCTCTCCCCGATTTCCCCAATGTGGAGCCCACACAACAGTCGCTCAAATCATTTGACAATGCCCTCAAAACTCATTCCCTCTCATCTCTTGTGTAGAGCACCGGGAGGGGGAGTTAGCTCGCCTCCGCGGGTAGAGCAAGGACTCGCTGAATTATCAGCTAAGGTCAACGGCGCCCTCCAATCGCTGGCCGCCATTTGTTGTTGAGCCAACGTTTTCAGAATAAAGTTCTCTCTCTCTCTGTCTCTGTCTCTCTAGACGTTACGTACTCCAACTTGCCTGCACTAGGTTTCGCTGTACTTTGGTGCCGTTGTACGACTTTCCGTTCATGTACCCGCGTACTACACTTCAGTCAACTATACCTGTATGGCTTTTTTTTAAACAATACATGCTTGTGCTGATAATTATCTCTACTCCTGTAGTGTTTTTATGCGCACATGTACTCTGACTTCAACGCTCTTCTATCGTGTACCCGCATTTACTAACGTGCGCTGGGGAGAGGCCTTGAAAGGGCGATTGAGGGTAAGTGTGCTATTTATTATTCAATTGATGTGGTGGGTTTGGGGCACTTGACAAAATAACCCCTAGCTGGAATACCAGGGCCATATGTTTTGCGAGAGCTTGTTATTCTGCGGGTATTTAAAATGATTTAAATGATTTAACATGCTTTATTTAACATGATTTAACATGATTTATTCTGGGGGTATTTAACACGCAACTTCGTGGTCAGCAGCGCAACACCTTAAATTAACCGCAGCGGGTTAATCAATTAGTTAAGACAGTGTCAAACAAAAACTTCATCTTGATGACACTTCTAGAGGTGGCTGACCTTTGAATGTAAGTTGCACCTGAAAGGGGTGCTCCGGTCACTGAGCCTCTCATACTCGTTCACAGATTGCACAGCCGGAAATTGATGATGATGATCGGCAGAAGGCTCCCGCCCAGTTTAAAATTTCTTGCGGATGTGGCGGCATCCAGCGCGTGAAATAGAGGATAATTACTGTTACGTGGGTGAAGCTATGCCATCGCGTCATGTGGTAAACCTAAACTATAATGCTTAAATAGGTGTCAATTTAGACTATCTAAGACAACATACCAAATGTAGTTTTACGTCGTTATGCTGAATTGTTCTCCCCCTTTGATTTTATATTTCGCTTATCCTCATTATAAGGCTGTATATCACATTGCGGCACTTTTCATGTGATGACAGTACGCCAGAAAGGTACAAAAAACGTAAAAAATAAAACTTGTTGTGCGAAAATCGTAGTATCCAAAGGTGGTAAAGAACTGAGGAAAATATGCATACGACTTCAGTACTTCACTTTTATTGGGCAACCTTGGTGTATCTTGTCAATTTATACTGCACTTGTATTTAGTGCCTAGGTGTACCTTATTCTGGAACGCAAAAAAAAAAGAACATGCCGGTGTTCTCCGCTTCACTGGACTCTGTTTGGTACTACAATCCGCCTCGAACCTTCGTCTTAAATTTCCAAGAACCGAGTGATGTTGCCAACTTCTCAGCTTAGGTTTGACCCGTCGACGTTCACTCATCCGCTCTAGCTTCGTTGAATCATATAAACAAGACGTGTTCCATCTGCTTATGCTTCTCACTTCACGTTTGTTTTACACCCGGGGCCAAAAACTTCCAGCTTTTATTGAAGTTGCCCTTTCTGACCCAAAATAGTTCGGCTATTGTAAACTGGCAACGCAAGCTCGCGTGCGAAGTTCACGCGCTTTCTTTTCGGGTTCTCTTCACATTTTCGTGCAATTTCCGCTTCTTAACTGAGCGCCTCGCGTTCAGTCAAAATTTTTACTAGCCTGGCAGTAGAATCACGGACAGCAACAAGGCAGACAAAGGCGACAAGAAATCCTCGGAACCACAGCAGCACCCCCGAGAAGCGGAACAAAGCAGAAAGAGAGCAAATCAGACATTGGGAAGCACGGCAAAAACTCGGAACAGAAAACGCTGCCTGCCGAGAGCTTTGAGCATGTTCCTTGTTTTTGAAACTTTTCGCTAAATTTTACGGTTCAATTCTTGACATACCATCAGCATTGAACGGAGCGGCTACCCCTGCAGGGATGTTATCGTCGCAAAGCCGGTGCGGCTGAGGTCTCCGCGGCTCTGCAACCTGCAGCTCGAGTATGGCCCGGGGCAGAATAGTTCTTCTACCTTTATAACTGATCTTAATGTTACGTAATGTTACCCTACTCATATATGAGTGCGTACACCCCGTCCTTGCGGATGGCTCGTTTCCTCTTGGTTACTTTCAAGCTTCCCCTTATTTGCAGGGTTTTTTAATCCCTGAGGTTTGATATGAACGAATCTCGTTTGTTTTACTTCTATAACCAATATTTGCCGGCTTTGTTAGTTCCATCCCGTCCGGAACACTTGACCCCTTCATGGTCTCACTTCTTCACACTGACTCCCTTCGTTTTCTTTGTTGTGAAGTTAGAACCCTAATTGTTGTATCCCCAACACGTGCTTCTGGTTTACGGGGTGATGATGTTAGGTTATCATTTATCCCGTGTGTACTGACCCTGTTCTGCTCGTTCAGAATGGATAATTTGTATTGAGGAGTTGTTTTAAAGTCCTGCGATCTGGCTCTGACTGAATCTATTTGTGGTTTCTTACTTTTCACAAGTTTAATTCTTTCTTTTTTTGAGAATAAACCTGAGCTTGCATCCAACCATCCTATGATCGCTGCTGCGAATCTTACTTAGCACCCCTACGCAATGCATGACACCCGGTTTGTCATACAAAATGAAATAAACTTCGTTTTCATGTGTACCATCAGGAATTTTTCTCGCCCATTTTCTAAACTTTCGTTTGAAAAAAAAATGTGTTCAGGAATCTCGCATTATTTCTCGCGGCAAATCATAGCAGTGTATCTCCTAGAGTGTTGCAACTGTCTATTCCGGAGTTTCCCACTGACCTTTCTTCAATTTGCTTCTTACCGAGCTTTGCGCTAAAGTCTTCCACCACAATTGTGAATTGCGCTGTTGGGTTCTTCATTGCTGATTCGACATCCTCGTAGCAGCCGTCTACCACAACATGACACACCAGGTTTTTGGTGCATAGGCATGTACAATCTTCATTCTGCTTCGATTGTTTAGCTTGATCGCAACAGCCCCGGCTCTCACGCTAATGCTGAGCAACTCCTCCATGTTTCGTGCTATTTCTCCGTAATGAAAATCCCATCCCACCCCATGTTCTATCTCCTCTTGCGCTTCTCTGCAGCACAAAATATGCCCCCAAGTGAGCTTCATGAAGGTATCTCTTGTCCTAATATGTTCGCGCACGATAGGATATCCCACTTAACGTCCTACAGCTCGCCTAGTAATAGCGCTACGTTACCCTCGCTAACAGAGTGCGTGCGTTGAATGTTGCCTGGGTGAAATTCCGGACGCTAAAACCAATACATACTACGTTACGCAATTTGTCTCGCAAAAACAAGAAGCTTACCTGAAGGGGGATAATTGAGGCTTTAAAACATTTTTACGAAAACGTGCACCAAAATATAATCTCGTGTAAAAACGCTTGCAGCTCGATCTGCTGGATACCGAGTTACTGCTTTTGTCAGTAGATAGGAAAGCCACATTTTAGTTCGCGTTGCTGTTTGTCTTTGTCCGCGCGCATTGTAGATCCTAGGAGAGTAGCTACAGAGGCAACAAAATGGGCAGATAAGCGAGAAAAAGGGGTCGTCTTTTTGAAGGCCCCGGTTTTAAATACACAATTGCACTAGCAAATAATAAATGAACGTATAAACGCAACGCCAACTGTGTTTTCTCATTTGAATTATTTTGATGAGAATAAAGGCCAACTCAATTGTTACCACATCGCAACTCTTAACATTATCCAATGATACCGCCGTGTGTACGGTATAAAAGCGAGGTTTGCAAGGAAAAGCTAATGTGTGCTAACATGTTTGAAACAAACTATCGGACAGTGCCACAAATCACAAGCAGCACCGAGAAAGTCGGTCTTGCAGTGTTAGTGAACGTATAATTTGCGACCTAGTAAAAAGCCAACCTCTGCTGCCCAACCAAATACATGGTTTATTCATTGTGTCTAACACAACACTGTATTTGAAAATTGCTTCAAGCGAAGTATATACGCATGATAGAGGCCAGCGCGTCGCGCTTTGTAATGCTATTCTGGGAATGAATGTGGCCAGTAATATTTCTAAAACGAACGCTTGGGCAGTTGGGGCATCCTGCTTAGGAACAACGGAAACACCACCGGAGAATTAAATAGGGCACACACACAGTGCAATGTAGACAAAAATATGTTTGCTAATAATCTCATTTATTTGGCGCCTACCTGGTTGACTGCATTTCCTTCATTGCAATACTGATGTCGTTTCTTTGACTAAGAATGCGGTTTTCTAATAACGGCGTGGTAATAGGTGACACGAATAAATTTATATCGTATCATCCCCTTCACGTCCTAACTGTGTTCTAATTGATTGTTTACAGTTGTGTTAAAAGCAGACCCCAAAGTGCGCAAAGGCATCCTTTCTAAGTAGAGGAACTTCCTTGCTGAGCAAATGCTTTCTTTAAAAATAAAATAAATTGTCGTTAGCAGTTTATGCGAGCAAAATGCTGTAATTATTAATTGTCGTTTCAGCAACCCGAAAAAATAAATTGATTTCAACAAGTGGAATATAACTATTTGGTTTTTTGAGTGGCATTTTATACTAAGTGGAACAATTTCAAATTTTGTGTATGAGTTGTTTAATTAAAACATTTCCTATAAGTTCTTGTGTCGGCGTGTGCACCGCCCTATAATAGGTTTTTGAATAATTGATGCATATGCCAAACACTTACAAATGCACTCATCGCATTGAATGTGCCTTGTTGCAGTGTTGTGTTGCTCAACGTTTTGGTCTGCGTATAGCGGGTTGTTTGCTAACTCAAACATAGAATGAGCACTCGTTCAAATTACGTGTTGGTGAACTTCCTGATGCGTGCTGGTCTTTTGTATTACGGCTAAATCGTGGTGCCGCGTGTCTTCGCAGCCGATCGCAACCGGCGATGTTTTCACTGCTGTGGCTTGTGAGGTCGATTCTTCTAAGTCACTTAGAAAATGAGTTTGGCAGCTCTATGCCAAGAATCGTTCCTGTTCCGCTAGCTCGCGCGCTTCATAGTAGTCAGGAACAACATCCTGAGCATAACTATTGCACCGTATTGAGTTTCACCTTGTTTCTGAAATCTCTGTGTGATCCCCTGTGACCTTTTTGTTGTATTATTTTTGGAGTAGCTTGTTTCATGACCACCGGATTTGTTGGTGAAAGTGTTGACTGCCCGGTGTACTTGAAAACTGGTTGGGGAATTATTTCCTTTTTTATACGGTAGCACTGTTTTCAATAGTCGCTGCGCGCTGATATGTGTTTTTTAAATAAATCTTATTTTCTAGTAAGTATGACAATCAACTCAAGGGTTTTTGTAGTGCGCGGAGGGCGCTACAGAAGGGAGTTGTAAGGTTGCAAATACAAAAACTAGTGTACATGGCGAGATTGTTTAGGTTATGCGAAAAATGCGGTTTTGATACAGCAAACAATGATGTTCTAAGAAATTATCCATTGCTAATTATAATATACAGGATGAAACAAATAAATAAGTACAAAGGAAGCGTACGAGAATATTTTATTATTCGTATACCTTTCAAAAAATCGAAATAGAAACCACAATCGAAAGTTCAAGCCAAAGAATATACAAGGCGAACATATGAACAAACGAAAAATGAACTTACTCACAGAAACGAAATCACCACAAAAGATCAGAATACCAAAATACGTGTACTATAAACATAGAAAGCACGGATCTGGACAACCAGAATGAACAAACTCTTCACTGAGAACGAAACTAGCTTGCTGCGGCTGCACGAAATGCGCTCGCATCGCTGATTCTGGTCATTGAGGTTGGCAAGTGGTTATTTTTTTACGTTTTTGGGATTAAAGAATAAAAAAAATATTTATACGGCATTGCGAAACGTTAATATTGTAGGGATTTTCAGATCTTCGGGAGGAATATGAAGGACTAGTTGGCTGTTCGTTTTTTAGAATTGGGTGACAGAGATTCATTCGAGCGATTTTTCTGCGTAAAACGGATTCGGTATAGTAAGGGTAAGCTTTATAGATGTTACATTTGGCATGCGGATGTAGCTGGCCCAGATAACACGTGCGCAGAAGTTTTGAACGGATCGTAAAGCGTCAGTAAAACAAAGGAGTACCGGGTTCCATACTGTTCGGGCATATTCTAGTTTCGGGAGCACTAGTGTTTTGTACAACATAAATTTCAGGACTGAAGAGGACCCAGAAAAATTATGTCTGAGGTACCCAAGAAAGCTACTGGCATTGTTAATTAGCTTATTGACGCGTGTTGCCCAAGAAAAGGTATGAGTTACGTGGATTTTTATATACGTATATGTTTTAGTTTCTTCAAATTGTCTGTCTTCGATTGTGTAAACGGAAGCATGAGGAGGATTGAGAGGCCGAAAAGTTCTAATTGGTTTACATTTTTAATGTTCAGACGCATTGTTCAGCACGTTCAGCACGTGGCCGCTCTGTTCCGCGAAGCGTCGATGCTGAGAAGTAGAGAGAATTGTAGATAGCCTCCATATATGCGCTGTACACTCTACGAGGGAAAAACCACTCGGTCGTCTGCTACGGTACCCCTCTGTGCCGTACTGCTTGCGATAGCTGGGGACTTTCGCAGTCAGAAGGCCAGAGCAGCACGACCATACGCCGTAGCAAGCGACGGAGCTGATTCTCCCGCATAGAGTGATCAGTGCGCATGTGCAGGCTCTCTGCGATTCTCGCCACTTCTCGGTGTCGGCGCTTCGCGGAACGCAGCGGCTACGCGCTCTCCGTTTCCATTTATCAGTGGCCGCACTGTACTTTTTAAATCGCTAAATCCACCAAAAGAAGATTGTTGGTTTCTAATCGATGTTCAAATCATACATGACCCCCTATCACATATCACGGGATATGAATAATATTCTGGTCTCCAGTGGATATCTGAGGTACAGTGTGCTAGCGAATGATTGCGAGAATAAAAATTGCAATGTCTCCATGCGCAATAGGTTCTAAAATTGTCTGAGAGCCCTCGTTGCGCTTTCAGCTTGCGTGCTTTTAATGTACTGCATCACATGGAAGAAAATTGGTTAATCGCTCGAGCGAATCTCCCAGCATAGTTACCATCATCTGGCCAGTAGCCTTGGGGTAATGCTGCAGGTGGAAGGCCGTTAAAAATTCGTAGTGGGAATACATATATATGTCTTATAATGGCTCCATGAGATCGTAGTAACAAGCCTGCAGTATGAATACAATATTCATCGTCTAAGGCCCAATGCGTTCGCATTCAAACTGCCTAAGGAGAAATGTGGCCTTGAAACCCTTATCTGTGTAGTGGAGGCTGGGTGTGTTGGCTGTGAATCACTTGACTTTTATCGGGTGTCCCGGCGTTCGATTCCCTTTCATAGCAGTGACTTCAACCATAATCCTTAAATTCAGGTTCCCTGCTGGAATAAATTACCAGACAAAACATACCCTGAACTCCCCATTGAGTTGCTATGACTGTATAACGGAAGCCTAATACGACCAGCATGAGATACGCTGTTTCGGGTTCAAGAACTGCCATCGGAACTGTAAGGTTTCCGCATACAAAGCACGCAAGGAGACCGCAATGGGCCTCGGACGTTAACGTTTCCTATTGCGTATACGTAGTGCAGTGATTTGGAAAAGGAAAGTAGATGCAATGTCTTGCTAAAGAATTGCATGTCATCAAAGGCCGTCGAGTTTGATTCCCGTCCCTACTCGTTGTCTTGTTTATTTGTTGAAGGCGGGTAGCGATTAAGGGTGTGTTCTGTGCTCAAAATGCAGGGTTCATAGCCTCATCAAAAACTTCGCGATTTTGGAATAACAAAATGAACGCAAATAATTTCGAAATGAAAAAGATAAAGCGCACGGTGGGGAAAGGAACAATTGTGGGCAATGTGCAATTTTGGACGGCTAAAACGATTTTAGAATGATAAAAGTACCTGACTTCAAAATATTGCCGCGAACCATACATTGCGTTTGTTTATTTGTGTTTTGCTTTTACCGCCCGGCTGCGCCGGTCTGTGTTATCTCTGCGCCAAGGGAAGCGCGTGTTCCATTATTTCTTTCTGTGCCGCATGTATTATCTGTTGTGATAGGGAGAGCATTCCGATCTAACGTGAACAGCCCAGAATAATCTTCGTGGATCTACTATGTTCTCGATGCGAATCGACGTTTCCAGAACCACGCGCGCCAAAAGATAAAAAGCCTGAAGAGAAGACTGCATTTATAACCCCAGACGGCCTATACGAGTTCAAGGTGATGCCGTTTGGGCTGTGCACAGCACCAGCGACGTTTCAAAGAGTCATGGACACTGTGCTAGCTGGCCTTAAGTGGCACACCTGCCTCGTATACCTCGACGACGTAGTGGTATTCGCCCGGACTTTCCACGAACACCTTGAAAGGTTGGAGTCTGTACTCGAGGCCATTCGTACGTCGGGGTTGACGCTGAAGCCCGAAAAGTGCCGTTTCGCATACGGGGAACTCAAGTTCTTGGGCCACGTCGTCAACGCCGCGGGAGTTCTGCCTGACCCGGCAAAAACTTCAGCCATTGCGAACTTCCCAAGGCCGAAAGACAAGAAGGGCGTGCGAAGATTTCTCGGGCTGTGCGCATACTACCGGCGCTTCGTCGCATACTTCGCACGCATTGCAGAGCCACTCACGCGCTTGACGAAAGATAGCACCCCTTTCAGCTGGGAAAACGACCAAGAAAATGCATTCTGCGAGCTGCAAAAACGCCTGCAAAGCCCGCCCGTGCTCGCTCATTTCGACGAAAATGCCGAAACGGAAATGCACACGGACGCCAGTCATATAGGCTTGGGTGCCGTCCTTGTCCAAAAGCAAAACGGCTGCGAAAGGATAATCGCCTATGCCAGCCGTGGTCTGTCAAAGGAGGAGAAAAACTATTCTGCTTCTGAGAAAGAGTGCCTGGCTATTATATGGGCGATTTCAAAATTTCGCCCATACGTGGATGGAAGGACATTCAAGGTTGTAACAGACCACCATGCGCTGTGTTGGCTCGCCAATTTGAAGGACCCCTCTGGCCGTCTTGGGCGGTGGAGCCTGCGCCTGCAGGAGTTCGACGTTACAGTCGTTTATAAATCAAGCAGGAAACACTCTGACGCCGACTGCCTGTCCCGCGCCCACGTCGACCCAGCACCACAAGACTCTGATGAAGACAGCGCGTTCTTCGGGATCGTGACGGAGAGCGACCTAGCCGCCCAGCAGCGTGCCGAACCCGACTTACGCGTCATAATCGAGTACCTCGAGGGATGCAAAGTTGCCGTTCCTAGGACCTTGAAACGCAGCTTACCAGCATTCAGCCTGAGAAACTCCGTCCTTGTGAAGAAGAATTTCAGCCCCGGAACAAGAGCGAATTACCTTCTCGTCATCCCCGCGGACCTTCGTGATGAAATTTTGGAAGCGTGCCACGACGACCCGTCTTTCGGACATCTGGGCAGAGCCCGCACTATTGTAAAAATCAAGGCGAGGTACTACTGGCCCGGCCTTACCTCTGACGTCACCCACTACGTCCGGAGCTGCCGTGGCTGCCAGCGACGAAAAACGCCGCCGACAAGACCCGCCGGACTTCTGCAACCGATCGCCGTCCCATCGAGACTATTTCAACAGATTGGAATGGACTTTTAGGCCCGTTCCATACGTATTGTCGTAGCGACAGACTACATGACGCGCTACGCAGAGACCGCCGCTCTTCCGAGGGGGACTGCACAAGAAGTGGCGAAGTTCTTTATAAGCCAAGTTGTGCTGCGACATGGAGCCCCGGAAGTCCTAATCACAGACCGCGGAACGGCAGTTATTGCGGAGCTGTTGCAAGGAGTATTACGCTACAGCAACACGGATCACCGAAGAACGACGGCGTACCACCCCCAAACGAACGGACTAACAGAACGTCTGAACAAGACAATCGCAGATATGCTATCAATGTACGTTGACGTTGAACATAAGACTTGGGACGAAGTGCTCCCGTATGTCACGTTTGCGTACAACACGGCTATCCAGGAAACGACGCAGCTGACGCTTTTCGAGCTTGTCTACGGTAGAAGGCCGACTACGATGCTCGACGCCATGCTTCCGCACGTAGAAGACGACGACCTCAACGCCGACGTCCACGGATATCTTCAACGTGCGGAGGAGGCCCGCCAGCTCGCTCGAGTTCGTATAACGGACCAGCAGCTGGTGGATGCGGGCCGCTACAACCTCCGACGCCGAGACGCCGAGTACCAACCAGGGGATCGTGTGTGGGTTTGGACTCCCATCCGACGACGCGGACTCAGTGAGAAGCTCCTGCGACGGTATTTCGGACCCTACCAGATTCTACGACGTGTTGGCCAACTTACCTACGAAGTGATCCCCGATGGTGACTCCGGCACATCACGACAACGCACGCGGCCTGAAGTCGTCCACGTGGTTCGGTTAAAACCTTTCTACGGACGATGACGAACTTTTATTTTCATTTGTTCGGACTGTCGCTTATGTTAGCATCGGGTCGATGCTCTCTTAGAGGGGGGGTAATGCCGCGAACCATACATTGGGTTTGTTTATTTGTGTTTTGCTTTTACCGCCCGGCTGCGCCGGTCTTTGTTATCTCTGCGCCAAGGGAAGCGCGTGTTCCATTATTTGTTTCTGTGCCGCATGTGTTATCTGTTGTGATAGGGAGAGCATTCCGATCGAACGTGAACAGCTCAGAATAATCTTCGTGGATCTACTATGTTCTCGATGCGAATCGACGTTTCGAGAACCACGCGCGCCAAAAGATAAAAAGCCTGCAGTGCGGACGCCGGGGCATTCGATTCGACGACACTCGCCTGTGCAAGTCACTTTGTTGACCGCTGCTTCGCCGCCTCTGTATTCTTTTGAGTTGTTAGGGGAGCACAAGTTCGCTCCAATAAACGTGTTTCTCAGTCAAGACAACTGCATCGTCCTTGTCTTCGTGACAATATCAATAAATGGAAACCAAAATAAAGCACCGACTTTACAAATCACGGAAGGCGGAAATATTTGTACAAGGGAAATTCAGTAGGAGCCGCCATTCGAGGCTTCTTGGTCATGTGGTTTCTTCCCTGCAGAAAGTACGAATAATTAGAAGCAGTTCCTACCCAATTCGAACATTGCTAATGCGGTGATTGATAAATAAGTGTAAGTCTAGGATTATTTCGAGTAGTTTGGGTCCTCAGCACGAAATACACCGAAAAGCAGGGTACACAGTGTCTTGCATGAGTTAGTTTATACAGTCAAACCCGTTTATAGCGAACTGCAATATGCACCGTGATTAGTTCGATATATCCAATAGTTCGATATAGCCAAACCCGCCTATAACGAGCTCATTGTTACGAGTTCGCAATCCGCAGTACCCCCCACCCTCCTCCTCCCCAACTCGGCATCCCCGCATGCAAAAACGAACACAGTAGCCATTACCATACCCAAAATAATGTATTTATTGGAAGTAATAAAGCTACTTTCCGCATTAACTGCCTACTTTGCAAAAAAAAGCGGTGACTTTTGTTTTCACTTTCGTTTTGGTGGCTTCTACTAGCATAGCATTCTCTGCCCGAAACATTGTTTGCACCAGTTCGAGACCGCGTCCTCGAAAAACGAAAAAGCATTGGCTGAGCACCTCGACTGCCGAAAGCGCCTCATTATAAGCGTCGGACGGCTTTCACGCGAAATCAACGGGAGCGTTGGCAGGCTCTTCCCACAGTTTACCGATGCTGCTGTCTTGGTCCGGACTCGCTGACTGGGCGGGTTCCGTCGTGAGTCCCGCGCGTCGGAAACAGTTACGGAAAGTGTCGGGCGTCAAATCGCTTCGTGCGCGGCGCAATGTCTTAGTCGCGGCTCCTGCTCCGTGGTCGCGGGCAATCCACATCTCGATCGCCGCTTCGAGACCATGCATTTCGGCGGCCATTCTAGGCGCGCAGAGTTCGATATATCGGATGTTAACTTCGTTATAAGGAAGATGTTTTCCATATATTTTCGCAACTGAATTATTTTTGTTCGATATATAGCATAATTTGCTCTATCCGGGTTCGTTATAGCCGGTTTTGACTGTATGGCAACATGCCATGTTCTTGTCTGTCAGTATGGAATTTTTCGCTATGCTACGGAGACACAAATAACAGTTATGTAGTGCGCAGGGTTCATTTTTGGTATTATTCCTAGCTCTCGAACTCACAATATATATATGATGACGTCATTGGTTTATTCAGCTTTCAGACTGTCATGAATGATTTCCTTGATTACGATCTCCGGGCCAAAGCAACCATTCCAGTGAAACGCAATTCCTGTGGTGCTGGTTAGGTCATGACATTTATTCCTGAGAAATCGGTATGTTGGCGTGGCAAGTTTACCTTCGCCATGTTCTCCTCGTGTCTGCTTCTTGTATTCTGATTTGCTTATGACTGAGAGCTTTGGCCAATCGCAATTGCTGGTATTTGGTCTTGCTTTACCTTTGATTTTTTTACATTGATTTTGAGGCAATGTCAAATCGCTGCACGTCAAGCTCCCGGTATCGGTGAGGTCTTTACGCCGTACAACACAGCATTAACGATAGCCTCTAGTCGGAGTGCTCTCACATGCACCACGCCCAGTGCAGCCTGCTAGCCGTTCGGTTCATCGCATAGAAACAGTGACGTAGAGTCCAGTGCTTACTCTTACATCTGCTAAATCAAAAGATGTCAGGTTGCAGGCATCTGGAACCAATATTCCTTTTGGTGCTGATAAAAAACATGATTTTGATTATCAATTTCCCGCGCATCCACCTGTTCGGCTGCAAAGGTGGTCGAATGATGATAGTTTTCAGACATCTCTTAGGCGTAACAGGCTGTACGTTCTCATCCACCGTTCAGTCTCTTACCCTCGCCTGTGCCTCACCGAATGATTATTGCACTAAATATTGTGTCAATTTCAATAACTTTGACCGCCTTCGCAAAACTCGTGGGCACTAGTGTGGGAGTGCACGCAACTGGCCGCATTTTGTAACGCATTGCTTTTATTTTATTTCTCAAAACATTGGAACGCTTCAGACTTTGGTCTCGAAGACTGGGCTAACAGCGAAGCCGGCGGCCCTACGAAGCTATTTCCTGGATCGGGAAAGTTTATGCGTGGCTATGCTTGAAGAGTCTGCCACATTTTCTCCATGGTTATGCTAAAAGCGTCGGTCAACTTTTTTATGTGTTGTCCTCGTTGCCCCCAAAAAAACAATAAACACTCGCTTATTGAAGTATGTACGATGTACGCCCACCTACCCAATTCACGGTGAATCTCTAAGAGTTACGGAAGGCGGAGCGGCACGAGTATTTTCTCAAATTGTGTGTACTCGTTCGGTTGCCGCCCTTCACCATTCTGTGTAGTGTCGAGCGGAACGCCTATTGAAGTGTTGATTAGCATTATTGCGCCTCAGTATTTCGTCTATCCTTGAAAAATTTTCTCTTTGCTCCGTCAAAACTTCAGCCTCGTCGCATCAAGTGATAGAGCGAGCCACCCCGCGACGCTTTTCCAATGCCGTGTTTGTATCAGTTTAACCGCTCCTACCACGTGTGGCAACCCGAGTCCTGCCACAGCGGGGTGAGGCAAAGCTGCAAAAACACGACGGGCCACCGCGCGCGATTACATCATGGCATGGCGAGGTGTTGCTGCATACGGACAGCAGTCCCACCACCAGAATAAACAGCACTGCTAGTAAAAAGATGTATGTGTATTCGTAATAGAGCAGCGTATCTTGTGTTGGTCATGTACTGATATCCTGCACCAAACACGCGTGCGTTTATTATGCGTAAATGGAGTGAACGTGTAGAAACAATGGAGGTGGTTTTAGTTTTTTGCAATACTTTCTGGTAGTTTCACTGTTCGTTGACTAGTTGTTTCAACTTTTGCCAGGTTGTCCTAAGCCAGCGACGGGCCGTCGAGCTGGCGGGCTGGTAGTTAGAAAGCCAGGGATTTGGCATGCAGGCAGGCTAAAATATTCGTGTTATGGTAGACTAAGAAAGGGTATCGCCTTTAAAAACGACACAGGCGAAGTAACAGCTGTTTGCAATGCTGAAAATCCTGTAATATCCCGTAATATAAACATTGGTAGCTGCAGCCAGTGTATGCAACAGCACTCTCTAGAAAATGTCGGGCTGTCATTCTCGAGCATTGAAAAAGAAATGCTTGAATCACGTGGCTGCCTACGTGCATTGAAGACGAAAGGTTGCTGATCTTTATTAGGAATGCTGTTCTGCATAATTACGTTTCCTTCCATTTTCTTGCTATGAGTTCCGGTCTTTTGGCGCAAAAAAGTTCGATCAGCTTCCTTTCTTCTGGTTACACTGCGTAGCGTTTCGGTGTGACAAGTAAGGCACTCGCTTACAACTTATAGGCTTAAACTTGATCGTATTGCGAATTTTATAAAGTGCGCACATTACCCGCTTCAATCTCTCGATTTCAGAAAAATGTATTAGTGTGTAGGGGATAACCTAGAAAGGAAATAATGGCAACATCATCTCGTGTTTCTATTGTTCATTGATATCTACGTATATCAGGCCTCTTAAAAGGGATTATCAAAATTAAACGTGCATCCAAAACTGACCCAGTATGTTATCCACACAGGTTGGAACAATGTGTCCCATTAAAATCAATCATGCGTCGCAGGCTAAGAACACAGATTTATCTCTACAGCTAGTTCGAGGGATCTTACGTAACTTCTTTCTGCTATACGTTTTTATCTGGGAAGACACAAAGCTTGTCATGCCTTTTTTGTGTTTCTTCACTGTCACTAATGTTCAAAATCTAATACATGCTTACTTCTTACGGGCGTAAATGATCCGGAGGTGGTTAAACATAATTCCGATTCCTTCACTATTGCGCGCCTCATAGCCCATGGCATAGCTTCAGCAAGCTAAACCCCAAAACAAACAAACAAAAGCGCGTAGACCAAAGTTACGCTGCGTTTTTTCTATTGTCACAGTAGCGGTCACCCATAATGTTTTAGGAGAGTTTTGTTTTAACGAGGTGGCGTTTTTATGCTCTTTATTCAATTTTCCACTGCCTGCAAGCCGTCTGCTTTCACCTGTACTAATTGAACCTCCAAGAAAATGCACCACCGCTGCCAAACAGAAGCAACGACTGAGAAAGTCAAAGGCGAGCGGGAGAGGGAAGGGTCTTGATCTCTTTACTCACCTTCGGCGTTTAAAGCATCATTGGTAAAGGCAGGAACTCCGATCCAAAATAATCTCTGTACCTCGATGTAACGCTCTGGCTTCGTACATTCTATTACCCGAACGTAGAGATGACTTTATGTGGATTTCTCCTCCCTGCTTTAGGAATCGAATATAGTGTTGAACATTCGAGTCTTCACTGGATATTTTTTTTCAAACTTAACAGCACTCCCCTGCGTATGTTTTTATCTCTTGTGCAATAAGTCATTCACCCGTTTCCGCACTCAAGGAGTGAATAAAGGCTGCTTTACGATTCTTTCCTGTGTGACACCGAACAAGATTATCTGTGACCTAACTTTTCGACGGCATAATATATACAATGTACACGCAGGCTACACAAAAGAAAGTAAAATGCACTAACACAGTGAACTCTTCGTAAGTATTGGTGTTCCCACAATACGGTGTACGCTATATGTATACAAGAATGTTACCCTACGGGAAGAAGATGGCGGTGGTTGAACGCGAAGCTCTCTCGTGATGAATTCTTTGGTTGGCCAATCCCTATGGGCATTCTGCCACAATAATCATCAGGGGAAACTGCTCACGGTTCCCCTACGGGACGATGACCACGGTGGTTGAACGCGAAGCTATCTCGTGATGGATTCTTTTATTGACCAATCCCTAGGGGCATCCTGCCACAATCATCATCAGCGGTGCCTGGCCAGGCATGCGCAGTGGGGGTGTGGTACTCCAGCTTCCCTTAGGGTCACCCTGAGTAGTATGCGAAGCAGCCATAGCGTCGACTGAAGTTCCCATTAGTTTTCAGTTCGTCGTTTCCATTGACGCTCAGCTTGGAGTGCCCTCGTTGTATCAGTTGATTCTTGAAGTAGTTTGAATAAGTGAAGGACATAAGGCACCTTCGTAGAATATGCTCTCGTCTCGGTTAGTAGCGCCGTGGAAAGAGCGCCACATACCTCCCGTTGCGGCCAGAAAGTCGTGGGATCGAAACCGGGCGCTGCCTAACTATTTCTTTTTATGTTGGATGCGCTGACGTCAGCCCAAACTCTTAAGACGACTGAAGAGATGCGCATGCGCAGTGGAGTGCGGACGGCGGACAACAACGACGACAACGAGGGAGGGAGGGACATAGCACCGAGCATGAGTTTCTTCGCATCTAATAAAAAGGAATAAACCTGCCGAGGTGGTTCAGTGGATAAGGCATAGCGCTGCTGAGCACGATGTCGCGGGTTCGATTCCCGGCCGCGGCTGCCGCTTTTCAGATGGACACGAAAAGCGAAAACGCCTGTGCGACCGAGATTTTCACGCACGTTAAAGATCTCCAGGTGGTCAAAATTAATCCGGAGCCCTCCACTACGGCGCGCCTAATCACCTGCGTTGCGGCAACGCGTTCAATCAATAAAAATGGAAGAAACGCCTTTTCCCTATAGTTTCGCTGACTACTTTTAAGTTGATGATGATGATGATGGTAAGTGTTTAATGGCGCAAGGCCAACGAGGGCAAAGAGCGCCAGAGACAAGGTTATTTAATGAAGTGAAGTGATTAGCACAAAAAGGTAGGTTAAAAAAACGTGTCAACCGAACATAGTAAAATCAATTAGAGATAATGGTGATGGCTGGTGTATAGGGCCAGTTTGATTATGCGTGATAGGAAATGAGAATTAAAAACTTGACTTCTGATAAATACTCAAACACACGTTTCACAGAAACAATGGCATCGTCACCTAGAAAAAACCATGGATGTAGGGGAATATGTTGTCTGTAGAGTTCTCTGAAGTGTTTGTGTCGTGTTGTGTGAAGTGCCTTGCATGTGATTAGTATGTGCACTACGGATAGGGCCTCTCCGCACCTGCTGCACTGGGGTCTAGAGGATCCCGTCAGCAGATACGAGTGCGTCGCATGGGTGTGCCCTATCCGCAGCCTACCCAAGGCGACTTCTGTGTGTCTGTTGCGTGAGTCAGCTGTGTACCGTCCCAAGTGTGGCTTTATTACATGTAGTTTGTTGTCTGTCTGTTCGTCCCAGTGTGTTTGCCATGTTCTGCGCAGGTGTTGTCTTATGTGTGGCTTGAGGTCTGTATAGGGTACAGTTGTTATGTCGACAGTGTTCCTGAGTGCAGCAGCAGCGGCCCTCTCCTCTGCCAACTCATTCCCAGCGATCCCATTGTGTCCTGGAACCCAGCACAGGAGCAGCTGATGCTTCTTTGCATACACAGACATGATAGTGTTAACTACAAGATTAACTATGTGGTTTTTGGGGGGTGTATGTGATGACAGTGTTGATGACAGACTTCGGAATTTGATTTTCAAGTATGTGTCGTACAATCAGCAAAATCCCATAGGCTTCTGCTGACAAAATTGTCGTGTGGACGCTCATGGTTCTGGCTGCACTAAAATTCGGACCATGAGCAGTGCAGGAGACCATAGTAGAGGTTTTAGACGCGTCACTGTAAAATTCTGCAAGTGGGTATTTAAACTGCAGAGACAGAAAGTGCTGCAGTATTGCAGCTCGCGGTACCCGATTTTTGTCAAGTTTCATAAAAGAAAGGTCACAGGACACAGGGCGAACTTGCCAAGGCGGTAAAATGTTTAAAGAGGATGACCTGTACACGTCTAAAAACGAAGCGCTCAGATCCGAGGCTCGCTCTCTCACTCTAAGTGAAAAGGGCAGAGGAACGGATGGGCGATTTACAAAGAGCAGAGATGTTGATGTATCGTTAAAGACAGGATAAAAAGGATGATTATTCAGCGATGGAATTTTAAAAGTATAAAGCAAGTCCATGTATGTTCGTTGGTTCTCAAGGCTCCACTTATTACACTCAACATAAAGACTCTCAGCAGGGCTAGTGCGAAAAGCACCCGACGAAACACGAAGGCCCAAGTGTAGCACTGGGTCAAGAATTCGCAAGGCTGTCTTAGTCGCCGACCCATACACCACACTGCCATAGTCCAAACGAGACCCAACCAAAGCAGTATACAAGCGAAGCAAGAGTTCTTTGTCGGAACCATCGGATTGGTGGGAGAGAACCTTAAGTATATTCATCGTTTTGAGACATTTATTTTTAAGTTCCTTGATGTGGGGAATGAATGTGAGTTTTTGATCAAACACCACACCTAAAAACTTGTGCTCCTTGTTCACAGGAAGCGACACGCCATTAAGACGAATGTCTGGGTCCGGATGAACCCCACGCTTCCTGGATAACACAACGCGAGAACTTTTTGCAGGATTCAATTTAAAACCATTCTTGTCTGCCCAGCCGGCAAGTTTCTTGACACCAAGCTGGACTTGACGTTCGCAGATTGGCATAATACATGATTTATAGGATATCTGGACGTCATCTACATATACGGAATAAGAGATTGTGGTTGCAGTGCCTTACTAAGAGAGTTCATTTTTACTATGAAAAGAGTGCAGCTTAACACACCACCTTGTGGCACGCCGTTTTCTTGCACGTGAACCCTTGAGAGTGCACCACCGACTCTCACTCGAAACGTTCTTTCTGACAGGTAACTGACAAGAGTGTTTAACATGTTACCCGAGACACCGAATGACTTTAGGTCACTGAGGATCCCGTACCGCCAAGCGGTGTCGTAGGCCTTCTCGAGGTCGAAAAACACAGTTACACAATACTGTTTATGAACGAAGGCATCCTTTATATACGATTCAAGAGATACGAGTTGATCGTTCGTGGATGGCCCCACCCTGAAGCCTGCCTGGCAGCTCTCGAGAAGACCGTTGTATTCCAGGAAATATACAAGTATCTTGTTTATCATCTTCTCGAGAAGCTTGCACAGGCAGCTCGTCAGGGCAATAGGACGGTAACTTGAGGGGGACGACGGGTCCTTTCCCTCCTTGAGGAAAGCTACAACTATAGCCTCCTTCCAAGAGTTTGGAATGTGCCCCGAAAGCCATATCTTCTTATATAGGTGTAAGAGTGTTAGAAGAGTGTCTGCGTGTAGGTATTGTATCATTGTATATGTGATGTTGTCTGGGCTGGAGCTGAGGGTTTACACGTGCTCAGAGCAGTCATCAGCTCATGCAGTGAAAACTCTGAGCTATAAGAAGATGTTGAGCTATTGTTATCTAGTATAGGCTTCTTTTCGGCCGTTTGTTTGTGTTTCATTAAAGTGTTTGTGTAGTGTGCTGAACTGGACACGTGTTGGAAGTGTTGTGCGAGTGTGTCAGCCTGGTCTTCGAGTGTGTCCCCTGTAGTTCTGACCAGAGGCAGGCTGTGTGTTTGTTGTCCTTTGAGTTTGCGTATTCTCGTCCATACTTTCCGTGTGTCTGTGTACGATTTTATGGAAGTTATGAAGGAACGCCAACTCTCTCGTTTTGCGTCACGGCGCACACTTTTCCTAACGCCTTGGCCCGTTTGCACAAAATGAGGTTACCCGACCTGGGGTACCGACGAAGGACACCCCACGCCTTTTTCTGGGCCTCTCGCGCCCGCCTGCAGTACTCATTGCACCACGGCCTCCGCTGGTTGCGCGGGGCACCAGAGGCGTGGGGAATGGACTTTTCGGCGGCGGCGAGGATGTGCGCCGTGAGCAGTTGGGTAGCTTCTTCAACGTGCAGGTGTCTTATGGATGTGTGGTGTAGTTTGGATGTCTCTGTAAATGTATTCCAGTTAGCTCTTGCTTCGTTAAACCTTTCATGGGAAGATGGACTGCTGGGGCCTGTACCTATATACGTAAATGAAGTGGGGAAATGGTCACTACCATATGGGTCCGTGCCCACACCCCACTCAAGACATGGAAAGAGAATTGCAGAGCCAATAGCCAGGTCAAGATGTGAGTATGTGTTGTGACCTATGTTATCGTATGTGGGCAGTTTATTGTTGAAAAGGCATGCTCCAGAGGTTGTAAGCAACCTCTCTATCAGGCGACCTCGGGCATCCGTACGAGAAGAGCCCCAAAGAGAATTGTGAGCATTAAGGTCGCCTGTTAGAATGTATGGTTCGGGCAGCTGGTCAACCAGCGCCTCGAAGTCAGAGCTCAAAAGTGTAACATCAGGAGGAATGTATATGGAGCATACCGTTATCAACCCATTAAATATTATTAAGCGTATTGCTACAGCCTCAAGGATAGTGTTTAAAGTGACAGGGTGGCATGCTAAGGATGTCCGGACGATTATGGCCCCACTGCCAGAAGGGTGTGTGCAGCCATCCCTGTCCTTTCTGTATACCAGGTAACTATTCAAGAAATTTGTGTGTTTAGAATTCAAATGTGTTTCCTGAACACACATTACACTTGGCTGATTGGTATGCAGAATCTCATACACGTCGTCAAGATTATTCAGAAGGCCTCTGCAGTTCCATTGTACTATGTTCTCTCTTCCCATTATGAAGTGTTCGGAGCTACTGGACTGTGTTGTTTATGTGTCGTCTTTCGGGGCTGTGATTCTCGTCTTTTTTGGCTTGTCGGGAGGCTTTGGCGTCGGGACGCGTTCCTTGCGGTGCACTGCAGACAAGAACGGACCGACGTCCATTTCATCCTCGGATGTCCTCGGAGCGCCTGAGGGATCAGGCTCCTTGGACCGCGAACCCTTTGGGGCACGCTTTTCTTTGCCCGCAACCACCGAGGGATGCAGGAACGCCTCGGATGGCGCGGGCGGTGCGGTGGGGGTGGAAGCTGCCGCTGGCTCCACCATGTCCATCTCCTCTGCGCCCTCGCCTGTGGTTTGGGACGCTGGAGTGGAAGTGGAGGAGGCAGCATCGCTTCCACCAGACGTGGTTGCCCCCACAGCCGCTGCTGGCTCAGCGAGCGGTGCGGCGGAGGGTTGGGCTGCCTGAGGCAACCCAGGGGGGCGGGGGCGGGACCAAGTCCGACTCGCGGTACTGGTCCCCGCAGAAACCAGACGCCGCTCCGCCCCCCGGCGAGCTGCGTCGGCGTATCTCCCCAGAGGGAAAGAGGCGAACCTCTTCCGCGCCTCTGGGAAGGTGATGTTTTCAGTGACCTTGATGTTAATGATTTTCTTTTATGATTGAAACTTTTCACAGCTGCGGGACCATGCTGCGTGCGGCCCCTGACAGTTTGCACAGGTGAAGGTAGTAGTCACAGTTTTCAGTAGGGTGGTCATGTGCGGCGCATTTCGCGCAGCTCGTTTTGCCGCGACAAGAAGTTGTAGCGTGCCCGAATCGCTGGCACTTGTAGCAGCGGCGCGGGTTAGGTATGTACGGACGTACACCACACCTAATGAAGCCAGCATTGATGTGCTCAGGAAGTTTTGATTTGTTGAATGTCAAGATTATATGCTTTGTGGGGATCCTTATTGCCTCGTCTGATGGTGATACGCCTCACTGCAGTTACACCCTGATCTTTCAGGCCTTCCAACAGATCAGCTTCGGTCTCATTCAACAAATCGGTCTCCGAGATCACACCCTGAGAGCTGTTGAGGCTACGATGGGGGGTGACTCTGATGGCCAGATCTGCCATGCAGGTTTGCGACAGGAGGTTAGTGGCTTGTTGCTGCGTCTTGACATTGACTAGGACTTCACCGGTACGGAGTTTCTTAGCATCGAACGATTTTCCGAGGATGCCTTCCAGGAACTGAGTAATCAGGAATACGGAGATGGAAGAAACAGGGTTTGTTTTGTCAACTGCCTCGATAACCAAGAATCGAGGATAGTTGTCAGGTTTCGGACTGTGGATTGTTGGAAGGGATGGAAAGGAAACTTCGGTGCGGCCCCTTTTCGGGGGCCGATCACGTCTGGGGGGGGTTTTGATTTATCCATACGGCATAGGAAAAAGCAGGGAGACGGGGGTACTTTCTTCTTTGACCTTACCCTAGTAGTCAAAGAGGTCCCGGAGCTCCCTGCCTGGTGAACAGAGATGGAGCCCATCCGCCGGAGCTTGACCTGGGCTCCGACGGCCACCGTTCGTGGTTTCTAACCCTCCACCTATAAACACATCGCCACGGTTGGATCTAGCTTATGTTTGGGGGCTCGGGGTCCGCGGTATCGCCAGTACCGTCACCAAGATTGCTCAAGGTGCCCCGTGCGGGGGACTACTTTTAAGTATTAATAGAGTATACACGAAGATTTTAGTAGTAGGCTTAAGTTATGAGCGTTCATTGAGGTCCCTAATGCTCTTACTAAATGTTGACGAAAGGTATTTTCTGCAGTAGTTGAAAAATAAAATCAATATTGTCGCACACGTGTTCAAAGAGTCCGTGTGAAGCCGGTCGGTTCTGTGACAATTTAGACAACTCTTAAAGCGCATTGAAACAGCCGGATTCCGGAAATTATCAGAGTTAGCCCATTTTGTGACAATTCGAGAGATATCACTTCTGTGCTCACTGAAGATACATGCTTCGGAAAATTGACGGTGAAGGTGTTTTCTTCTAGCCCGTCACGCATTTCCCTGATACGTACCAATTGGGAAAGAAGGTGCTATCCTCTCCATAACAAAAATCTAAGAAAATAACGTGGCGCGGCAGCAGCCGAGGGGAATAGCGTATGCAGAATAACGGTTGCTAGAAACATTGGGTATAGAAGTTACTCGCGCTTACAACCCCAGGCAGGCAGGCAGGGCACGGCGTACCAGCAGCGGAGCCGGAGAACTGCGATATGAAACGCAAAAAGGACTGCTTCCATTTCGAGATATGAACACCTTAGGCGCAGCCCAAACGAAACATGTTTCAGCGTAGTTTCATAGTGCAATTAGGCAGATTTTTTTTCATAAAATAAAAATGTGCAGCCTTTGCTAGTCAAAAGGCTTTATTTCTGCAAATTTCCAAAAAAACTCTTAGATCTAGTATTGTTGTTTTTATTTACGCATTTTTTTTTATACAAAAAAAATGGTTCAGGCATATAGCCATGATTTGTAACTGCATTTAAGGCATTTATACACTCTCACCAAAATCCTAATTTTTTGTGAGTATTTCTGTGCGTATGTATTGGATTGCGGAAGAGGTTGGTGATGTGTGTAACTCCACACATTTTAGAATGTGCGGCATGCCAGGACAACCCCGGCGCTACAGACCCTTCAGCTATTAAATTAGCTTTCATTTCTTTCTATTGTGAGGTCTTTGCAGGAGATTCGCTCGAAGAGATGAAAGACTCATAGTAGCACAACTATGTTCTGCTTCACATTCCCTACCTCACATCCCAGAAAGCGTACACTCCAAAATACTCACAGACGTTACCTGTTCCGACCTATACGACATCTTAGGAGAAATGAAAACCGGATCGGCGACTGGTTCAGGCGGTTTGCCAAAGGAATTCTACAAGCGCGGATGGATGAAATTAGGCTCTTCCTTAGTGCAACTTATAAATTCAATCTAGGCAGATCAGCGACTTCGAAACTCGTTTAGGAGAGGCCGTCTAATGGTACTTTTGAGAGAAAGAAAACGCCCCTCTCTCCCCAGTTCTTACAGACCAATAACCATCTTCAATGCGGCTACAATATTTTAACTTCCCTTTTCATGTCCAGAATTAAAGCTCTTGGCCTGACCTCCTCTCACTCCAACAGGCTGGCTGGTTCCCATACAGAAATATGTTTCCGGCACTTAGCCTAACACGAGATATAGTAGCCTATACGCACCAAACTGGTATTGCCGGTCTGTGTGTCTCTTTACACAAAAAAAAACTCCCACGTCCCCTCGCGGGAACCCCTGTGTACATGCGACTCATAGGGTTTCACGTTGCAGCGTTGGACAGCGGAGGAACGGCGCCGGAACCATGGAGCGGAGCGGCGCAGGCACCGCGTTTTATAGCGCGCATAACGTGGAGGGGACGCGCCGGCGCCAGCGCGTCTGCCGTGGCTTTGACGCAACACAATCCAACACAATCCACTTTATTCCAATCCAATCCAAATCCAATCCAATACAATCTAATCCAATCCAAGTTAAGCCAAGCCAAGCCAAGCCAAGCCAATGCAATCCAATCCAATTAAATCCAATGCAAGCCAAGCCAATCGAATGCCGTATCGGTGTCGTGGAGGCGGGATAGTGTTGTGTGTTATTCAGTTCACTTTCATCGCGCGTCCCTGCATTCGATTGCCTTTCCCAGCAGTAAAATTAGCCATAATCCTGATATTGAGGTTCGCCTGATGGGTAAATGGACCAGACAAAATATATCCTGAACTCCCCATAGCGTAGCTATGAATCTGTATAACGGTACACTAATGTGACCGGAATGATATACCCTGTTTCAGTTTGAAGAACCGCCGAAAAACTGTAAGGTTTGCACATTCAAACACCACAAGTACGCGTAAAGAGCCTCGGAAGCCATGTTTTGCGTTGCGTAACGCAGCCAACTGAGTTGAAAAGGCAAAGTATTTGCAATGTCTTGTTAAACAATTGCATGTAATCAAGGGCGGCTGTGTTCGATTTCTATTCCGGCTCATTTTTTTGTTTATTTGTTTGAGGGCGAGTAGCAATATTGGTTTGTCCTGTGCTCAAAATGCCGGATCGGTAGCCTCATGAAACACTTCATGATTCTGGAATAACAAAATTAACCGCGGATGATTTGGAATAAAAAAAATTAAGCGCATTGGGGGCAAAGGTACAGTTGTTGGTAACGCGTGATTTTTGACCGCTAATGAGATTTTGGAATGCTAAAAGTAGCTGACTTCAAAATATCAATAAATGGGAACAAATGTTAAGCGCCGAGGTTAAAAATCACGGAAGGCGGAAATATTTGTACAGAGATAATTCAGCGGCAGTCGCTATTCAAGTCTAGTTTTGGTTATGCGGTTTCTTCTCCGTCGAAAATACGATTAATAAGAAGCACTTTTCAAAAAATGTGAACACTGGCATTGAGGCGATATATAAATAACTCGTAAGTGACAAATATTTGGAGGAGTTTGTGTTCTCAACACGAAATATCCCGGCCAAGCCGCATACATATTTGCTTTCAAGAGATGTTTATATACCAACATGGCATGATCTTTTCTGTCGCCGTTGTTACGAATCGGCCTGCAACACGTGTTTTCCCGCATCAGCGACCACGTGGGAATCGACCATGTGCGCCCGCGTGTCGGTGAATCGTACTTTCGTGTCTCGCCATGCCGGGTCAATCACCTCGCTTTGCAACGTGCTTCCGGCAGCTGCCAGCGCCACACCCTTCAGGCACCTGCTTGACCTCCCGGGCTCAGACGTTTCGCTATCGGCACGATCAGCAGTTGATAGCGCGACCCCGGCACCTTTCAAGGACATTCTCTCCCCCCCTCGCGGACGCCATGTGGGACGAAGCCATGGGTGACTCACTAACTATGGACAGAGTGTGTGCGTGTCTGTGATTTCGTGGCGTGTTACTCTTGGGGGCGTTTTTTGGGTATAAATAGAAGCAGCACAAACGTTGAAATTCATTCCTGTCGGAGCAGCGAATCCATGCGGTCGCTCTGCTCGTGTCCTGTATTGTAACCTCACCCGTCAGGGCATTGTATGTTTTTTTGGCTTCGGCTCACCTCTCGCCATGAAGTAAACAGTTACGTTATCCTACTGCTCTGGTCTTCTCTTCACGGCTGCAACACCGGCTGGCCGCTCGCATCATACAGGCTACCCATCGTATGTTGGATGCCACGGAGAAAGGATCGGGTGCCCCCGCCCGGTCGCAACAACTGGTTGGCAGCGGTCGGATGACAACTTCGTGACACCTGGAACCAGCGGTGCGAGACCCAACACCACGGACGTCAAGGCGGCTTCGGACTTCGCAGAATTCACGGCGGTCAAGGGTGAGTGCGGGACTTTTCTTCACTAAGTTTTACCAGGCTTCTGAGGATAGCTGGTAGGGCGTCTGTTTTTGTCGCGTGGGTTATTCGCGCAAAACATTTTTTGGAACAGTGGGAAAGCAGTACTCTAGACCGGCCATGAATTTGAAAGCGTTGAAAAAACCGCAGTTGTTGGAGCTTGCAAAAGAGTTGCGCTTGGATGTTACGGACGCGCTGAGAAAGCCAGAGCTGATAGAGACTATACTCGCTGTTGGGGCTGACGATGTCGAGCTGTCTGAGTGCATTGAGACGATTAATGGCAGGGCGACCGCTAAACGTCAGGCTGCAGAGGCAGAGGCTGCGCGCCAGCGTGAGGAACGCGAGGAAAGAAAGCGCGAAGAGGAACGCGAAGAAAGAAAGCGAGAACAGGAGCAAGAGAGGCAGAAACAGGAACGCGAGGTAAGAAAGCGAGAACAGGAACGCGAGGTGAAGGAACGGGAGTGACAGCATGAGCGGGAAATGAAGCGTTTAGACGTCGAGGCGTCTCGACCTAGACATCGGAGTGGCAGCAGCGTGCAGTCTGCGGCGACTGAGCGACCTACGTTGCGAATGTGTGACCTAATGCGACCCTACAAGGTAGGAGAAGGCATCGGTCTTTTTTTGGTCAACTTCGAGCGTACGTGTGAGAGGGCCCAGTTTAGCCGAGACTCATGGCCGCAAAAGCTGCTTACGCTTTTGCCAGGTGAGGCATCCGACGTGATGGCTCGCTTGCCAAAGGAGGAGGCGGAGGACTACCAAAAAGTCAAGTCGAGCCTCCTGCGTAAGTACAGGCTGTCAAAAGAGGCGTTTCGCCAGAAGTTCCGTGAAGCCGAGAAAGCTAGGGGCGAGTCGTACTCGGAGTTCGCCTACAAGCTGAAGGCAAATATGGAAGAGTGGCAAAGAGGCAGAGGCTTTCGTAGAGCACGACAAGGTAGTTGAGTGCTTCGGTCTTGAGCAGTTTTACCGCCGTCTACCAGAGAACCTAAGACTCTGGGTGCAAGATAGGCCAGGGGTAAAAACTGTGGATCAGGCAGCTCAGCTAGCCGACGAGTTCGTCGCACGTCGAGGTGCGCAGGGGCCGACAGACGGCCAAAAAGAGTTCAGGCCGAGGCCTGATAAGTCAGGGCCGAAAGGCAGAGCTCCCCGGGAAGACGGTGGGGCAAGCGAAGTCGTTCTCGTGGATAGAGAAACTGGCCACGATAACAAAGAGAGAGCAGCAGACGCTGAGGACCAGCGCAGAAAGAAAGCTTTCGAGGCGCGCCGACAGGCTGCATGTTACAACTGCGGCGAGACGGGACATTTCGCTGCCAGTTGTAAGAAAGGAAAACTCGTCTTTCACGTATTAGATCAGAGTGAGGACAGCAGGCAGTTTCTAGAGCCGTACGTACGGGAGCTAGTCGTCAATGGTAAACCGTGCCGAGTTCTTCGTGACTCCGCGGCAACGGTAGACATGGTCCACCCTTCGTACGTTGAACCGGATCAGCTAACAGGGCAGTGTGTTTGGGTGAAGCCAGCCGTAGGTGCACGAAACGTTCGTCTACCGATTGCTAAGGTCAGCATCGGAGGTCCGTTTGGTGAACTTGTGACGCAGGCAGCAGTATCCCCACAACTACTTCCGGAGTACAAGTACCTATTCTCGAACAGGTCAGATCAGCTGTTAAGGGGATAGGGGTACAAATTTGAGAAACTGCCAAGGAAAGAACCAGCTAGGCTCGCTGCGAAGAGCTCAAGTAACGAAAGGGTCGCCACTTCTGTGAGGAATGGCGAAACTCAGAGAGAAAGCGATGATTGGGCATTTCCAGAGGCTCACGACGGAGGTCAGCGTAAGTACACTGTGTGTAAGGCCCCTACGGTGAGCGGAGATGTTTCATCGCCATGTTCGAAGTGCGCTAGATCACTGGAATCCTTGAAAACGGCTGTCGACCCGAACGCGCGCAGTTCGCGGGCAACTGAGCCGTCTTTTGAGACAGGGCAGCCTAGGTGTAGTGTGGTTCTGGTAGGAAGGAAGGAAAACGGAAACACGCTTCGGTCTTGGCGTGCCGAGGTTGTCGCTGAAAGCGCGAGGGACGACGAGGTAGTGACTGTTGGGAACTGCAAGGTGTCTAATGGGCTCGTCGTGCCCGTTTCACTCCAAGCTGATGCTCCCGTCGATAGGCCAACATCGGCTGAGCTAGTTGAGGTTCCGGTGTCGCCTGTGGCTGAACCGAAGTCGGGAACCGACCAGCCTACAGGAGAGAACGCAAACGCGTTCCGGCGTTTGCTTGCCAAACGCGTTAGTAAAAAGGCGAGCAATGAGGAGGTAGCAAAAACTTCAGCGCGTAATTGTGGTGCGTGTTTCAGTGCGAGCAAAGCCATGAGCTCGCATCGCGCCGAGGGAACGCCGCCTAGAAGCAGTGCGCACATAACGTACGAACGGGGGAAAGTCCCGCTCGCTCCTCCGCGCGCTCGACCTTTGTCGAACAAGACGACCGGTGTCATTTCACGCGGTCACAGCAGCGTTGAGAGAACGGCTGCAACTAAAGTGCGGTACAGAAAGGGAAAAACTCAGGGCATTGACGAGAGCTCCAATCGCAGCTCTCGGCGCGGGAAGTGGCCTGTTGACGCCTGACTTTCTCAATTTCTTTGTTTTCCTGAATCAGGTTTTGCCCTTTACGATTACGTTTTTTTGTGTATGGGACATTTCCAATCACGCGAAATGTCACCTTTCAAGTTTGTGCACTTGTCTAAAGTACTGCTGGGCTAAAATATAACTAGTGTAGTTAGTTATTAGCGTTTTTTTTTGCAACTAAAAACCTGGTAGATCTTCAGTGTGGATTTGTCTTCGCACTTGCCGGCGATGCGGTTGTGTCTTCCTGTGTTGTTCTGTTGCTTGCCTGTCAAAGCCAGAGACGTTCTTGGGGAGCCACTACTCGTCCAGTGATCGGCCCTGTGAAGCTCCAGCACGGTGTCGTACAGCCCCGGCCTGGAGTCGAGCGTCTGCTGAGCACTTCACTGCGAAAGCATCCCTCCGGACAACGGTTGCAGACCCTTATCCATCGGGATCTCGGACCCCCGGCGGAGAAGCTGTTACGAATCGGCCTGCAACACGTGTTTTCCCGCATCAGCGACCACGTGGGAATCGACCATGTGCGCCCGCGTGTCGGTGAATCGTACTTTCGTGTCTCGCCATGCCGGGTCAATCACCTCGCTTTGCAACGTGCTTCCGGCAGCTGCCAGCGCCACACCCTTCAGGCACCTGCTTGACCTCCCGGGCTCAGACGTTTCGCTATCGGCACGATCAGCAGTTGATAGCGCGACCCCGGCACCTTTCAAGGACATTCTCTCCCCCCCTCTCGGACGCCATGTGGGACGAAGCCATGGGTGACTCACTAACTATGGACAGAGTGTGTGCGTGTCTGTGATTTCGTGGCGTGTTACTCTTGGGGGCGTTTTTTGGGTATAAATAGAAGCAGCACAAACGTTGAAATTCATTCCTGTCGGAGCAGCGAATCCATGCGGTCGCTCTGCTCGTGTCCTGTATTGTAACCTCGCCCGTCAGGGCATTGTATGTTTTTTTGGCTTCGGCTCACCTCTCGCCATGAAGTAAACAGTTACGTTATCCTACTGCTCTGGTCTTCTCTTCACGGCTGCAACACCGGCTGGCCGCTCGCATCATACACACTACCCATCGTATGTTGGAGGCCACGGAGAAAGGATCGGGTGCCCCCGCCCGGTCGCAACACCGTGAAAGATGTCGCTAGGCTACGGAGACGTCAGCAAGGTTTATATTAAGCGAAGTGTTCTTTATTGGCGTTATTCCTGGTTCTCGAACTCTAAGGTATTATGTGATTGCTTCGTCGGTGCATTCAACTTGAACACTGTCACAAATATTTTTCTTTTTTACGAGTTGTTGGCCAAAACAAAACTTCTGGTGTTACGCACTGTCTGGGGTGTTCGCCAGGTAATTACATCCATTCATGAGTACTCGGTATGTTGGATTTATGAGTCTACTTTCGCCATGTTCCACTCGTGTCGAATTTTTGTAGTCTGAGTTACTTATGAGTGAAAGGTTTGGCCAACTGTCATTGCCCCTAGTTTTTCTTGCTTTACGTTTGGTTGGACTAACGTAGGGCTCAGTGATTATGAGGCAATGCCAAATCCATGCACGTCAAGCAGTGGGTACCGATGAGGACGTTACGCCGCACAACACAGAGTAAAGGGACACTGAAGTGAATTTGTCATGCTCCCGTTTTTGCTTGCACTGTGTAGACTGGCTCAAATAAGCACACTTTTAATTTGTTTATCCGGTTGACAAATCGGTAATTATTTTACAAAATCGCGCAAGAAGAAAAACTACCATGCGCGGTTTGCGGCGGCCGCACAAACTAAGCTGTGACGTTGGGAGGAGGGGGCGCCGTGATTGGACGATGCCCAAGGTTAGCAATCAAACAAGTTTCGGTTTAGATTTCAGTCTGTAAAACAACATGTTTGACATTCTATGTCGTCGTTGGATGGGCATTCTCAATATCCCAGTTATCGTAGTACCGCGCTTCTGCCATGTTGTCGGCTGTAAAATGCATAAGATAAGCCTCCCAGGATGGCTTGGAATCGTAGCATTCACTATCTGAAGCCTACGCAGTGAATGAACGCCCTCCGCGTCCCCGCAGACGCTCAAATGCATGCGCTTTTCCCCCATATTTGCAGCTTGCCTCGCTCATGCCTGTATCGTAAAAACCGTGTTCGCACCAGGCCAAGGGTCTGTTGATTCTGGCCTGTGCCCACTGCCCGCAAGCAGTCGGTGCTTATGGCAACAGCAAGCCAACGAGAACTCGATAGCGCGGCAGTGCCAGCCTGCGCGAGTTCTGTGGACTAGTTCGTGGAGCAATGAACGTTGAGGCCCAAAACAAGGTGAACTCAGTATAGAAAACATCGGCGAAAAACAAAAAAAGGTAACTCATAAAAAGAAAAAAAAAGCATGCACCCGCGGCGATTCGAAATTGTGACTGGCAAAAACACTTGCGATGACATACCCAGCACCCCAGACGACTAGGCCACAGGGAGCCGCTGGCAGCGTGGAAAAACATAAGGTATATAATGTATAACCAGTTTACACTTTTATTTAGTTTTAGTATTTCAAGCAACTTAGGTGACTATTTGTTGTATTGCGCTCGTGCAATAAGCGTCCCGCGAGTTTCCACAATAGCTGACGTCTAGCAATTGCATTTCGTAGACGGGAAAGCGTTCGCAGATGCGTAGTCGTGCTGCTGACCGCTCTGCTTGTTCGCCCAGCGCAAAAAAGTGCTTCCCGCACCCTAGGTTTACGCTGTACGGTACAAATATCAGTTGATTCTATTTTCTTAGTACCTATATTGACTTCGCTCACTCTTCTCCCCCTTCAAGAGGCCTTATATTTTCCTACTGGCGTACCAGTCAGCGAAGCGTCGCATGTGCGCTTGTGTGAAGTGGCCTTGAATTGGAGCTAGATACAGTGTACAAACTAACGAAGTAAATAAAGGCGCATTCGTCATTCCCAAACGTGTTGTGGCTTAGGTTCAACTGATCGAGCGAATCGCGACGACCCGTTCGTGGCCGGCGGACTAAACGGTGGGCCGACTGACTTGGTCGCGGAAGGTCGGCGAGCCGTGCAGTAGCGCAGCCAATTGTCAGCTCCTCTTCTGCTGACGTCACACGAAAACGCCACAGAAAATGGCCGAGCGTAAAGAGAGGGCGACAGCATTTTCGAATTGATTTTTCTACTAAATAAATTCGCATAAACGCGCAGAGAGTGATCGAAACAGGCCCGAGGGACTCCGGACTACAGTTTGCGTTCGTAATCCCGCATTGTTTACAAATCACTTCAGTGTCCCTTTAACAATAGCCTCAAGTTGGCGGTCTTTTGCGCGCACCACGCGCTGTTAGGTGTGGTAGCCGCTCGACTCACAGCATAAAAAAAGAGGGGGGGGGGCAGTGATTGCTCTTACACCTGAGAAATACAAGAGATGAGGTTGTAGGCATCGGAACGAACATGCCTTCCGCGGCTGAGAAAAAAATGATTTAGATTATCAATTACCCGCGCATCCACTTGCTCTGCTGCAAAGTGGTATAAAGACGACAGTTTTCTTACATTTCTGTGACGCAATAGGCTCTCCGCTCTCTTCAACCGTTCAGTCTCTTGCTCTCACCTGACCGTCCCCTAATGGTTATTGCTATAAAAAATTGTGTCAATTCCAATATCTTTTACCGCCTTCGCAAAACTCTTGGACACTTTAATGGAAGAGCGTCCAACTGGCCTCATAGTTTTACGCATTGCTTTAAGTTTTTTTTTTCACAAAAAATTCGGAAGCTTCGCACTGGTGGCGCGAAGACTGGGCAAACAGAGAAGCTGGCGTCCCTGCCTACCTTAATCCTGGTTCGAAAACGTTTATGCGCGGTTAGGCTGGGAGGCTCGGCCAACGTTTCTCCGTGGCTATGCTTCAAGAGTCGCTCAACGTTTCTACATGGTGTCCTCCTTAGCCCCTCAAAAATCAAACAACACTCCGTCATTGAAGTATGCACAATGTACATCCGCCTACCGGCTTTACGGTAAAGCACAACGAGTTACGGAA